>NC_068954.1:4412679-4770179 GCF_026419915.1 Harpia harpyja | reverse complement strand
AATGTATTCTAAATAACGAAATAGTTTCTGATGTGAAAAAAAGTTTCTAAATTCCTTGTGTAATTTATAAGATATAATCCAGACAGTTATAAATAGATTCCGTTGCCTAGCAAGTTCTTTACTAGATTGTGTTGACATCAAACTTATAATTTTCCCTCCAGTGAAGCTGATTCAAACTGTAACAAGGATATGTAAGGCCAAACCACCAGCTGCGGCAAAGTGGCTTGATTGTTTAAAGTGAAGGAGCTAAGTTGATTTGCACCACCTAAGGTTTAGGCTCTTGTGATATAATTTTGTTTGATTTTTCTATTCTATGGTTCATAGGAAAAATCAAGCAATGTCAAAATGATTAACTGTAAATGGTCTTGCGTTTGATCATCTTTGTGCTTCAATTATAATTACAGAGTCAAGCCTAACAATAGTGTCTCTATAATTTCTTTATTGGCATGCAAAGTTTGCACAGTAAATATTTCTTCTCATCGCATTTTTTCCCTTTTCCAACAAGCTCTCAAAGCAACCATTCCAAACTAAATAGCAATTGAACTGGACTGTTATTATTCTGTACATACTAATTCTGCTTCCAGCTATTTTTTTTTAAAGCATGAAATTCACAGATTACAAAGCCTACTGAATCATGTGAACTCATCTTTGAAATAAGTCCGAAACATAGATTTCAAAGCCCAAACTGACTTGAAACTGCACTTCCTCATCAAAGATAAATGTTTAGGGCTAGTGTTCTTGTTTGATCCAAGAGATAAGTCCTAGGTCTCAGACTTCTAGAGTGAAATCTTGATTTCATTCAAGCCAGTAGCAAAATTCCTATTGTTTGTTAACAAGGTCAGGACTCCAGCACCAGATTTCAGCTCCCTGAAGTTCAGGTGCAGAGGGAGTTCTGAATCCACCACTCTAATTCAGATGCTGTGTTTGTCAAAAGGAAAGAATAAAGTGAGTTCATAAAAAGCAGTCTTCAAAGTAGGGCTCACACAACCTTTTGGTGCCGATTTATATGTCTGAAACTTGTAGTTACTGGAAAGAGCCCTGCTGAATATAAGAGGCTTTGCATTACATCCTGTGACCATAGATCTACAAATTGCACAAGAAAATTAATCACACATAACGCATCCCATTACATAATTTAGAGTATCTTTTTGCAGCTTTGATTTCATAAAAGTATAGTGTCCTGTACATATCACTGACATCTTTTTCCAGTCCCATTGAAGAGACACACATCCACGGAGAAGTACAAATCTGCCAGCTATTTTGAAATCGGTCAATGAACATGAGTTTGCATCGTTCTCTCCCCAGAGAGTTTAGAATACTAAACCAAACTTTGGTTCTCAAGAGCATTGCAATTTTATTATTTCCTTTGTTAAAAAAAGGCAGAGGGGGGTGTGGTTCTTCCCCACCCCCAAAGTTTTCTGAAAATACTGATGTGACAACAGACTGATGTTATTTAACATAACACTTCAGAACACATTGATGACTGCATCAAGCAAACATGAAACTGTAGCTGCAACAAGAAATTTTAAAAGATACTAACTTGTTTTATCTCACATCTTGAAAGAGGAAAGGACTAAAAAAACCTGAAAGAAAACCATAGCAGCTTAAGAGGTGGAGAGAGTTAGATTTTTTTTTTTTTTGTAGTGGTTGCTGGTTTTGTTGCTGTTGACATTGTTATTCTTGTAACTATTCTTATTTTACCCATATATTACTGTAATATTACAAACCTGTTAGGGATCAGATCAATAAAGGGAATGCAGGTATTTCATATGCTCTGTGTAGACACAAGAAAAGCTCATTAGCTATCCCCTTATTATGACTGTTTTGTGATGTATTGGTGGACATTTTATCATACATGAGCATCAACAATGTTCACACAATTTCTCATCTTCAGTGTAGAAATGAGATAACTTTTTAGAACACAAACAAACAAAAAAACCCCTTATGCTAATTTAACTTTCTTTTGAGGTTTCAAAATTTTAGACACCTATTTTTCCCTGTACTTACTAGAAACAGATTTTTAATATTTTTGGGTTTTATTTCTTTTTTCTTAAATCCATCTATACTATCACATGGAAGCTCTTGGGTATTGCAACAACAATGAGTTTGGGTATATTGCTAAAGTCAACAGAAGGAAATGGTAATGATAAAATGTCATCAGTACAGTTTCACAGGACTTTCACCTATTTGGTAACATTTGAAAGGGCATGCAAAGAGAAATTCCCGATGATCAGCTTTAATTAATCACTTTTTGGTAATGCTAAAAAATTATACAGTAAAATTACCAAATGTACTAAGCCAAAAGGGAAAAAAATTGAATACAAATATTAAACTAACCACAGAAACTATGGTGTGACAGATGTGGAATTACCTGTCACAGTCTATAAATATTATGCATTCTTTATATTCAACTGAACGTTACAAAGCACTGTTCCAAATAAGTAATGGAAGAGCCATGATTTCAGTCCTGTTCTGCTCTACTGATTGATTCCCTGAGTCTCTCTCTTCAAATGTCAGTTGTTACATCACTCAGATCAAGGCAACTATACTTGGAAAAGAAAAAAAATGAAACATTAAAGTGTAAGTGTAGCTCTGGAACACATTCAGATTGGTGGACAAAGCACATCTAGTTTCATGTATCAAAGCAATTGCCTTCAATGAAATCGGAAAACTAGTCTGGCACTCCAAGGAAAACCATGTTAGCAACTTCAGCCATTATATTGATTCCCCAGTAAAATCAGAATGAGAATGATACCCAAAGAGAAATAGTGTACTGCTAAGCATGTTTCATTTTTCCTTTTTCAACTATCCAAACTGGATAATACAAAATACCAAGTCTGCTTCATTCTGGCTCAACTTCACCACCAAAATATTATACAATTATAGTAGGCTAGGTGCCTTATTTTCTTCTGTAGTCAGTGAAAAGAAATAGGTAAGCCATCCCATTCTTTTAGCTATTTCTCACATGACAGTGTGCAGTGGAAAAGGGACTTGGGAACAGTGATGCTTTTGATAATTATTTCCACTAAGAATTCTTCTTTCATTTTGTCTTGGGGACACAGAGTTCCTGCAGACACTGAAACAACAGTTAAGGCCAGGAAAAGATATTAAACTATTGCAGACCGGACAGGATCATAGGTCATCCTCTGGTACGCTAGTTATAAAATATCACCTTCTATATCAAAGAAATCTCCAGTGAACAAAATAAAACTGCACAAAGTAATGGTTGGAGCTGGAGACCTATATGTCCCAAGTGAAATTGCTTGTTCAGTTACTCAGCTGAATGGTGGACTTAATTTAAGGAGAGCTTAACAGTTGCAGGAGTTACCTGTAAAGAAAGTTACTGTCTGATTTTCAAGGTAGTTTTAGTAACAAGGTGAGAACTGTGTGCCTCAACTCCAGCATCCGAGTGAATTGGCCCAGTATTGTCAACAATGTCAAAACCCAGGAATAGGAGAACAAACACCTCCTTAGTCTAAAATATAAACTCTCACTTATGCACGGGAAATGCCTCAGCATTTTGGGTCGAGGTAAAATAGTCCTCTGTGCAAGTTTAGATAGAATAGACATGTATAAGCCTTTATTGGTTTCATGGGTTTCTTTCTTTGTTTTGGTCTTATGCTGTGATTTTCTTCTATGTTAAAATAAGAAATACATTTGTTCTAAGTGTTGCTATTGAGCCACTGTCATCTTCCACTTCATCTTCTACTAAAATTGGTAGCTACAATTTCAATGGATAAAATCAGGTGAGGTGATTCTTCCTCTTCCCATCTAAGTCAGATGGGATGAATCTCCTTTCAGATTCGTCTGTCTGTTTCTCCGTCTGTAGGCTGCAATAAAATGACTGTCTGACTTTCAGATACCTCAACCAAGGAAAGATAAATCCCACTCCAAAAATACTAGGGAGATGAGTCAGAGATACTGCTCATTTTCTAATATCACCCTTAACAAATGTGAAAGTATGTACTCATTCTCTGCACAGGGAAGCTTTGGATCGCGTGTCATACATGAATTACTGATTGAATTTGGGAGGAGGGAGGTTTAGAGTAACACAGGCATGAATGGACAGATGTGCATGGTCAGCCCTTTGTGGATGAAGGCTATATCTTTTTTTTTTTGCGATAAATAACAACAGTTTTCTCTCAGATGTTCTTTAAAACTCAGCGTCTTTGTGACCATGTCCGCCTATTTTCTCTTCTTTATGCTAGTGTGGATAAGGACCAGCTTGCATTTGTCTGTGTTATATTTGTATAGCCTCTATCCACATAAAATCTTAGACCATTTCCTTAAAATCCTGTGTGACATCATGCTAAAAAGGCAAGGAATTCCATAGATAAAGGAAAACTATGGGATTTCTGTGTTTGAGCTGAATTCTCTGCTACCTATGAGGACAAAACCACTGATCTACTGCTTTGCAAAGTTTGGCCAATATATGTATGGGTATTTATAGCATCCAACAAAATAGAGTTACTTTCCATATAGACTTTAGCTGAGAGGACTCTGATACACACACTTGGGAAACCAGGATGCGATGCATATGATTTAATGTAAATGTCTTTCAATGCAGATGTCTATGTTGCCCTTGGCTCCATAAGTAGTCAATGTAGATTGACAGGTATTTCTAGGTCCTACTCCATTCTAAGACAAATTACTAAAGTTAGATGGATCACGCTTAAAAGCAACTATTTCTTTTAATTGAATAAAAAGGGAGTTCAGATGTAGGCGTCAGATGTAGACAACCAGATATCTACATCTGACCAGAAAAATTCCACCTTTTTTTTAAGAGGAACATTCCTAATCACCTAAAACTTGAAGTTTTGGAAACACTTCTTCCTAGGAAAAGCCAGGGTTAAACTCCTAACTGTATTTAACAAGTGGATTGAAAACTGTATGAATAACATTATATCAAATAGATGTCATCCAGTAGAAGGCATATAAACTGAATGGTCTTTCATAAACATACATTAACCATCATCACCCAGGCTGTATAAGAATAACTTAACTAGGCAGTCTGTCATTGATTTATTTTTCCTTTATGCTTCTTTTGAACAGTTTTAGTTAGCTGAAAATTATGTCTCTTTCTTTTGGATCAGCTCTATTTAGAACATGCAAACAATGGTTCACATTGCAGCTCTACATAATAGTTTGAGATAACACTTTTTAAGCTGAGAATGCTATTGGCAGTTCTGCATGAAACTCAGCTGTTCTGGGCTGGGAGTTATGAGACCATTTCCTTTGGCTTCAGGCTTTTTCAGCTTGTGCAGAATGTGGAGTCCAAGGTCTGGACAAACCTGAAACTTCACAATGAACTTCAATCAAAAGCACAGTCCCACTAGGTTTCGAATCAAGATCACAGGAATCCAGGTGTTCTGGACAGCTTCCACAAACTATTAAGCCTTTAGCAATGATTTGTTTCAAAAATGGGTCCAGAATGGTTCAAAGCTCCTCTCCCTGCCCCCCAAAAACCAAACAAAAAATCTATTTCTTTTTTATCTGACTTAGAAGTGGTAGCAGTTCTGAAATACTTGGGGAAAGACAGGTGAACTGCACTAAGGCCATAATTACATTCAAAAACTTGAAGCTGGAATTGTATATTTTGAGGGTCAGAGGACCATATTGATCATGGCTGAAGTACTGTGAAAGCCTCCCCTTCCCTTTTCAGAATGAAGGCACATGGTCAGTTGGATACTGAAAGGGCTAAGGTCAGCATTCATTCCAGAAACACCTCATCAAACGCCAACAACAATGGGTAACAATTCTGTCTCCTTATTTTCCCCAAATTGCATACAATGCTGGTAATGTAGCCCATGACCCATAAAATATAGAGGGTATATACAATATGATGTTGTTAGTAGTGCCTCTATGGTGAGAGTTTCCACTAGATACAGTAAGTCAATTTATAAAAGGTGTGTAAACCGATAAAAGTTTATGCTAAATCTCAGCTCTACTTATGCAATCTGTGCTAGATGTGGAAAAGAGCAGTGGGGTCTGAACTGATGCACCTCAAAGGCAGATGAGTGCTCAGCAACTAGGTCTGCAAAGTCCTGGTGCTGGCCCTTACATCCTACTCTTGGATCTACGTCAAAGCAAGACCGGACAGACTGTTGTCTTTTACGCTGGACTAAATCACACGCATTTGGTGGAGTAAAACCTGAGTGTAGTTGGTACTCTTGCTCATGACCCAAGAACAGAGATGAAATACTGTTGCTGGAATTATTCCAGAAGAAAACATGGAGAATTAAAATATAAGGTTTAAAAATAAATAAAAATTTTATTTTTTGCTATCTATCAGCATAATTAGAAAAAGGGCACTGGCACTGCAACAACTCAGAATAAAACTTGTGCTATCACTAAAATTGCTCCCACACAGACACAATTTTTATGAGCAGGAGCTGAAAACAAAAATGAGTAATTATGTGTTATTATGACAATGTCTATTTCTATATTTACACCATGCCAGATATTCCTTAACACATGTGCACATACAGCTGTAAATAGACATGTGTGTGGGTGTGCGCATGTGTTTGTGACTACAGACGGAATAACTTTAAAAATGTCCAAGGTAATTTTATTTTTAAAAAATAATAAAAAAAAGAAAAAAAATCACTAGCATTCCTAGTTCCAGCCTGAAGCACATTTTTACAGCTGAAAATAGGGGCTTATAATGAAAATGCTGACACAACCTTAACTATAGAGGTGCTAGCAGGCAATGTTATAATAAATAATGTGGGAAATATTTTACACTTCAAGGCAATTACATGTTCAGCCATCTTTAGGATTTCTGGGCCATGAAGGGTAGGGATTAGGTGTACTTGACAAGTGTAAAAGACCCATGACTCATGACTGCTAGAAGGCACAAATGAATTACAAAAGCTGAGAGAAAGCTTTGTAATCACGTAACATAGGTAAAATATTTTTTATTTGGGGGTAGATAAAGATCAGGTAAATGTAAAGATACACACTCCAGATTCCATTTAGTTTGCTTTTTGAAGAAATGGTGAAAGTTGAGTTAAATCTATTGTCCTAACTTGCCTGCCATCCATTTGTGTATTTCTTTATCCCATACAAATATGACTTTAATATACTTTGAAATGAAAGTTCATATTTGTAGGAGAACAGGACTGGGTAAGACCAACTAGGTCATTGAGTAGGCGCTTACTGTTGCAGAAACTTCTGTAGGAGATTTTAGGAGAGTTTAGGTTTACAAAGACCCCTAAGGACAGCTTCTTCAACCTTCACCCGCCAGAAACACCCCAGTG
This sequence comes from Harpia harpyja, assembly GCF_026419915.1. Taxonomy (NCBI): domain Eukaryota; kingdom Metazoa; phylum Chordata; class Aves; order Accipitriformes; family Accipitridae; genus Harpia; species Harpia harpyja. The sequence goes on along the minus strand of NC_068954.1, from coordinate 4,762,920 downwards.
CCCACAACAGTCTTTTTGTTCTGTTAAGTGATGACTAAAGGCCTTGGGTTTGGATTGTGAATCATTAGATTCTTCTTTCTGCTTTGGGTTTCTTGATTAATTACCTTGCATTTGTGACTGTCTCTTACAGGGTTTGGGATTTGTTTTACTGTCCCTTGCACAGTGCCCAGCAGAAATGGGTTCTCATCTGATGTGGCCAGACACTGCACCAGGAACAGCCTTTAAAACCATGGATCCCCTCGCACTGGTATTATGCACAAGTAGAAGATAATATTCCAGGTCTGAAAAATAACTCAAGTGGAAAACGCTGCATTGTCTCTAGTCCTGAACTTTGAATAAATTGCTGAAGAGAGTTTTAACAGGCATACAGCCTCGAAATAGTGGAACACCTTAAAGGTGAACATCCAAGACAGTTAGCCATAATCACTTTCTGGTCACTGGGGAAAAATACACACCATAAGGAGAAAATACCTTTGCCCTTAGATGTTGTTTTCCAGTGAGACAAAATACCTTGTGGAGGTGCCTGTTTCTTGCTGCTTATTAGAAAGGAAGGTGGTGGTCACACTTTGAACCTGTAGATGCCTAAACTCCAATGGGTGAACCACTCACCCAGTCTCTTGGTTCTTCTGTGCTGGGCTCTAGTTGGTCAACTAATTGGGTGTTACAGTCATTTTCATGGCATCTGTCAAACGAGCTCCGGCTTTGCAGTCTAAATCCCACAGCAAACCGTACTTACCTGTGTAGTAATGATGTTGATAGTCTCCATAGGGAGGCCAGAGGAAGGAGGAACTGTCCTGCTCTGTCATTTACAGCACGTCCCTCCAGAACATCTTTCTAGAGAGAGGGATGAGGGAGATAACATGGTTATTTCTCATGCCTGCTCCTGTCCAATGTCTCTCAGGTGTTTTAAAAAGCTTATTATTACGGTTTCCAAGAATCTGTGCTGGTGTACGGGGTGTGTCTTTTCAGAGCTGTTTATCTCACATCTGCCTTTCAGAAAGAGACACAACAATTCCTCATCCTGAGCAAAACCCAAAACAAAACATCACCCTCCTAACCATTTTATCTTAAACTGCTAACAAATCTTTAAAACTTGTCTAAGTCTTAGGCCAAGTGTTCCTAAGATGGTGCATGAGTTCACCTGGAGCTTTATTTCAAATATACACCACACTGAGTCTGGCAGAATATAAACTCCCCCACCCTTTTCTTATCTGTTTCGACTGTCTTATTTCTTACTTTCATCAGTCTTGGCTATAAGAAATGTGGTAGATAATGAGGAACAAACATCAAGCAAGCAAGAAAAGAGTATTCTAATAAATTAAGTTTGGTTGCCTTTTCCACAGAAAAGACATGAGAAGTTTCACAGCCTGTTGTTTAGGGAATTCCCACAATGAAGGAGGCAAAGAAGGAGTACTGGAGGTTTGACTACAGTAAAACAGACCTTGGTCTCTGAAAGTCAACAAGAATAGCATCATTGAATACAATGTGTCCAGAATTTTACTCAAGTGTTTTATTCTCTCCAATTTCTGTGATATTTGGGGAATCCTACTGACATTCAAATTTTTTTAGTCTTACTCCTTTCAGCTCTAAATGATGTAAAGCTCCTTCACTCTCACAATAGAACAGCTACAGTGCAAAATGATGAATATTCAACTTCCATGTCAGAGGTCAGTATGAGTACTGAGATAGACATATACTTTTCAGTATATATCAGGGTTAGGTATAATAGCACAATAGCTTAAGACACTTAAAATAACGTGACACCAATTTATTACCATTAGAAATAAAGCCTTTGGAAAAGACCCTAAGCATTATGTTAGCATTGATATGTCAATCCTTTATTTGAAGGATGGCAAGTCTGAATCCCAGCACAGCCTTAATTAACAGAAAATAATTAGCATCATTTTCCCAGCTGTGAATTTGAGATTTTTTTTTCCAACAGAATCCATTGATTGATAATTAAGGAGGAGTTAGTTGTAATAAAACTCCCAGTATTGCAATTTCTAATTGGCCTTTAAGGACATTTTACAGTTACAGTTACTTTGTTCCAGGCATTTTCTGGCTTTTTTTTTTTTTTTTTTTTTTACCAGCTTTAATAAGGAATCCTTTCTCAGTGAGGTGAAAAGGATGTAGATGAATAGAAAAAGCCACTGTAATGTTACATCTATGAATTTAAAACTTCACATATAATACAGTCCATTTGATTTGTTTGGGTAATAATTGGTGCTAAGTGAACGTAAAAAGCTTTGAAGTTTGCTTTGAATAACCTAAGATTTATCCAAGCACTTGAGTCTTCGATTAAACTACATTATCACAGAGATTTATGTAAATGCTTAACTTGATGAACAGTAAATGCTCCTGTTGGCTTCAGTGGGATGGAGCATCATATGTATAGTTAAGCAGATATATGTATATCCTTCAAGGAATGCTGCCCTAGGCTGGAAATCTTATAGGAATGGATTCAGTTCAGGACATGTCTGCTTGTTTCATATTTCCAGCCAGTCCTCAAATACTGCTAGTACAGTGTCCCCCAAGGCAATAAAATTTTCTTTTAGTAATTCTACTAAATAGAATTTATTTAAAAGCATATATTTAATGATTTTGTAATATTTGTACATTGACATAATTTTGAGTTCTTTTCCTGAGCTATCTGAAAATTTCAAATGTTGGATGAAATCAATATGAAGCCTTTTAACATTTTCTCCATTTCTTTCCTTTCCCTCATTTCTGTTCATTCTCCCGCTTGCAAAGAAAGCTGGAACAAGTGACAAAAAAGAAAAAAAAAGAGGAAGAAAAAGATAATTTTACCTATCTAAATACAAAACAATTAGAAAAAATATTTTACATATATTTCCTTTCATACAAAGATGATTTTCCAGGAAAAATATTTGTGAATAAAAAGTGTCAAAGATTTTTATGTACCAGAAAATCAGTAAGTTCAATTGAACCTGCAAACACAATGCTCTTCCTAAAAAGAAAATTTCATATGTGACAGCAAAGTGGAGATCAAACCTAGTCCCTAATGTTGTGAAAGATATGAATAATCAGACCTGGGCCTGCATTGGTGTAATTAGTGGCCACTACACAATGATTTAAGCTTGCCCAGGCTCGGAGAAATAATTAATGGTTCGTTAAAGTTTGCTATTATTACTGGCAAAAAAGCCGCATGATAAGGACTTTTGTTGTTGTTTCCACTGGTTACTGCCTGTCTCTTTCTTGCCCTGCTAACGTGTGATTTTTCTGTACATCTGTGGCAGTGAAGAAATGTTTCTGTGTGATCAAAGTGTCCTGACTATCTTTAGAAAAACAGATCAGCTCAGTTTCTCCATCTTGGGAATGCTATAAGGCTGCGTTTCTGCCTCTCTGAGGAGGATGTCAGATCACTTAGCTGTGACTGCCTTACATCTTGGCTGGACTAATGTAGCTTTCTCTCTTTGGAGATCATCCAGCGAAGCTATAACGCTGCTTACAAATTTATTCAAAGTGCCTCCACCGCATTTTGTTAACATGAGTTGAAATGTCCCCTCTCATTTCAATCACACTGAGGTCACTGGACTGGTTTTCGGTGCAAAACAACCTGGAGAGTTTGACCCTGTTACTACTTGTGTTCAAGACAACTCGGTTCTCCCCATCTCACTATACTTAAGCATCACTTCAGCCACCAAGACCACAAGAGCTACCGAAAATCCATGGGCTACCTTCGCCAGCACTCAAGCTGCTATACTTGCTGACATCAGATAATTCAAAATGACAGCGTATATAGATGTGAAAACCACAACGTATGTTTACAGATTATCTGCATATACGTATTAGGGACATTTATCCCCAGCACTTTCATGATTCCCTAAAACTGGAAAGATTATACCTCTTACGGGGTTTTGTTTCAGGACTGAGATGGTCTTCTTTATGTGTTATATACTTGAGTGCCTAGGCCAGCAGACTGCTGGGAACAGCAAAACCCCACGCTCCTCATCCTATTTTGGGCAGCGGCACCGTCCTGGAAAACCTGGCTGACTGCTGCCACCGCAGCGGGAGGAATGAGGGAGCAGGAGGCTGTAGCTACCGCTTATAGAGAGGGCTCACACTGAAACAGCAGTCACCACCTTCCTTCTCCCACCTCCCTGGAGGCAACATGGGCATCAGCTGAAGGCATATGTACATTTGCATTCACATGCATGCATTGTCTGGGCACACAGCTGGGATAAATCAGTGTATCGCTATGGATGGTAATAGAGCGTGGCTGTCTTTTGCTGCTAAAGAGATGGAGCTGTAAGTATCACAGAGGAATTCTGGTGGATATTTTAGGAGAGAAGTCATCTCAGTTGACCTCAGCCTTCTAAGAGAGAGCTGGCAGGTTAAGCTAGCCTCCACTCCTCGAGTCAAAGTGGGAGCTGAGCATGCTGGAGAGCTATTCGTTTTACTTATTTTAAAGCTATAAATCAATACTGAATGCCTTAACAAATTGGATGACAAGTTTTCAAACTTTATCCCAATTTTCCGAGCTAATTTTTTTCCTCCACATTGGAAAATCATTTGAAAATAATTTCAGTGCTGTCTCAGAATTGCTTTCTTCAGTGGATTTAACATTCTGTTAGAGAATTTACTGTTTCCTCAAAACATTTATCCTTTCTCTAACCTTAACCAAAACACCATTAGCCTCCCATCAAATCCATCTTCAAATAAGAGGCCATATTAAATCCTGTGGTGGGGGAAACTTAGACCTGCCTGCCAACAGCTCTTAGCATTGGTTTTATAACTCTGTCGATGATTTCTGTTCAGCGTAGAAATACTTTCTTCTTCAAATGTATATTTTCAGAGAAATCAAGGTAGGAGGAAATTTCAGCACATCGCTTAGATCATTCCCTTGCCCCAAAATGGGATCAGCTACAGTTAAATGATTCCTGTTAGATGCTCATCTAATTTGTTCTTAAAAACTTGTTAAGCTTCAGCAATCCCTCCAGACAATCTGTTTCAGGCCCTATTGATGCTGCAGTTAGCACATTTTACCTGAGACCTCTCCTGAATCTCCCTGGCTGTGTTTTAAGTCTCTTAGTTCTTCACTCCCCAGAAAATACAGAGAACAGTTCATTTCCCTCCTTTGCAGCAATCCTTTCACATCTTCAAAGACAGTTGCTATGTCTCTACATAAATTTTTAGTCCATTTTAGACTAAATACATCCAATGAAAAACTTCCCATAAAAGAACAGCACTGCCTGCACTGGAGAGATTGATAAGGAACGAACAAGCAGAAGTGTGTACAAGGTGCTGCATACCAAAAGAGAAGAGCCGTTTAGGATCCAAAACACATACTAGCTGGGGTGACCTTATTGATTTTGAAAACACAGCAACAGCTTTTACAGGGAGCTGCTCAGAAGAAGGAGTAAGATCTTGGATACTTTTGATACAGTGTTTGGAAAAATGTCTGTATCAATATATTGCATTTTCACATTTTGTACATTCCAGTGGATTTCATATTGAGGGGGGTAGGGGGGAAAAGTATAACAAGGTACTACAGGAAAACTGATGTATTAGAATAAGGTATAATTAAAATTCTGAAGCTTTAATCTAAATGACATTTCTCAAAACGCGGATCAAGATTTACAAGTATAGGTGTCAAAAATCAAGCTCCGATGTTAATATTTAGACAATAAATATGAGGCCTGACTTCTGAAAGAGGAAATTTTTTGACAGTTCCATTTAAACGAGGTGAACATCATTTCTAAAAGCTAGAGGAAGGCTAGGGAATAGGCTAGGGAACCCAAATATGGACTGAAATGCTAGATCCTACTTTTAGGAATCTTGTCTTAGAGCAGTAGACCACGTGCTGCCTAAATGTATGTGACCCTTGCCAGCAGCACCCTTCCAAGGGATTTAAGTACCAGGTTTTATTAAGCATTTTTTTCTTACTTAAACCACATTGAAAAAATGGAGTATAAGTAGGTATATTCAGGAATTTCTTCTTCTTCATATATAATTCTTTTTCATGTTGTACAATGGAAATGGCTGAGTGAAACCAGATGAAATCTCACAGGTTTGAGCAGCGTCCCATTCCTCCACTATATTCTTTTATTTTCATGTGGTGTTCTTCTATTCTTCTATGTTCTATTTTTCATGCCAGTGATGCTTTCTTAAACTGAAGTCACATACGCGAGCAGAGGGCTAGATGTCAGGGTGTTAGCTCAGAGACATTTCACCTGACCATGTAGTGATACAGCACGTACCATTCATCCAGCAGTTGCATGTGGTTCTGAGAAACTCCAGGAATGTGAAAATAAGGAGCTTCAGCTCTGTAGGATGAGGGAGTAATGAATCTGACCTGATGTCACTGCTCTACTGGAACCCAGAGTAAGTTCAAACCACAACTGATCAGCATGAACCAAAGCACATCACAGACCAAGGAAAGAGAAATGTTCGTAAGAGCAACAGGGTTTTGCAAGTGATGACTTTCTTACAGAATTAGTTGGAAACTCAAAGCCTGATAAAAATGGCACATTTGCTGATTCTGTGATTTTTGGCTTGTGGAGGAAAATTTGCTAGCTGAACCACTAGCACTAAAATGAGGGATGGGCTATAGCCCTCTTATCTCCTTTACTTCCATGCCTGGATTTTACTAAGTAGCATTGTTTAAAATCCTTGGGAAAATCCTGATGTCAAAAGCAAATTTTCTGTTGACCTCAGGCTTCTTGGGATTTTAAAACACATTTTTTTTTCCCTTTACAGAAAATGCTTACTGTTTGCTGGCCAGCTGTACAGGAGATCATGATTTCAAATCCTGCCTGATCACAGGATCCTGGGGGTAAGTCAAAGTATCTTTGTCTTTCGGATAATTTCTTCCCCACAAAGGGTTCCTCTGACATGGGGTTATGCAGTTTGAGCCCTTCAGTTGCTGCAGAGATGAGGTCCATGTAGAAAGATAAAGCTCTCTTGACCAAGGCAGATGTTGCTGGAGCAGAAAATATGATCATTCATTTAGCTTTATTGCTGCATGGTGGCTCAGATTTAGTAATGATGCTGTGAAATGCAAAGATGGGTAGCAAAGGATAATGGGTTGTTATATGACCTTACTGAGATGAATGACATGAAAATCCATAAGAACCAAAGCCCCAAATTTTGTCTTCAGCAAATATGCTGTTTTATAGCCATCAAGGAATTGAACCTTTTTAAAAATATATTCATCACATGAACCCACACAAATAATTTGTATTAAAAAAGGGAGTGAACCTGTTTATGCTGGACCCTTAGACGCTGATTAAATGTAATGATTAGGTCTGAATCTGTTGCCAAAATAAAAAGGTTCAGGTGCAATTTTGGAGGAGCTTAAAAGATTTTTATTAATGGTTCCCTCACTGCTTACCCTTTAGGTTTCCAACAGCAATTTCTTTTAATCATTGGGCTTAATATACTCCAAGGTGCTGAATTCCGTGTCAGCTGTAAACATGCAGCAAAACATTTACATGTAGGCTTCCTTCAGCTCCTCACATTCAATTCAAGGAGTGAACAATGAAGCAGCGCTGCTGTGCAAGATCCAAATTGTGCTGCTGGCAAGAAGATTCTCAAATAACCGTGGATCTCCTGGGAGAAGGAATATTATACTATGGAATAGAGAGTATTTGCCATAGAGCAAGCTGGTCTGTAGGCTTTTTTTGCTCTTCTTTCATTCTGTTTATTTATTTGTTTGTACTGTCACCGATGTCATCTGAAGCCAAGAAATGCAATAAGGTTAAATCTATTGCAGGAAATTATTTTGATCCGCCAATTAAATGAACAAGTTCACCTTGCCTATGATATGCCATCAAACATCGGTATGAGCATTTGGTGCAATCAATCTATTACACATCAATTTTATGGCTGTATAATGAGGTTTAATTGCTGCTTTATTAGTCTGACTAATATTAAGTGTCAGTAATTGCTTTGCATTCAACTTGGCTTTCTCATTTAAATTACACATCCAATATTTAACCATAAATGTAGACCTTCTTTTTATCTAATGAATTTTTGCTTTCATCCTTGTGGTACAAGAAAAGCCTATTTGGGGTGATTTTCCTCCTTTGTACAAGTTCTCTGGCCCTGAGGAACAGAGGCTGGAAAAGCTAAACGTTGTTCTTGGTAAATGCACAGGCTTTTGGCATTTAGAAAGTGAACTTCAAATTTCCTTTTGACAGAAATATAATGCGGGTTTTGTGTACTAATGAGTGAATTGCTAAGGTGTGTAAACACATTTGTAGTCCCACTGAAGTCTACGGGACTACTCATACGCTTTAAGTTATGCATATCCTTGGGTGAATGATAGGGCTGATGCTTGCTACCCTGGAGGACACATGAAAAACAAGTCTGGCAGGATGCAGGATGCATTTTGACTGGCAAGCCACCGACCGAATGTTATTGCCAGCCGGGATTTTAGTGCACTGTTCAAGTCATAGGCTCAGATGCTCAGACACAGAGCTTTAGAAGGCAAGGACTGAGGTTCAATAAATTACTTGGTACAAGCAATGAGGAAACCTTTTGCAGAGCCAGCCTGGTTCCATGGCTTCCTTACATTCACAAGGACTACACTCAGGTGATGAATTGCGGGATTGTTCAAGTCGGTAGCAGTTTTGCCATTTCCCTTGGCTTCTTCTGATTTCCTTTTTTTGTTTGAAATAGACTCCATCTGATTTTGCAGGGATGAGCTTAACTCGCTGAATAGACATGCCAGTTGCCATTAATATCATCTCATCCTCCAGTGACAGCTGGCTAATATGACCCTGCAAGCACCTCATGAGCTAAAATCAAGCTGTATTTTGGGAAAAGAGGCCTAGTGCTGGGGTGTGTCACGCGTCTGGTTTGTATGACATTGGACTACTGAAATTCTGATCAGGAAAAAGTAGTGATTGAATCAATAATATTTTATTGCATTTTATTGCAATTCTCCTCCTGGATGCATGAAAGAGTTAATATAGCTAGAGACCCTGTGAGAGTCAAATATCCATCACTGGATATCTACTGGACTGCAAACCAGTTACTGAAAAAATGTAAGTCTCTTGCTGTTTATTCTTTGGTGGTGGTGGGATTTCCTTCCCCCCCCCCCCCCCTTTTTTTTTCTTTTTTTTCTTTCTTGTCAAGAACAAACATTTTGGGGGTAATAAAAAAACTTACCTAACACAACATAGGTTTTAGGAGAGATCGCTATCTGGAAGAGACTTCGCTCGTGCTGTCTATCCAGTTTTCCATGAGTAATATATTCATTTTACAGTAGCAAGAGGTAAGAACATGTGGACCCAGAGCCTTCTGAAGCTAGGACTTGAATCTACCAGCTAGCTGGCAGAAATCCAGGCCACAGCCTTTCAACACCATTAATACTAGTGTCAACCTTCAGCTGAACACATGAGGTCAGAAGTGTTTATTCTGTGAAAAAAGAAGCCAACAAAACCTCTCAGACCTTGTCATCGCCCAGGCCCTGAGCACCAACTAGCCTTTATATCAAACAAGACCCTTACTCCATAACGATGGGGCCACCCTCGTTTGCCGTGGTAGCGTAATATTTTACAGTATGCACTGAAGAAGCAAGAGACCTGGGCTTCAGGACAGCTTTAGCCTGAATGGTTGGAAACCATCTATTTGCGCATCCCAAGAGAATATTGTAACCACCGTCTTACAGGGCTTTCTGGGTGAGTGCACAGCCAGGAATGTAAGATCATGGGACCAGGTAGACGTCACGCAAGAGGCAACCTGCCTTGTCTAGAGCATTTGGTGAGGGGAGGGGACACCTGGTGTTTTCATCCCCAGTCCAAAGACTGTTTCTGTTTCTCATCCAAGGATTGACCTAAGGTAAAACACATCCACATTCCAGAAAGCAGGTGGGACCTTGTGTGTGAGATCTGATAGGTGAAGCAACTGCAGGCTGAGAAGGGCCCAGGACTTTGGTCTTGTACCAAGGAGGATCCTCTAACCGCTAGGTCTTGGTGCTAAAAGTGATGGACACTGCCATCACAATATTTTTTTTAATTTGTTTTAAATTGCAAGTTCTTTCTCATTAGACATGTTTCTGAGAAGGCAAGATCTTGAGCAGCCATTAGTACCTCCTCACTTCTACTGGCTTCCTATGAAGTCACCACAGACATGGTTATCTTAAGAAGCCTTGAAGTTTTCCAGGGTTTCAGACACTTTCCTCTTCTCAGTTGGCTTCAAAAAAGCATAGACACTTAGCCCTGCATTCCCTTCCTTTCCCTCTCCCTCCCATCCATGAGTGGAAATTGCAATTACTGTACCCTAGATTTGACATTGTGCTCCCCTACACCAGCAGCCTTGAGAGCAGTGTTTGAGAAACCAAGTGGGACTATTTGCACCATTTTGAGCTCTGCTACCTAACCTGGAAAAGCTTCACCACAACAGTGAACTTCAGTGTAAAGCTCAGTTGACGTGAAAGTTAAAGAATAGTGTTTCAACAGAGCTGACAGAAGTAAAATCTTCCTCCTGCATTTTTCATATTATTTTTGAGTGCTAGGGCAGCGGCTCAGGCCCAGGCAGCTGATCTGCTGAGTGAGAAAGTGCCATTTTTACACATCACTGTTCAGAGCAGAACTGCTTTTTTAAGTGTAGCTGTCAGTCTTTTCACTGTCACGTTAAATCCTTACCCATGGTCATTCTTGCTCATCCGCACCGACTGTCAGCGCTGAGGTCAGGAGTGAGCTTCCCCACCCCGTGGCAAGTTGGCAGGGTGTTTATGTGCAAGGGACTAATCCACCTTCCTTGGAAGCAGTGAGCTGAGGTTCTCGGTTGGGAGCAAAAGGCCAGAACAAAGGTCTGAGATTACAGATGGACAAACATTTGCAGCCCTCTGTTGCTTCCTGTTGCTGTTTTAATTTTCTTTGATAGGCATTGCCAGACCATTGTAGTCCAGCCCAGGCCAGCTCTGTTTCTGAGGGGCAGAAGAGAAGTGGTAAGGATCCCTTGGCAGGCAGGTAGGAACCTGCATCTGCCTTAGATCTCAGCTGCACCTTGGACTTTGGACCTCAGACCTCAACTATTTTCTTCAGGGTTAAACTCTGCTCATACATCCCTCTCAAATTAACCAGGATGATTTTTCTCTTTCACAAATGCAGGTTATTATCTCTCCAGAAACCCACAGACATCAGTAAATAAACCCTTGACGAAGAAGAATCCCTCAACTATCTTCCAAAGATCCCCCCTTACAATCCCCTGCGATGTGCATCACACGAAGCCTAAGTCTGCAACAAAAAAGCTGTGGCAGGGCTGAAAGGCAGATTATGCTGGAGACCATGTCAAAACCTGCATTTGTCATAGACTAAGGAAAAGATCTTTATATATAAACGGGGGCTTATAAGAAAGATGGAGAAAGACTTTTTACCAAGGTCTGTAGTGACAGGACAAGGGGCAATGGTTTTAAACTGAAAGAGGGTAGATTTAGATTGGATGTAAGGAAGAAATTTTTTACAATGAGCGTGGTGAGACACTGGAACAGGTTGCCCAGAGAAGTTGTGAGTGCCCCATCCCTGGAAGTGTTCAAGGTCAGGTTGGATGGGGCTTTGACCAACCTGATCTAGTTGAAGATCTCCCTGCTCATGGCAGGGGAGTTGGACTAGATGATCATTAAGGGTCCTTTCGAACCCAAACCATTCTATGATTGTATGATTTAGGGGAGTTAAAGGTCCTGACATGCTTAAATTCAGACATGAAGGACCCATATTGTCAGTATATATATATATATATGTATATTTCATCTTGTTCTGGATGTTTAGGCAGTGCCTAAATTAGTGAATTACCCAGAGCCAGGGCACAGACCTTGGCTTTGGAGCTCATTCTTCCAAACTTCTCCATTCCCAGCCAAGTCTTCAGCCCAGACCAATTAGCACTTTCCCAAACAGTTCCCAGGCGTGGTCTGGGAGCTAACAAGGGCCAGGGACCATTCCCATAAATGAATTTGGATGTGAACAGCTTGTTTTGGAAGCTAACAGGACTATGGAAGTGGTCAAACCACGTCAGGTGGATTTAGTTCCAGACAACAGGCCACTGCAGTGATTCTTTTAGCAACAAAGACGTGGTTGTAGGAAAAAGGAACTATTAACTATCTTTGAAATCCAGAGAGGAAAAGCTTCCCAGGGCCAGATTCTTAGATGGTGTAGATCAGTATCAGAGCTGTGTTGGTTTACAATTACAGAGCAATTACCCTGCATCCTTAAAAACAAACAACTGGACAAATATGGAGCTGCTTATTGTTTTCTTCAAGAGTCATTTCACCCCTCCCTTTCTTCTTCCCCTTCCCTCCATGTCTGAAAGTCTTTACCACTGCACAGTGAAAGCAAATAAACAAGGAAGGTTAAAATCGAAAACCACTCATCCAAGTTAATTAAGTTCAGCCAGCCTCAACTACATCATCTGGTAAGATCTGGCAAGTCGTGTGCGTGTATATGTGTGTACATGCATGCCTGTGTATCTCTTCCTCTATCCAGGAAGAATCCTCCAAAAGTGCACCTACTTTAAAATACGTTATTTCCATGCCTGGCTGTGAGGTTTTTTGATATTTTTTTTTCCCTTGTCTGTTTCTGTTCTTACAGCTGCTTTCATATTTTTCTCCAACTTCCCATTATTACATTTTCCTCCTTTTATTTATGATGCCTGATTCCCAGTGTACATTATTGCTGCTCTGTTGGTACTTTATTAAATACGATACAGATACTAGAGTGAGAGTGAGGTTTTATGTCCCACACATGGTGTGTCGTAATTGTGGCATTTTTACTTTCCATTAAGAAGTATCTCCAGGAGGGGAGGATGGGGGACTCAGTTCATTACTTCTATAAACCAAAGAAGAAACCCCAGACAAGCTTGATGAGTTGTTAAGTAGTCTTTAAAGAAGTCTTTAAATCAAGATTAGATGTCTTTCCTAAAGAGACTCCCTAGTTCAACCAGAAGTTACAAGCCTGATAAAGGGATCACTGGTTAAATCCCGTGTCTTGCAGCATGGAAAAAGTCAAACTATATTAAAATAATGGTTCTTCTGGCCTTCAAATTTATGAGAGCATAACTAGAAGATAGTGGGTTTAGCTAGCCAGACAAAGACAGTCTAAAACTATAAACATCTCCATGATGAAAAGATAAATTTACTTATTGAAACCTTGGTCTAAAAGAAAGGACAAAGGACTCAGGACAAAGTGAGCACAGTCTAAGCATAAGAAATATTTTTCTAGACCTGTAGCCTTTCTTCCTAGAATCCGTCTGAGAGCTTTCTAAGAACCCCTTCTTCTATGCCACCTTTGAGTACTTTGAAATTTTAATGTATTTTATGTCCACAGTCCCCCTGCCAGGGAAAGATTGCTTGTATACCCCACCTCTACTGTTCATTTATGGACATTGCTGTGCAGTGTCACTCTGCCCAGCCCCTCAGAGTCTAAGCCCTGAGCGGCGCTCAGAGACTTTCAGCTACATCAGTGTTGGTGTCCTGACATTACTAGAAAACAAGGAATGATAATAAAATGGGGTGATTCTTCCCTGGGTATTCATTTTCCCATGATGAGCACCAGACCTGGTCAAAGGCAGATGGGTGCCAGGAGAGCAGACTGCTTCAGGCCATGGAATGGCCATCCCCCTGATTATTTCATGTATGCCAGAGCCCTGGCAAGGCAGAGCCTCTGCTGGGAAGCAGCTCCTCACTGAATTTTGGCCACTGCCCCTGTTTGCCTTCCCTCAGGACCAGTTTGCATCTGAGGATTTTTCCCTTGGTCTCTGTCCCAGCTCTGTATTTTCCTCTGTCTCTCTCCCTTCTGCCACACAAAAGATCAAGCTTTGGCCTGATCCCAGTTCTCCTTCCTGCCTAAAATTCTGAGAAGGCTTGAATGCTGATGGCATTCATGGCAGGAATCAATACCTGTGTCTTCTTGCCATGGTGGGACAGTTCACTCTCTCCTGCAAAGCCCCAAACCACAACTCCAGACAGATATGAAATATTAATATGGAGCTTGGGATACACACATAAAACCAAAATGAAATAGGCAATAAAAATACTGAGCAATCAGGATGACCTTTCTGGCTCCAGTGACACCAAATTAATCTGCAAGGAGAAGAAGAGTGGTACCAGTTGAACAACTTGCTTAATTTATTTACATTTCTTTCACATTTATAGAGCTTTCCCTGTAAGTACTGTTGTCGGTGTGTGTGTGAGTCAAGGAAAAAGGCAGGAAAAGACAATGACAATCATATATTTATCTGCTGCCCCTTTTGCTCACGCTTTGTTGTGTGACACCCCTTCATTTAGAGAAGGACAGATCCACATCTAGAGGAAAGTAATATTGGAGGGAAAACTGACAAGCACACATGTGAAAAAAAAATCAGAAATAAGGGCTCAAAACATTGATCTCTAGAGACCAGCTTAGTCTGTCATGGAGTATCAACACAATAGCTAAGGCAGGATGATGGACATTTGTGTTTGTGGGTATAGACTGGGTTTGCTTGAAACAACTGAGGTGCTTTGAAGTTCTTAAAGTCATTATTGTTTTTAACAGCGTGACTTTGTATCCTTTATTTCACAGCTGGAACAACAAGATGACATTTTCTACTTTCTTGTAGCAGATTATAATTTTGATTGGCTTACTGGTATCTCTAAATTTTACCCACCTGGCCCGAAGGAAAGAAGGAAGGAAACCTAACTTTGGTATTCCCAAAACAACTCAAAGAGAGAGACATATTAACATTGCACTGAGAAGGGTCAGAAGCCAATGCGCAATTGCTAAGTCCAATTGATTTCAAGACCCAGATACCTCTGATGATCTGTACCGGCTCCCAGTTCTATGTGCCAGAATACAATTTCAGCTATGCTGTATTTAGCCTATCAAACTCAGTCATTTCTTTTTGAATCATTTCAGCCATCCTTAGGTAACATTGTGCAACTGAGTGGAGAATCTCTCTTCTTTACTTCCTTTCTTTTTTTTCTCCTTTGGTCTCCCCTCTCCCCATAGATACATTCCCTCCAAGTGGAATTCAGGCTTTAAACACTTTAAATACCTTAGAAGGTCTCTTTCTAAACCCTGTATCCAAACAAAGGACTTCTGTGAATCAGCAGGGATAACTGGAGCAGGGAAGGCCACCGCCACCACCATTTCAGTGAAAAAACACCTCCACTATTTGCCAACTCATACCTTCTTGCAACTTGTGTACTTTTAATAGAGAAGCACCTGTGTTTGATGCATTCCCAAAGCTGCGGGTCTGATAACTGACTCCTTCTCTGAAAGCCGTGATCAGGCATTTGCTCAAAGAGGACAAAAAGAAGTTTTAGATGCAGGGTCAAGAGCTAAGGTTTGTGATTTAAGCAAACATCTACCAAGGACCCCAAAGCAGAGAGGAACGCAAGCTCCAGAGCCCACTGAAATGATGGAGAATGAATCCAGTCCCAGTACAAGTCTGCAAACTACTTAAAGGTGGTGGTAATATTTGCTATATTGTTGTCAGCCCCTTCACCAGTTATCAGCAGCAGAACTGCAGCTGTCTGCTGAATAACACATTTGTTTATACAGTAGATTGAGAATACTTGTGTGCGCAGCAAACTCCTTGGGGGTATAAACAATGTGTTTCTGCAGAGGCCCAGTGCCATTAGAATAATCAAGACTTGTAGTATGATAAACAGAGTCACAAACAGAAAGTACTACGTAGACTCTGGAGTGCAGTATCGCATTCGGTGTCAAGTCCCGAGGATGATCTATTCAAACAGCTTTTCCTGTGGCGCAGACACAGGTTGCTACATGCTTTACAGAGGAACCAAGGGAGAGACATGGTCATGGTGCATTTTTGATGAGACCTCGTGAGCAGCATGCTGACACGTAGTAGAAATCTCCTTTTCACTTCAAAAGGCCCAAATCCTTTCATCTGTGCAAACCATGTGAAATCTATCAGGGTGGAAGAATGTCCACTTTCTTTACCAAGGAGACCAGACCAAGGCCAAATTGCTATTGTGGTATATTTATATTTTCCTCATAGTCAGTATCAAGGATACTGTCCTCTCTCATCTACTTTATATGACTTAATTTGTGTCTACAGTGGTCAGGACTGTGACCATCTAATGTGGGCCAGCCATACACACTGCAGAGTGCTTGGCCTGGGTATATGCAGCATCCCAAATGCTGTTTCTGTGGTCCTGTGATAGTTATTAGTTTTGTGAGTGTCCTTTTGAGTACAAAGGGTGCAAAATAGCGAGAGGGATGTGTTGCAGCTCTGTGCAGTGGTGCTCTTTCATACCGTAGTTTAGCACCATGAAAAGGCATTGCAGGATGCTGAGCTTGTCCTGAGGGCGTGTGGAAGTGTTTGAGAGCGAAAATCCTTGGGGTATGGTGTTGGGAAAACTCTCTTGCGTAGGAGTAAAAAAGCAATAGCTTCTGGAGTGGACTCTGGAAAGCACTGTCTTGTCATCTGTGGGCTTACTGTGGTTTGCTTAAGAAAGGGAGCCTAGGAGTGAACAGACATGAATGCAATGGAGACAGTCAGGTGTTGACCCAATGTAACAGTGTAGGTAAACTCTTAAAGACTTTCCTTGGGAAATCAAGTTGTATGGACTTCCCTTGGAGTTGGAGTATGGATTATATGATGAAATAAGGCACATCTTCAGAAATGGCTAAATGGGATTTAGCCCTGATCTCCCTGTCTCATGAAAAGTTGAACATATATAGAAATCCCAACAAAAAAATGGTCTTCTTTCAAGAAAGTGCATGGAATCCTAAGTTGGCTCATGAGCAAATAGAGGGAAACAATGGGAAAAGGAGAGTTACAGTGATCAGAAGGCAATAAAGTTCTGGTAGAAGAGCAGATTCTGTGCTTTGGTGACAGCCACAAATGTAAGTAGTGCACCGATTTCAGTCCTATTCTTTCAATACTACAGAGCAAATATTGCCTCCTGCTTCACCAACTATATCAAGTGACATTAATTGTTCACATACTGTCATGAAATAGTTGCTATGAGAAGAGTGAACTGAAAAGGTTCATTATGACAGTGTAATTTTATTATTTTTCAAATAGTAAGACCCCAGGTATGTAGCATAAACTAAATATCTGCATTTTACACATGCATTTCTTTGGTGCTGATAACTTGGTGAGCTGTTAAGATTAATGCAGCAATAATGAGTTGGTCAAGAAGGAAGAAAGGAAGAAAACAAGACATGAAATTAGTAAAAACATGCCTAGGGCTTTTGACTTCTTGACTTCAGTCTCCTTCTCACAGCACTGTGATGAGTGACAGAAGTCCTCTGAAGCCTGTTCATTTTGTTTTATTCCTTCTGTCCTGTTTTTCCACTTCACCGAACTCAGGTTCTTCCTCTGAAGGTTAAAGATCTCTCCTTAAGTGTATTGCATCTGTTCACTTGTAGAAACACCATGTTCTCAAAATTCACGGGCAGCTAATTAACTTTTCTCTGTCTCCTGCTCCTAGTCTCTCAATCTCTTCCTTTACCCCTCTCCCATTCTTCCCATTGCCCATCCAGAAAACAATCAAAAGGCAGCTGTCAAAGACTGTAGAAATTCTGGCACGAAAGAGTTCAGATGAATGGGTGTGCTGGTATCCTGGTTTTGGCTGGGATAGAGTTAATTTTCTTTCTAGTAGCTGGTACAGTATTATGTTTTGGGTATGAGAAGAATGCTGATAACACACTGATGTTTTCAGTTGTTGCTCAGTACTGTTTATACTAAGTCAAGGATTTTTCAGCTTCTCATGCCCAGCCAGCAAGAAGGCTGGAGGGGCACAAGGAGTTGGAAGGGGACACAGCCAGGACAGCTGACCCCAGCTGGTCAACGGGGTATTCCATACTGTGTGACGTCATGCCCAGTATAAAAACTGGGGGAGTCAGACTAGGGGGGATCACTGCTCGGGAACTACCTGGGCATCAGTCGGCGAGTGGTGAGCAACTGCATTGTGCATCATTTGTTTTGTATATTCCAATTCTTTTATTACTATTATTGTCATTTTACTATTGTTATTATTATCATTACTAGTTTCTTCCTTTCTGTTCAATTAAACTGTTCTTATCTCAACCCACGAGTTTCACTTTTTTCTTCCTGATTCTCTCCGCCATCCCACTGGGTGGGGGGGAGTGAGTGAGCAGCTGGGTGGGCCTGAGTTGCTGGCTGGGGTTAAACCACAACAGTGGGGTAATTGGTCTGCTATCTTCAGTAAGAGCTATATCCGTACAAAATAAAATTAAAATTTAATCTAATCCACGGTTCCTTCTCCAACACCCTCCAAGAGCTGACACCCGGATAAAAGCATCTAACGTTTGCGAATCGTACTATCCACCTGCCTATATTGCCCAAATTACATTTGGTTTCTCCTTCACATTTCTAACACTCGACATACTTCAGACCTATTCTCCTTGCTCAGTGTGATATCTTTTTACTCCTTAGATCTAAACCATCAAATCCTTATGATTCAACCTCCTCCCACAAGTTTCCTTCTCTGGGCCTACGAGCAGCTCTCCTAGCCCTGCTGTAGTGTCGGGTCCCTTCTCAAACGGCCCATCACATCACCTTTGTGGAGCTGATGCCTTTAACCACATGGAGGCAAGGTGGAGGGGTTACAGAAGAGACATCTACAATTTGTAGGTGTCCTCATTTTTTCTATTAAGTTGCTGTGCAAATTAGTCAAACTATTTCTGTAACAGCTCTGTTCACCATATAAGCTTATGAAATGGTGAGGACTGGTGTGTACCATGGCCAGCAAACATTGGTTCACAGTTCAGGAAAGTGCTGCTGCCTCTTCCTTGGTGGCTGAAATAATCTGAGTATATTGTCTCTCCCAATCTCTTTATCATGTGTGTCTGCAAGAGCAGAGGCATGCAGACAAAAATAACCTTGCAAATTTGAGATGTTATCCCACTGATCTGCTGCTTCACCTATTTCCAGTGGGGCATGTAGGCTTTGAACCTGCACCAACTGGATGTGGAATACGACCAGAAATGAGCCAGCTCCTGTCCACAACTTCAACTACAGATGGATTCCAGCACGACTCTTTAGGATGGTCTGGCTACAGTTAAACTAAAATAACAGGTCCAGGGTACATTTCTGAGTTTTGACCCTCAATCATACACACAGATAAATTGTTAACACAGTCTCTGCTATGATTTTGACTTCTACTAATTCAGACAAATGAAATTGTTTGTTATTCTTCAAATCTGCAGGTACATGAAACTAAAAGTAACCACCTAATTTGACTTCCCAAAATATGTAGCCTGGGGAATTTCACCCAGTATTTCCCAAAGGGAATGCATCTTGTCGGAAGATGTTTCATTTGAATCTTTGCTCTGCCTGAGTTGCCCAAAATAATGGATAAAATAAGAGTAGATGTGAAGGCATGAGGGGTGGGGGAGTTTTTTCTATCCTGTATATCAGCTAGCTTTGTTCTGGACAAAACATATCATCCTGTGCCTTAGATTCCACGTCTCTTAGAAGGATACAATACTCATCTGGTTTAAAGTACTCATATCCTCCCCAGATTGCTGTTATGTATGTACAGAGTAGGAAACACGTGTGAGCAAACTCTTATAAAAAGTAAACAATAAAACAGAGAAGGAATTTTGGAGTGGAGAATGGGGAAAAGGGGGAAAGTTTGGGTCCCTCTTGTTCACATTGGCCAGTGGTAAAACAGCTGCACAGTCATTTCAATTAGACAGCTGCTGCATCAGCTGCTGTGCATAAAAGCTGTATAGCCAAATAAGTTTGTGCTGACCTAAATTCCCCTTGTGCTGTCACCAGCTCCCTGTATTATCAACACAAGATGGTTCTTATGCTTTCCTCAACTCCTGTCTTTCCATCCTTCCATTACTGGTGGTATGTCATTTGCTGCACAGATGTTTCTCCCAAGCCATTGCAAGGTTATTTTTCAAGTGACTTCTTCCAGCAGATGTTCCCCAGATCCCAGGTGTATGTGTTGTCCTCTCCACTGAGCCGAAACTCAGCGATGCGCTTGACATATTGCAGTGCTGCTGTGGCTTTTGAGCTGGAGGGTCTGCAACATTGCGCATCACTGACATCTCTGCTCCTGCCAGGCTGCTTGGTGACGGTTTCCTTCAGCAACAGGCCTCCCTGCTCCTCTCCTTGCTGGTTCTTCAGGTTACAAACTCACCGTCTGGGCTGCACAAAGCAGCTTTCTGTGGTGCCTGAAATGAACTTACATAATTGCTGTGCACTGTCTGCCCAAAAGAAGAATTAACTTCACCTATTATTCAAGCAGCCAAGTCTTATTTCCCTGTAGAGTCAGAGGAAAGCCAGATGCCATAGCTAAACAACATCTATAAAGTAGTGTTTTCAATACAAGACCTTTTTCTTCCCATTACCTGGGGAGTCAAGATCATGTAACCAGCTACAGTAGGAAAGCTGTACAAACCACTGAGCTCTTTCCCTCAGAGCCCATAATCTAAGTCCACCTTAGGTCCTGTGGTAGATGACTAAATACAAGTATTTGTCCTTGTCTTCCTCTGCAATCTCTGTTTTCCTGTACAGTTCAGATGCTTTCCTAGCTTTCATCTTTTGGCATTAATTTAACTTTTTTTTTTTTTTTAAACATCGCAGGGGTGCAGACTGGTTCGCAATGACAGCCCTGTTTGGTTCAGCTAATATCTGGGCTAGCTTTAGCCTCAGGCTATGGAACAACTCCTTGCAAGCCTTCTGTGAGACAAAATGATAAGTAGAATCTTTAATTATTATTATTTTTAAATGGATACCATATATTGAACTTGAAGAAACAGCAACCTGTATTCAATTAGACAGGCAAGAAAACCTGAGAAGAAATTTCCTCTCTCCACCCCTTCCTCTCATTTCTCCCATCTGAATCCTTTCACCATAGTCTCTCATTCGGATGGCCATGGACAGAAAAAAGATGGAGCCAAAACCTCAAAATGACTCTCTATAGATAGACAATCTTGGGCCATAATAGGAACAGGACTATAGCCAATGGGTGCTCCCTATTAGCACTCAGCTGAAGTAGGTAACAATATTAACATAGTTTTGCTGCTAATCGTATCTATGTCAGGAAAAACAAACTGATTCCTGCAGATGCGCAATGGCAAAGAGCCTGTGTACTTGGAGTACCTCACCAAAAAGCAAAGGTTGCATCCCCTGTCCCCACCATCCTGCTGGCTTCAGCAGGGACAGCGAGCTCTTTCTTCCAGCTCTGTCTCAGACTGGCCCCTTCATTTCATTTCTTCCCTTCACGTTGAAGGCATAGCTCTCTGCTCATCCTTGGATCAACAAAATTCAGTATTTTAGCTCCTCACTGCTGAGCCACAGCAGAGAAGAAAGGAACTGGTGTGTTTACTGGCAGGCAAGCTTGCAGAAGTGGGACCAAGACAAATCTCCTGCCAGACATGTTGGCTACATCTCTGCTAGTAAGCTAAGCAGTGTCAGGACCAGTTCTCTGTTCCTGAGGCCAGCTGGCACAATCTGGCCATTTCCTTAGTATTAAACAACCTTACCTCCAAAATAAAATAGCCAATTCCAACTTGCCTACCAGGGACAGTGCCTGGCACATGCTGGCTCCTGAGCTGTGCCTGGGAATTGTCTGGGACAGTGCTAGCTAGCCTGGAACAACAACATGCCAGGGACCATCTGACCAGTCACAGAGACTGTCGAATTCCAATTGCTTCTGTGCAATGGTACTGGTTTGTTTACAGGGACAGACAAAGGCCATGCAGATATGCATATACACAGATACATATGTGCATGCATGTATGCATCGGTGGGTAGGCACATGATATTTACTTAGCAAGTACCTCGATAGCCTCATCCCCTTCCCACCAGCTTGTTGAAGCCATGCTGCTTGAACGTGGGTGAGCAGTTGCTTTTATAAGCAGATTTTGCATATTGTTGATTAATTGATTTCATTGTTGCTGATTTTTCCCTTGTAATTCACAATGTTGGTGCCTACTGTTTTACACAGGTCCATTTTACATCTTTAAGAACCGTTATGAGGGCTAGAAGAATGAACGGGTTTTGGAAGTTAAGCAACTTCCAAAGCAAGAACTAGGATAGCCTGAAAGCCAGCACTCCACCATCAACTATGACTTGATCTCTCTCAAGCAAATACAGGTGAGGAAAGATAATTAATGCCTGTGTAGATAGGTGCAGACAGATGCAAGCTTGCATTTTAAACTGGTTAAACATAAGCCAGCTGCTGCCTACAGTCTGATATCAGATCATGTTTGTGTCTGATGGACACCTACATGATCCGAGATTGCATTTCCATGGCAGCCTAAGCCAGTCTGGCTATATCTATACTAAAAAAACCCAAACTGAGCTGAGTACAAGCACATGTCTTTGTCCCTTATCGTCTGTATTGGTACACTTAGCACAGCTGGCATGGTTTTGATCCAAGTCAACCAGCACACTCATTGCCTGGTCATGGTTCAAGGCTAGCATGAAAGAGGGATTTACACCAGTAAACTATTCTTTTTTGGTGTGGTAAGACACGGGTGCAAGCAGTGTCATGTCATCTGGCTTCAGAATAACTAAAGAATGGTTCTACCTATTCATTAGCGTAGACATTCCTTAAACACAGGTTTGTATGGTTTTGTTTGGATCTCCCAGTCACGTGTTCCTGTCCACGTTGAGTCAACTAATCCAGCTGTGTGGTTGGGTGGTCTGGCTGAAAACTAGTCCAAGGCAAGTAATGTATCAACTTTTATCAACTAATGACACTTGTTCACTTCCTTTTTTCAGTGGAAGAGGAGAGTAGATCTGCACACACAGCACTAGGGGAGAGAAAAGCGTAGCATCACTCTGGACTTGGATCAGTTTAATCTTTCCTGGAGCTGGCACTTGGCTGGAAGAATGGAACAGCCACAAAGATGCCCTCAGAAGTTGTATTCACTGCATCAACCAGTGGTTTTATGAAGGATAAAACTTCCTTTGGACCTTCTCTATCAGGCCCAATAAAATCACATGCATTTGTATAGACAGATAAGCACGGTTCTAGGTTCTGGCTAAACTGCCTTGCCATTAAACAGGCTTCATTAACACAAGGGTTACATTGCTTCAAGGGTTCAAGATCTGGCTGTATATCTGCCTTCCAACTCTGCTGCGCATACAAACAGAGAGATATAAAAAATAGTAATTTTAGTAATGTATTCAATTTCTGCTCTCACGTACAAATACACCCAAACATGCACCAATTTTAACATATTTTTGAAGTTATATTTATAAATGTAAATATACATCACATGCATTTAAAAAAACAGGACTGAAATCTTTCTTTAGGGAAACTGCCTCCCACTGAAAGGACGCTAAGAGAATGATGGGAAAATGGGCATCATTTCAAAATGGAGGGTTTGACCCCCTTGGTTTGTCATATTTGAATGGCAATAACATTAAAATACAGCCAAATGAAAAGCTCCAGGTGTTCTAAGAAACCATTGTGTTCATAGGAAAAGAAGAAGGAGAAGGGAAAGGAATAGAACAGATAACTATGAGAAGCAAAAAATACTATTACTATTTTACTATTAATTACAAATCCTATTACTAATTAATAGCAAACATATACAAGTACAGAATTAAATCAGCCCAGTAAAAATAGCAAAGCAGGAAAAACAGCGCTATTTTTAACCCATTACACAAATATATCTTTGGTGTCCCCTTCCCCGGCCCCTTTGGAAATAAATAAATAAATAGATTCATATATTCATAGATTTTTAGGGCCAGAAGGGACCATTACAATCATCTTGGCTGAGCCTCTCCTGAAGACAGGCCTTATAATTTTATTCTTTATGTCTGGCCCATAACTTTTCTGAGCTACACTATACCTTTTCAAGCTGCATATAATTCTGATTTAAGCACTTCAAGCAACAGACAGTCCACTATATTCCTGGGTGTGTTGATTTGATAGTTAATTACTGTCACTGCTAAGTGTTTTATTGTTGTTTCTAGTCTGAAATCTTCTAAATCCAACTCCAGGACATGGGATTTTGGGTAGCCTTTTTCTGCCAAATCACAGAGCCCTCAGCCCTCTATAAATAAGTAATATTTGTCTGTAAAAGCTTTGGCTTTCTTTTCTAGTTCCTAAAATCACAATAATTTTGTCACCATGTTCAATCAGCCTCTTGATTTTACAGCAGCAGTCTTCAAGCAGTAAAGGAGTCAATGTTCCAAAATATCTAGAAATCCACTAAAACTCACCTGTACGTTAGCCCCGAAAGCACGTGGCCTTCAACTTGTTCTCTGCCTACAAAGTTTGTTAAGCACTTTGAGAGCTTTGGATGAAAGCCATCTTATAAATGTACATTATTGCACTGTCATTATTATTGTTCTGTCATTCTGTCTTCGGCCTTTTAAAATTGTTTCAGCCTGCTGTAGCTCTTGCAGTTTAATTTCTTTTCTTTAAACTAACAGCCCCATTGAACAAAGGAAGTAAGTATGGGGACATTAAAAATAGACTGAGTTTTCTGTATTATTACTATTATTGCTGCAAGTTCACAGCTTACCCCATTATGACTCCAACTCATTACAATGAGTGCCGAGAATGTGCAGCAATAACAGCGGCATTTGTGTAAAGCGGGACTTGCAATACCACTTGCTGAGCAAAAATATCCAAGGAAAAGCAGTTGTTAGGCAGTGGCTTGATCCTCCTGGGTGGTCTGTTGTACCTCAGACTTTAATGGGCTTTGCTGCATGTGGGCTCGGGAAAGAGAAAGATCCCATCTTCAGCTCCTGTTGACCCCAAAGCTGTAAGGAATGGGGAGGAGAAGGTAGAGATACCCAAGGTGGATACATAAGTGCTATCCTTGTAAGAACTGGATGCACGGAGGTTGGCACCACTGTGATTGCAAGGGCATGCCACAGACCTGGGATCACACTGGACAGGGTAAGCAGGTTCTAAAAGTTTTGGCTGGTGGTTCCAGCATGACTTCATGAGAAGCAGCAAACTGTGCAAGCTCTAAGGCATGCCCTGCATTGCATGGTCTTTTCTTCTCTGGATGTTGTGAACTCAGATGTTGCATTATATCTTGTTCTCACAGAAGGGGAAGCCAAGGCAGCAGTTTCCTACTCATGCATAGTCAGCTGAAGTGCAGACTCCCTGCCCCTGCTCCCCACCACACATTTCTGATACTTTCTTTGGACCAGCACTGTTGCTCATGATGCCAAGGTGAAAGATGGATGGAGGAACTGGTTTGGTTTCAAACTCAGCCCTTCTCCAGGTTGACTCTGACCCAGTTGTTCATATGTCAGAACAAGAGAAAAAAAATGAATGTGCATCCATGGCCTTGCAGTACAAGACAAACTATTTCATCACCAGTCCATAGTAAGGTCAGATCCATGAAAGCACAGGTCCAACATGAGAAGAAAAAGTACTTTTTTTCCAAAATGACCCAGAAAGCCAGTGACAGACATGGGAATAGAGCTTGCATTTTCTGAACCCTTGCTCAGCATACACAGACTACAGGTAGAAAATGTTTAGATATTTTTAAAAAAGTTCTCTCTGAAGGCTTATATGGAGAGGGAAATTCCCTTTACCATCAGTTCTTTCTCATCCTTCCCCTAAACTAAAAGGAAAGGAAAGGGTATGTAGCCAGTTTGAACCTAAGATTTGGGGATTTCATGGGAAAAATGGCTAGTTGTGTACTTTGCTTGACACCCACCGAGAATAAATCAGCTTTGGAAGGACCATTCATACCACATGAATTAAAAAACATGTATACATTTTTGCAGAATGACAACTCTTGATACCAATTTCAACAGATCTGTAAAATCCAGATACAAGTACAATTAGTGATGAACAGATGCTTAGAGCTGCAACCTGGGCCTTATTTGGATGATCTGATTACATCTATACTAGTAAACATTTCCTAAGCATGAACCAAGACACTGAAATACACTCTTTTACACCACTGAATCATAAATATGGCCCTTCCAGATCACCTAACTAATTCTCAAACAGTTCCCAAAGATTGTGAATTAATGTAGTTCAACAGCTTCATCTATTTCAAAGAGCTTGTATCGTGGTCAGAGAACAGGCTCTGACACAGTAACTGGTCAGTGTAGATGCTCCTTCTGGCCTTCGTGTGTAAAAAATCCCCACCATTGCCACCACAGAGGGGTTAATCTTCTCTAACTCCAGCAATTAAAATGTTCGATATTTCACTTAAGTCAGTCTTCTGGATATGAGGTGAACATCCTTACAGGATTTTTGCCCATCCTAAAATAAATTTCTAAAAGGGATGAGGTAAAACAGTCTCTGGAGAAAAATTTCTTGTACGTTTTCAATAGTAGGAGCCTAATTAGAGAGTCTAATTTAGCCTAAATGGCTAAGCTAGCAGAAATGAATCTCATATCTAACTGCATATTCAACGGTGACTTAAATCTCCGTATTTGACCTAACCAAGGGCTGCAGATCAGGCTGAATTCATTCACTGGATGGGACCAGTAGTATTAATAATCATCAGTATTATTACATGTTATATAACAATAATAACAATAGTTAATTATTAGGGAGACCATTGTTTGAAACTAGTGAAAAGAAGCATTAATAACAGAAAAAAATACAAGAGTTATACTACAGAAGGAAAACCCAGCTGAAAAACAACTCAATGCAGCTGAACAAAGAATGCTTACAAGATTCAGGCTGGCCCCAGTGCAAATTATATGATAGCATCTTATGATTACTTTGTGTCTGACACAGTTTTAGCCTAGGATACAATCTGTCATGCTGGATTGCAACTGTGTGTTTTACACCAGGGAAAAATATATATCAGTAAAATTTACCATCTGTGTCATTATGTGACTACATAAATTTCAATCTCAGCATACTTGTTAGTTATAATTCCCAGATATTTTTTTTTCTCACTAAAGCCGTTATTCATATTAGCTTTTATTGTTTAAATCTTACACTGTCT
This sequence comes from Harpia harpyja, assembly GCF_026419915.1. NCBI lineage: Eukaryota > Metazoa > Chordata > Aves > Accipitriformes > Accipitridae > Harpia > Harpia harpyja. Next base: position 4,736,074 of record NC_068954.1, on the reverse strand, counting down.
TTAGGGGTCTTCTTCAAATGTTGGAAAAAATCTGAAACCTATATTATTCATAAACTTCAGGTCAGGGAGTGCAATGCTTTTACCTTAATGCCTTTTTTTAAAGTCCATCCTTACAATTAAAATTGACACCTAAAGGTTAAGGATCACCAACAGTTATGGTGGGTTAAAGCTTAGCTGCTAATCACTCACTCTCTCCCTCTCATTATGTCATGCTTTCTGTTGGGTTGCCACTCCATAAACATAATTTGATTAATCTTACCCATGCTCTAACGCCTACCTGTGAAGAGATATAGGCTGCAACATGAGGAATGTGGAAAAGTCAGTGGAGGTTTAATTGGATTAATCTCTGTGTTCTACATATATACTGGCAACTTTCGTGACAGCTTAGCTAACACGATAATATGCAACAAAGGGATCTGGTATTCAGCAGGGTCCCACACCTTAGCTAGGGGCGATACACCTGGGGAGGCTTCAGTATGCAACAGAATAACAGGCAGCTGACAACAACCCTGCTCTGATATTGTCACAAGTTGCTGTATCTGAAGAGCATTTTTCGATGAAGCTCCTACCCCATTTTTAGCGGTTCAAAGGGATGGCTTTCAGCTAGAAGGTCCTGCGAGACACGAGCTCTGCACAGCACCTCGTTTCTTTCCCTGGGAAAAGCAAAATCACACTAAGAGATGGTCTGAAGTTGTTGGTACAGTGTCTGTGAGAGGTGACAGAGGTAAGGAGCAATACCAAGCAATGCCAGCATCGTTCAGGGAAAAGCACCTGCCCCGCTGGTTCCCAGGGAGCAACACAGATGTGGCCACACTGGATGGAGGAGGGAATCCCACCATGGACTCAAGCTGGCCTTTGTCCCACACCCTCAGGCAGGATGAAGAGAGCCTGGCACCTATAAATGATACAGACCAGTATTACTATAGACATGAGCTAGGTGGATGGGAAGCCTTTGCCACAAGAGCAACCCTGTCCCATGGTGTGACGAGGAATGCATCTCACCCTGCTATGGACCTCTTAATCCTAGCTATATCCCTCCTTAAAACCAGCCCCTAATGAAGACATATCTATGCTGGTCTTCTTGACCTTTGCAAAATCTCATGACAGCATACCTACACAGTACAGATTTTCTAAAGTCCTCTCCTTTCCTAAAGGCATGGGACTCAATGCCAGAGTAAGTCTGCCACTTGACTGACTTTACTTGTCTGCCTCTGATCCATCTAAATGGATTGGCTCATTTTACTTCAAAAAGCACTCACTCCATCTAAACATAGTGTCCAGTTTTATTGCAGTCCATTGCAGACCTACCTGAAGAGATTGATAAAAGCTAAGCAGCCTAATATCAACGACCTGATCTCCTTGTCCCAGATGCATTATAGATTTCAGTTTCCCAGATTCTGCTGAAGTGCATATTTCTCTGTCTTGAAAAGATTCCCTAAATGATTTTGTCTTCTACTGGCACCAATGAATGGTTATAATGTACCCCACTCATCGAAGCCAGAGAGGGTGAGATTCATCTCACTTTTGGAAAGGGAAATGTTACATATATAAAGAGTAATTATGGTCTTTCTATATGGTCAACAACTGTTTGGATGCCTTAGAACATCTGCTGGCAGCTATAGGATGGGACTATGGGAGACTTCATGCTTCTGGACCAGGAGCTGGAGGCCAGAAGTGGTATCACTTTCTGGAGGTACCTGTCCTCCTCCCTTGGTTATAGTCTAAGATGAATAGCTTGGACCAGTTGCCTAACTTTACTTCCTTTCCTTTACCTTTTCTACCTGAATGAGGCAATTATCCCTTGATATTAGTTCCCACAACCTAGAAACATTGCCACTGGTAACAGTGGTTGCTACAGTGAAAGTAAAGCCTCCTATTTTAACTTCCAGTTCCATCAGTTCTGGTGGCCAGTGATCCAGGTAGTACCTATAAAAGGAGTTAAAATATGATTCATATCTAAGCACAGCTGTGTCTTTATGCAATTGTGCAAGCACTTGCTAAAAGATGAAAGAGGAAAAACCAAGACATTGAAATCAGATCTCTCTCCGTTCCTGGATCTTGGTCCATGTTCCTCTCTGAGGGACAATGAAACCATTTGGGTACTTTAATGGCAAGTTAACCAATAAGTTAACCAGTGCCAGGACCAGTTTTTGGGGCCTGAATATATCTGCTAGCTCTTAGCCACATATACGATTAGTTTCTCTTAAACTCCAAAAGAAGATGATCACAAAGATGAAAAGAGTCCCTTCCTTGTGTTAATTCCTAAATAGTGCCCAGGAATGGTTTAGAAGAAGGTCAATAGCATGGGCCAAAGCCAGAACAGGCACCATACTACCAGTTTAACAACAAGAATGATCAAGATACTTTTCCCATGTTTATATATTAGCATCTTTTTACTTCCTAGTGTAGATGTGGCTGTATATTCACTATCACATCAAGACACATTCATGACTATACAGCATGAATGCCTATAATTGCCAGCTCATGTAGGTCCCAACCTCATCAGAGCAGCTATGCCCATCATTATAACACTACTTAAGAACAGGTTGTTGTGTTTTATATGACAACTAAAATCCTCTAGCCTAGAAAAGACATCAAGCTTCTTTCAACTCTGGGGCCCTGCTACTTTCTTAGCTTTAGTGAACCTCTCATGGTCTCTGGTCTCATGTCCTTTGGGACATTCTTAATCTTTTCTCTAGCAGTTCTCCAGTTCCTGCCTCAGAGGTTTCTGTAATAACTTCTTACATGAGAGTGCTTGTTTTGTTGTTGTTGCTGTTGAACACAAAACAATATATATTAAAACAGAAAGTTGTGCTATTAGCTTAAAGTAGCCCGGGCAGAATATCAATCACAAATCCATAAGATAATTTAGATTGGAAGTAACGTCTGGATATCATATGGCCCAACCAACCATCAAAGCAAGTCCAACCAGTTCAGGCTGTTCCGGGTCGTATCCAGTCCTTGTGTCCCAGCTAGTTCTTTACCCAGACTAATTCTGGTAGGTATCTCTCTGGGTTCGAACACAAAGGCATGTGAGGCATTTGCCCCATGACAGGAATTTGTTGAAGAACTTACTGAATTAGTAACACTGATCAACTCTGGAACAGAAGACAGCACTTGTTGACCAGAGAATGACAATTAGTTTGAGACTGCCTATTAGTCTTACATATGAATTTGAATACATGTGAATTCGAAGACTGCTTTACTGCACAGTGAATTGAGGCTGGACCCTCAATGGAAAAAGTGAAGGTGATGTGTAAAAGATGGCTGGTAGCAGGTTTCAGTACATGTGAGACAACCAGCTTCAGCACCTGCATTCCCAGGCTTGGATCTCTAATAACGCAAGGGTTTTGATCTTCAGAGCATGACAGGAGGTGTCCATTTTCACTCCTCCCCAGAAGAAAAGTGACTCAAGAGCACAGGTTTTATAGGGTTGAACGGGGTTTGTATTCTGCTGGTTTATTTGTTTTATTGACCTTTTAACCTGTACACTAATTGCAGGGGCAGGGCGGGGGGGGAGAGAGATATTTCATAGAAACATGAGTTCGAATAGAAATTCTGAACTAAACTATAGCAGTAGTAAGAACTCTGAGTTTACAGACATCCAGAAATTATGAGCACATTGCACTTTTGGAAAATATATTACGTGTGGGATAGCTTGTGTCCCTAGGGTAAGTGTTCTGCTTCTTTTGTGACCCATAACTCAAGAGTGTGGCAGGCATTAGTACTTTACAAAACATCTTCATTCTTCATGGCTGAGACAGAACCCATAGCATGCAGAGTATCTTACTTATTCAGCAGTGATTTGAGTCATTTTATTTTAAACACTAACTTTATGTGGTTAGTATCCCAGATAGATGAAGGAAAAAAAAAAAAAGAGGCAGTGGAAGTGTATCTAATTTTTTATTAAATATATCACTGTTGCAGTCTGACTTGTTGTACTGTAATGGGAAATTACACACCATAAAACAGTAAGAAGAATGGATCTGATGCATAATACAGGAGCCTGTCTGGAGAGGAATGCATATCACATAGAACTGTAAATACATACATACAAATTCATACACATACGCACATTGGGAAAACAGATAGATTTTTGTATCGTGTCTCTTGAATCAAAAAAAGGGAAATGCATTGGTATGGCTTTCTATTTGCCCTAATCTCTCCTTTGCCAATATCAGAGGGCATCCCTTAGTCTTTTTTTATCACAGTCACTAAAACATTAGAAAAGTGGCTTCTGTTGATACACAGGAACTGCCTGAAACTTCTCCCATTCCAGGGAAACAAGTAGGTTGGTTCTTAGCACCTAATGCTACTTCCCTGACCTTTCTGTTTTAGGCCAAGATGCCAGAAAAACAATGGCACTTCAAAGGAACCCCAGTATTAGTTTAAGTTCTGAGGGAAGGTAAGTCATTTTAGGTTCAAACATCAAACAGTCTTAGGATGATCTCTCTCTCTAAAACATACAACATACCTTTCCTCAGGATTTTCAGAATTGGATCTGGAGGAAAGTTTTTCATCAAAACTTCTTAGAAAAACATTAAGACTCTCAGTGAATAATGAAATATTTCATACTTTTGTTTGTTTGTTTGTTTTGTGCACATTGGTAAAGCAGAAACTATAAACTGAAAATATATGACCTTTTTTTTTTTTTTAGAAGAGCCTTCAATTTAAAATGATAAATAATTTATTTTTTCAAGTTTAAAATGAATGCAATTGGTCAGAAGTGAAATTAAAGTTTGCTTATTTGAGTTGAACAGTTCAGTTTGTTCAACTCTATGTAAAGAGCACCTTGTCTTTTTACTTTGCCAATATATTATTTTCCTCAGACAATAACCTTTATACATATATCAACAAACTGCAAAAATCCACTGCTTGTCCAGCCCTAACCTATTTGCCACTTTAGACTTTATATATTTGCTCTCCCACTTTTCAATACTTTTCAATTATTGAATTATTTATTGAATTATTTCAATTATTAACTTGTTGAATTATTTTCAATTCTTTTCAATTATTGAATTTAAACCTGAACACTTGAAGATCCTGTGATTTCCCTGGCAGGACTAGGAATTGTAAAGTATTCAGTGTTTTGGTACTTAAAATGTCCTTTTGCATAGTTTACCTAGCAGATCAAGGTGTCACAGCTTGGTGTCAGCAATTAACACTGAGGTGTCAGCAATTAACAAAAAGCTGCCATTTTTTCCTAGTAAAATTTTTTTTGAACGATTTTTACCTCTAAATGTACTCTCAAGTGTTGTCTGTTTTTAGATAGAAAACAAAACAAAACAAAGCAAAAACAACAAAACATAAACAACAAAACAAGCTTGTTTTGACAGTGGAAAAAATGTTTTTTTTTTATTCAGTGAGATGAGTATTTTCCATAAACATTCTCACTTTGAACAGAGCCAATTTCCATTCAAAGCTCTTTAAAGGGAAAAATGTTCAGAGCAGTCTAAGCAGCCTTAGGTGACTGCGTTTCACTGATGGGTGAAGCGAATACTTAAGAGATGTCACATTCATAAAGCTTTACAGGATCCTTGGGAAAGGCAGCTGCTTGCTAAATATTAGGTGTTAATGTTTAATATTATTTTATCTTTGCCTTTTTCCTTTCCTTGAAATAAATCAGAGCCATATATAAGAAATGTACACATATATTTGAAAACTGCTGGGTTTAATTCATGTTGGGACTGTGCAGAAATAGAATATCCCAATTTAGCTATTAAGAGATATCCATGAGCTGAATATATCAGTTATGACACTCTCATATCAACAACAATCGAGGGGCAGCAAGAGATAGAGGATCTTTAATTTTAAGTGATTAATTTTAATAGCATGCAGGGTCCCATTAATCTTCCTTATACTGCCTGTCTTCCCTGGCCTTAATCCCACAAGTACTAAAGTTCATACTTAGCTTTACTCACACAGGCAGAATAGCTGGGACTAGCTGCAAAGAGCACAGCCTCCTGCTCAGCAAAGTTTAGCAAAAGCTCAAATGCTCTGCTGAATAAAAGCCAAACAGCCTTAGCCCTTTCAAGAAAATCAGCAAATTTTTTTCTGACACAGTCAGGATCAAGCATTACTGGGTTTTGTGATCCACACAGCAGTGATTTTCTGTCCTGGTAGAATAAAATTTGCTGGGATATAGATTTTTAGAATCATTTCCTGGTCACAATGTCAACCTCCTGGACTCTACATTGATATCACTAATAATAAATATGATTTTATTGCAGTGAAATTAACTGTATGGCATTGCAAAAGAGCAAGCTACAACAAGCTATATGTAAGATGTAAATATAAAGTAAGAAATATGTTATCACACATTCTTCCCACTAATAGCTCTGGCTGGATGCATTATGCTGAACCCTATTAAAAGTCCAGTTTTCAAAACCTGAACTGAGAGAGTAAACCCACATTTTTTGCTCCTGTACTCTTCTTTAGCACCAGTTTCTGGACTGGCTTGTTTTACCAATGAACCATTTTGTCTGTCAGCTTAGATTAGGTCAAATTAGTTCTCATTTCAATAACTGACAAAGATCATCTTTGACAACATCAGTGACCTCACATGTCCTGACAAGAGCACATATTCAAAGTCTATAGCAGAGGAAGAAAAGTTTTATAAATTGTGTGCAAGAGGAATGTAAGTATTAAGCTAACACTTAGGTTCTTCTCTGGATATACAAAGCCCTGAATGAGAGCTATTTGTTTTCAGCTGTACTTCATAACTGGTTTTGAAGATTAATAGATAGATAGATGGATAGACAGACAGACAGAAAAAGCAGGTAGGCAGGCAAGCAATGAAGTAAACAAGAAAACAAGTAATAAATTCATTAAATGTTGTCTCAAATGTCCTATATGCCAAGGATGGTAACTACTTTAAAATTTGCTCTCACCATTACTAACAAAAAATTCAGGTGTATTATTTTCATGTGAAAATTCGTATAAAACCAGTTTAGGCACCTCCAATCTAAATCCCATCATATGATGGGACAAGACACTGTCTGGAAGTTATATAGGTATTTTCCTCACTTGGCAGATTGATTATTTATATAATACACACCCTTTCGGTTGAGCACCTGAGTTTCTTTATTGACCCAGAACTGTGGGAGGTTTTTGCAAGGTGAAACCCACCCTCGTGTACAACAGAGATGCCCTGTTTGAGAGTTCCAAAGAAGTTTGTGTCATGTCTGTGGTACAGGACCCCTTCACGAGGGGTAAATGTCATTTCCAATACAGTAAGTTGTTCAAGGAGGCAGGGGAATGCCTATCATTTCTGCTTCTCCTGACTAGACCTGACGTTCATCTGGTGGTGTCAGGGATGGTTTAAGGATAGTGAAATGCATCTTCTGTCCTCCCATCATTCAGACAAACAAAATGCCTCATAATCCTTTAACCGAGAAGATGCTTCATAGCAGACATGCTAGAAGCCTTTAAATAGGAAGATTTTAAACAAATGTATTTCTTATCTCTCAATATAAATTCACATTTGTTTGTTTTCACTACCAGAAAAACTTCTATGATTCTATGATAACTTGTGTCTCCAAAATTTTTGACACCTGTTAACTGAATTTTTTATCTTTTTTTGCCCCTCTCCCCACTTATCCCATCTCATTGTTTAAGGATATATGAAGGCATTGCTACTTCCACCACCAAGACATGGCTATCTTGGGGTGTAATATGCCAGTTGTGTTCAATAGAGGACCAAACTCTTTAACATTACAAATCTGCCTGAGAAAATAATATTATATCTAAGAGAAGCTTCAGGATCAGTTATATATCAGTAAATTGTTTAGGAGTTATCTTCTCTTGCTTTTCTCTGAAATCTGGAAACTGAACAATTAAAGATTTCAAATATAGCTCAGAAGTGTTGTTACATTTACTAAAGGTTAATTATTTTTAAAAGAGAATTAAAGATATGGATCTACTTGCACGAATGTATGTAAGCTTTATGGTAGTTTTGTATTATACAGTACATAACACAAAATGCAATGAAAATCCAGCATGGCTGTGGAGAGATTGGTTCACTTTGTGCAGAAGATCAGGTCTGCATGGTTTGATTTAGTAGTGCTTTTCTAATGTAATCATGTCACTTATTCCTGACACCCCAGACTACTAATCTTCTGTGTCTGATTTCTAGTTCACATATAATTGTCATATATCCAAGAATGCAGCTTGACAATTCTCTGCTCATGAGCTTGGATCTTTAATACTCCAGAACTGAATGTAGAAATATCTTGTATTCTGCTCAGTATTTAGCATAGCTCAGACTGGTGGAGATCCAATTCCTCATGACTTTTGAACAGGCATGCAAGAAGAGGGTACAAGACACTTCTACCACCTTACACATGCCATTGTTTATTACAAGAATAATTCTGTAAAATCCCTGGGGAAGAGGTTGCAATGTACTGGGCTCCATGTTCTTTTTTTGTCTCTGCTTACTCCTCACTTCCACGGCACGTGAGCACTGTCTTGCATCTGGAACACCAAATTGTGACTGTACACCCAGCCTAACGCCTAGTGAACATGTGAAAAGGACTGAGGAAGGGGTTAATAGAAATCCTATCATTGATTTCTGCTACATCACAGCCATGATAGTGGTGCATGGGGTGGAAAATTTCACCCTATATGCTTTCCGTCTATATGTCAGCTATATGTCTATCTAGATTAGTTACATACCTAGAGCTGATGGAGAAAGATGGGTAACTCCTGGAGTAGATAGTCCCACCTGTCTTAGATATTTATCAAAGAATGAGATGACTTACCCTCTGAAAGTGCAGATATTGATAGTAGAAGGATGATCAGTCAACAACAGACACGTAAATGCTGGATGAGTACTATAACGTCAGGTGAATCCTTTCTTCAAAATCATACTCCATGTCCCCAGCCCCAATATGGGTAGGACGGCACCTCCCATTATGAATGTTCACAAGACAGCATTAGCAATTGCTTTAACGACAAACTCAGTATAATCTTCATGTGGAAAATGAGACTAAGGTGTCGTGGTTTAACCCCAGCCAGCAACTAAGCACCATGCAGCTGCTCACTCACTCCCCCCACCCAGTGAAACGGGGGAGAGAATAGGGATAAAAGAAAGTAAAACTCGTGGGTTGAGATAAGAACAGTTTAATTGAACAGAAAGGAAGAAACTAATAATGATACTAATAACCATAATAAAATGACAATAATAATAAAAGAATTGGAATATACAAAACAAGTGATGCACAATGCAATTGCTCACCACTCACCAACCAATGCCCAGGTAGTTCCTGAGCAGCGATCCCCACGCCCTGGCCAACTCCCCCAGTTTATATACTGGACATGATGTCACATGCTATGGAATACCCCTTTGGCCAGTTTGGGTCAGCTGCCCTGGCTGTGTCCTCTCTCAACTTATTGTGTCCCTCCAGCCTTCTTGCTGCTGGGCATGAGAAGCTGAAAAATCCTGGACTTAGTCTAAACACTACTCAGCAACAACTGAAAACATCAGTGTGTTATCAACATTCTTCTCATACTGAACCCAAAACATAGCACTATACCAGCTAATAGGAAGACAATTAACTCTATGCCAGCTGAAACCAGGACATAAGGATAAACAAGCTATATTATGCTCTTCCAAGTTGCATTATTAGAAGTCACCATGTGAGGCTTAGCAGATGACAGTGGAAAACTGGAAGGAATGAATAACATTTGAGTTCAGTGTAAGTACCGAAAAAGGGTATTACACAGTTTGATTTCTGGTGTCACAGCTGTTCATTGGGTTTCTCAAATTCATACCTAAAATAAAACAAAACAGTCTTGATGAAAAACTTTCCAGTGATAAAGAATCCATCACAATGCCTGCTATGTTATTGCAGTGATTAATTACCCCATCTCTTAGAAGTGTAAGCTTTATGTTTAGTGTGAATTTACCCAGGTTTGGCTTTTTATTATTTATACCTTTATCTTCCGAAAGTGCACGTGGCAAGTAGAAAAATGTTGTCTTGACATGTAAATTATTAATTAGGCTAAATCACTTATCAGGTTTTGATACATTTGAAGATTCATTTCCTTTCCCCAATTAACCCATTAACCCCTCAACTACCATTTCATTAAGTAAATGGGAGGGCTGTGTAAACCAGTTAATATTTATTAACAGTGTTGTGCCAATTAGTAAGGAATATATTTTTCTTAGGCAAGGGCCAAACAGCCCTCCAGTCTTTTTTGTATACACTTGTTTTCTTTTAATTTGGCTAGTGAAAGTAGCAGGTGTTGAAGGCTAAATGTTGTATGCAATTTGAGGTTGTTCAAGTCTACTGATTAGGTGATCACTTTAGATGGAAATTCTCACTGGAAGGCAGGATTCCTTCATTTTGGTCAGTCTATAAAATGTCTCTTTGCTAGTAATATACTTGGTGAACTTTGCTGCAGAAACGCACATCAACAACATCTATTTATCCCACACTGGCACATTTTGAAACGATGATCTTCACAATAAAGGCATGTACACAAAATACTGCATAAAAGGGCTCGCTGCCTCTGACAAAGATCAAATAAAACTTGGTTGGTTGATCTGTCCATGCCTATAGGGTATTAGTGATTATAATATTGTGCTTTAATGGACTATGGACCCAATTTACATAACATTTACATGTCATCTACATACTCTTTATGGAATAAAAAATCAGTGATTCAGACACAAAAAATATCTAAGACATACAGACGCACTCTTCAAACTGATTTATTTTTTGCTCTTCAGCTTGAAGCATAAAGTTTTGACTTTCCCTGTTCCCACTGGACCCCAAAAGCAGAGCAGAGTGATCACTGCTGCACCACTGCCAGTACTCGCAGTGGAACAATGGCCATTAAATACCCATTGAGCCAAACGAGCATTTCATTTTCAAGGAAATTACTTTTTAAATAAAAATGTAAATGCATTAAAATGTTCCTTTTTTTTGAGGAATTTCTACTTTTCCATGTTTCCTACCTGGAGAATCCCTGGCACGGCCAGAAACAAAGGTTTTTAAACCTCTTCACGGTGCTCCTGCACTTTTGCTCTGCATTTAGGGAAAACGGAGTGGGGAGGACGGAACTGTGGCTCAACCACAGTGCAAAATGGCAGGCTTTCTGCATGGTAGCTGCCAATCAAAGATAGTATTTAAGAATTTCTGTTCAAGAGAGTAATGTGAGGAAACCCTTTATTAAGTTCCTGGCATGTCTTTGTCATTTAAAGCTTTGGGAAGAAATGGCCAGATCTTCTAAAATGCTGAGATGCTCAGTAATGTCCCAGTGATGGTCGAGGCGGCTGCCCTGGTCCCTGGAGGCCTGAGCCATGGGAGGAATCCACAGAAGCCACACAGAAGCTATGCAAGGCTATTGTGTCTCCTTTGAGCTAAAAATAAAATGGGTACCTCAGGGCAGTAACTGCTTTTTATGTTTTAATCAACTTGTGCATCCGTAATAGCTCTGATAATAACCAGAAAGTAAAATTGTCAAGGCCACAGGGATACCATACTAACCAGGACACATCCTATGCCCAGGATGAAGGTTCATTTATTATACAATAAGCACAAAATCAAAATAATTTTAGAATTCAGACAGAAACTGAGAGATTTGGATTCTAGGCCTTCCTGGTCAGTGTTTGGGACCAGTACATTTTATAAACTACCTGAAGCACAGCATCCCTTCTGTTGAAAATGGAACAAGAAAGAAAAAGGAAGGAGAAAGAAAAAAAAAAAAGGAAAAAAAAAGAAGAAAAAGGAAAAAAAGAAAATGGAAAAAAAGAATTAAGAAAGAGGAAAAGAGGAAAAAAAAAGGAAAAAAAAAAGAAAAAAAGAAAAAAAGATGTTAGGACCAGTGGTTTGGACCTTCTGCTAGCCATGAAGTTAAGGAAGAGACTCAAAAGCACAACATATAAAGACTTCTTGCAAAAAAACCCTGAGGCACTTAAGTACAAGACAGCAGTTTCAGGCTCCAGCACAGATGTGCAACCCTGAAATTTGGCTCAGATGCATTTGGCTGGCTTAAACCTGAATGTCAGAAGTCACTCTAAGGTCTTTTTTTTTTTCCATAATAATTAACTTCTTGCCCAACTCAGCTTTGTGACTTTCTATCCCAAGTCTGGGAGAGCAGTAGTTTAAGGCAAGCTGAAATCTGATTTTGTGCAATACACATTAGCAGAATCCAGACTAGGAAGGGATTGGGGCAAGCATGTTATGGGCCCTGAGAATGTAGAGGAGGTAGTACTGACTGATCACCCTGTTCTTCTACTGTCTCTCACAGAAAAAAAAAAGCAAAAGGGCTAGATGGGCTTTTGGTGTGACCATGTACAGCAGGTTTTTGTTCTGGTATTCTTATGACAAAATAAAGGAAGGAAGTCAAGCCAACACCTTGCATGTGAAGCCAAAGTCAACATTTGCGTGAGAGCTTTGGCCAGACATGTTCTTCCCATATTTTACAGCATTAGTTGGCACAGGATGTCTGTCCAATTCTATCCCCAAAGATTTGGTTTGTATTTTTAGTTTTTCTATCTCTCACACTGAAAACTAAAGGCAAACCTGGCATATTCTGCTGACTCAAGGTCACTAAAAGAGACTACTCCAATCCATCTGAAACATCTGTGAAACTGCAGCAAACCTGCCTGCAAGTCAAGGCTGCCTTGTGAGCTGTCATGAAACCCAGGTTTTTGTTGAAAAGTACTTTCACAAAGGAGGATGATATATGAAAAGTAATCCCAGTGATGTATTATACAGGTAAGAGTGCACTGCTATAGTCCATCCATCTATTATGGAACAAACCCTTTCTCCTCCACATATCTTTCCTGGTGGTACCTGTAATGGTGTATGTCAGGGCAATAAAACACAGGTCCAAGCCTGAGAGCATGCAGCGGAGAGAAAGACCTGTTTCCCAAACCAAGCACGCAGGAATGTCTTTGAGGAGAGGAGGCCCTTATGAAAGGAGCAGGGATATCTGAGGAGGTGGTACTACAAGTGGCACAGCTTCTTGGAAAAATGACAGCAGTGGCTTAAGAACATGCTGGAATAGGGTTGGAACAAGGGGTCAGAAACTAGCTGTGGCTTTAGGAGCCAGGATCAGCCAAAGCAGCCTGGATCACCTCCAGCACAGCTATAGAAAAGAGGTGAAAATGGAGCAAGACAAAGATCAGCACCTCTTGTGTAAGCAAACAGGGGGACTGATTTCATTCCTTGTTATCAAGGCTTCATCTTGCAGTCTTCCAGAAGTGAAATGGGAGCATTTTATCTGTGTGATGGGACCAGCAGAGCAAAGGAGCCTGCAAGTCCACTACCAGGATAGCACCCAACATTTACACCTTGTGCAGCTGCCATGGGCATGATTCATGGTGGGACAAGAGTGGGAAGATCCCGGAGGCTTCTGAGAGTTTGGAGCTGGTATTTTATCTGGGAAGCCATGTTGTCAAGGAGAAGAATATACACAATGCTCTCTGCAAGTAAAAGCTTGGAAATGTAGGTACATTGTCTGTAGAAAGATGACAAAAGGTTGGAGTTGGGCGAATCAACCTGGAAGACCCATATGACCTGCTTCACCATGATGTGTGTCCTTGTGTTGCAGGGATGTGGTTGTATCTCCTGCTCAGCTGAACACATTCATTAGGCTGTCCAATGACATGGATAGATAATTAGCATCACATCTACACCTTCCACAAACACATGGGTAGCAGAATAGGGCATCTATACAGGGTTGGTGTTGTAAGTATCAGTAGGACCTACAGATCTGTGCAATGACATAGCATGCAGATCTCTGCATGAATACAAATCCTTTCAAGTCAAGCCCACTGCAAGGGTCTGCATTATTTGTATTCTGTGTTATACATGGTGGAAGTTTATCTGCAGGCATAACGACAAAAAAAAAAAAAAAAAAAGAAAATTCTGATCAAAGAAATAACCAGTCTTAAACGCTGGAAGTTAGTGCATTAGAATTATGACATTGCATACTAAACAGCCTGTGGGAGGGTCAAACAAGCTGCAAGCTGCCATGTGGTAGAATCTGTTTGAGCACAGCTAAAAGACAGTCCTAACAGAGGAACAGGTTGACTTGGACCAAAGATAGAAAGAGTGAGCAGCTTTTGACTAGAGGAGTTCATAAGCTGAGGATCATCACAAGGGGCATAAGGTGAGTGTCACTGAAAACTAAGGAATTTGAGGAAAATGGTCATACTTCACACTTTACAGTCAGGACAAGGAAGATGAATTGGTGACTGCTCATGATACAACCTTGACCCAAACTAACACACAAAGTGTCAGTGACGAGAGAGATCTAGAAGCAGAAGCTGTAGGATATGTTGTCTTCCTTTAAGCATATTGACAAAAGGGTAGGGAGTATTTTGCCCGTAGAGTTCATAGCTGAGAAGATCTGGGAATAAAGATGCTACTGGATACAAAGATGAGGTGGGACAGGGCATGGTGGAAGAGACAAAAAGATATGTGGGTAATTCAGGATGTTTTGATAACTACTAAACAAAAAGAGTGCAAGAGCCTGGGTAGATGCCTGTAAAACTACAAAAAGAAGGGAAAAGAAGAGTCTCTTTGTTGGAAGAGTGAGTTGAAAATCAAGTTTTCTGAACAAAAGAACCATGGAAAGAAATGGCAGAAAAACAGGTGGAAAAGAAAAAAAAGAGAGAACAATTCTGTCTTACAAAGAGTTTAAGAGACACTGGAGAAAATCCTAAGAAGAAATTAAGCCAGCGTGCAGCTGGTTGTGGGAGAACAGAACATGGAAAGTTCTGTGGACAGAAGGAGGAACAGAAGAGGCAGATTGTGGTTCACAGAGTTCATGGCAGCTCCATGAAGATGTGTGTTGCTGTGGACTTTTGTTGAGGTGAACGGTAAGACCCATCGCAAGAATGGGTAGAGAGAACAAAAGTCTGTGTCTTCTGCTAGGAGAATGCACACAAGGGGCAAAAAATAAACTGTATGAGAAGAATACACCAGTTATCTCTTCCCAGTGAGTTCCTGGGCACTCTGCTTTTCCCAGCTGGGGAAAATGAGGCAAATAGATTAATTCATGTGTGGCTGGTCTTGCAGTAAATTAGAGACAGAAGTGTGAGTAAAACAACGTCTGTCTAACTTTGGGCTAATAACTCTATTCGATGATCATTGAATAGACCATGCTTTCTCCAATGACAAAAGTTTGAGTTCTGTCGTATTGTGAACACCGTTGCCAATACTCTGTTATTGCTATTAATGTACGGTGGTGTTACTTTGACAACACAGTCACAGGTTGTTGACTCTGAAAGTCTGATTAACTTATTAAGTTAAATCATTTGCACACTAATAAACCTTTGTACTTTTTTGGAAGGAGAATGTAAATTGTCCCCTGTATTGTGAGCGGCAGATCTGCAACAATGTTCACCGTCACCAACACGCTTGCTTCCCTTTGCAAACCAGACCCCTTGAAGTAGATTTCAAAGAGCTTTTGTGTAAAATCCTGCTTGACCTTGTTGCATTGTCAACAGCAAACAACTTTTATGTACAATCTCTGGTGACTTTCTTTTCATTTTATTTTTTTTAAAACATCAACATGTAATGATACAAAAGGATTTCTGATAACATAATTTTTTGACTGGCAGTGAAATAGCTGCCACTTCACTCCACTGCCTATATTATTATGGGTTTATTTTCTTGTCATATTTTTCTTTTTTTTCCCTCTTTACAGAAGGGGTTGTTTTTAATCTCCTTTTAACTGGAAAACATACTCAAGCCCTTTTTGCATTTGCTTAGCCTCCACTTATTAATTCTTCTGTTAGTAGGCAAGGAAGAGAGGAATAAAAAGGCTGCTACGGTTGTTCCTATAAAGAAAGAATGTGTGTTTTGTAGTCAGAGCAGGAATGGAAAAGAGTGGGCTCTTGGGCTCCAATCCATTCCACTGTGAGTTAGGGGACTTCTTTTCATTCACTTTGGTTATGATTAAGGCTGTGCATTTGTATTTCTGTGATGACTGCAACAACACCAGCCCATTCAGGCTGGTGTCTTTCAAGTGAAATGAAATGCAATGCATAAATCAAATCCCTCGCTCCATCAGTGCTTAACGTATGGGTCTGTCGGGTACAGCAGTGACATGCAGAGTATTTGAGCTGAACTAAGATCAGTGAAATTGCGATAGTGTGGGACTCTGCCCTGGTGATTTACCCCACCACGTCTGATGCACATCTGTTCCTCTACCTTGTGCTACCATTGCAATTACCTGACTAAACCATCTGTCTCCTCTTTCCCCCTTCAAAGTGGGACAGATTCTCCTCTGTTCATTTCGTTACTGTGCTGCCTAGCCATAGCACACCTGCTTATTTACCTTCACCCAGCACTTCACTTTGGTGGTGCAAGTTTGGTAAATAACCCCACTGCATCTGAAGATGTCTGCTACCTCCCTCACATGAGACACAAAGAAGTCAGACAAAGAGGTGTTAAGTGCATCAAATTCCTCATATGGTGATTGTTCTTTATAACAAAATGGCCGTGTTAGGTCAGACTGAAGGTCCAGCCAACCCATTATCCTGCCTCTAAGAATAGCCCAAAATAAATACCTGTGGAGGAATAATAAGAATGAGCATATCTGAGAATTCCTTCGCATATTTCCCTAGTTTCCAGCATTTCCAAGTCAGGCACTTCAAGAGTCAGCTGTAGTTTCCATATATTTAGTAATCTTCAATGCATTTGTTCTCCATAGGCATTTCTGGTATCCCCTTGTAGTTTCAGTGAGTTCAGGTAAGCCCCGTCACTTGCTCCTCAAATGAGAAATTCTGGTGCAGTTCAGGTCCCAGGGGTCTGTGAAGAGCTCTTTAGGAAATTTGCAGTTTTGGGTTGACCTGCCGTCCTTCTCTAGAGGGTGTTGCACCCAGGAGTGAAATAAATAGATGCAGAATCAATACTTCCAACATTTCTCTCTCATGAATTTGTTGCTTTCCCTTCCCTTCTTCACCGTCTTCTTTCCCAAGCCCTTTTTTCCAATCAAGTGGCTTAACTTGTAGGGTAACTTATTACCCTTTTTTGGTGGTGATGGTTTGTTTCTTATAGTGCAGAGCAGTACTAACACTCAATTTTCAAGCCTGTCCATACCAGTGGCTTCTGTATTCCCCTGAAGAAGTGGAGAACGATTGTTCAAAATTCCTCAGGCTATAAATGGCCAAAGGATTGAACCTAGATCTTGGTGTATCAGTTCCAAGGATTAAATTTCTCTGGTCATCCATTGAATAGAAGAACTAGACCCTCAACTGTAGCCCTTGCAGGGATGTGGAGAGCAGACAGTGATTTTGACCAAAAAGTCATGATTTGGCTTAGTGCAGAATGTCAGTACAACTGCTTTCATCCCTTTCTTGTTTTTTCCCCAGATGAACAAACACTGCCCAGACCGAGATCCACCACTATAAGAATCTGCTGAAGGTCTGCAGCCTTTTCTTTTGTGCCATAAATGCTATTAAACATTTCCTTTTACATATTCCACACTTTCTAAAGCAACCCACCATTAAAACAATAAAATTTGGAGGGGAGGGGACAACCGACCCCAAATGATGAATCATTCTGTGTAGAAAGGGCCACAGTCCCGTTAATTCAACTGACATTTTGACAGTAGCATGCTGTCAGCCCAATGGTTTGACCTATACAACAACCTCTAATTATTACTAATTAAAGAATTAATTATTCATGGCAGCACGCGCTATTAGCATAGCAGAGATGTGTTGGAATATGAGTTATGCGCGGTTTATGAATCTTCAGAAAATAGATTCTTTAATAAATTAATAAAGGGGCTCTGGGGTTTCATTAAAAGGTGGCTGGAGGGGTTGCAAGCCAGTTTCCAAGGAGACCACAGGTGGTTTGCTTGGATTTTTTTTTTAGTTAAACTTGTTTGGGCCAGATGATTTCCCTTCCCCCCTCCCCCTCTCACCCTGTCCTCACTGCTCTTTCCTCAGGCAGAGAGGAGAACATTTTAATGAAACCCCTGTTGTCCTCATATCGCTTTGATCCCCGTGTGGTCTCCAACCTCCACGTTGGCCAGTTGGAGGATGGTGCAGTTGGTTTTTTTCTGTTCTTTTTTTTTTTTTTCCCCTTCTTTTTTGATTGAAAGCTGCAACCGGCTCTGCCATGAATAAACAACAGAAATGATAAAAGCACACGGGCAAAGGAAAATAGAACAAACAAAGGAGAAAATAAAGGAAATTGCATACATTCAAATGAGACCATCAGGATAGGAGCAGAGTTAATTACCCTGTTTTCTGTCTTAAGAGCAGATTTGGTGGTTGTTCTTATTACTATTTTTATATCCATGATTTTTTCTAACATGATATTTCTTATTCTTTGGACTTTTTTATAGATTTTATTGTTATTAAAAAAAATAAGAGGGAGAAAATTCTTCCCTTTTTTATTCTTTTTTCATTTTGTCATGACCAATGTTTCCCAACATATATTTCACTCTAATAATGCAGAGGGTGATATTAATACCTTCCAGTACTGCTAACTAAACAGTGATATAAATAGCAATAACAACGTTTCCAAGCTTTTGCTCTAACTTCCAGATCACATTAAAATTCCATCCTTAGTTAAGGAAAACCTCAACAAAATAGTAGCTGCATTAAAAAAATAAAATTAAATGTCCCTGCCTCATTTTCGGAGGGCTTGTCTTCCAGCCAGTCTCACCAGCAAAGCGCAGAACCATGAAGTGGAGTGATCCTTGCTACTACACAAATCCCACCAAAATTAATGGTACTGCTGTCAGGGGCCAAGCATGTCCATCGTCTTTGTCCTGGTTTCGGCTGGGATAGAGTTAACTGTCTTCCTAGTAGCTGGTACGGTGCTATGTTTTGAGTTCAGAGCGAAGAATGTTGATAACACTGATGTTTTCAGTTGTTGCTCAGTAGTGTTTAGACTAATGTCAAGGATTTTTCAGCTTCTCATGCCCAGCCAGTGAGAAAGCTGGAGGGGCACAAGAAGTTGGCACAGGACACAGCCAGGGCACCTGACCCAAACTGGCCAACGGTGTATTCCATACCATGTGATGTCCCATCCAGTATAGGAACTGGGAAGTGGGGGCAGGGATTCGCCGCTCGGGGACTGGCTGGGTGTCAGTCGGCGGGTGGTGAGCAATTGCACTGCGCATCATTTGTACATTCCAATCCTTTCATTATTGCTGTTGTCATTTTATTAGTGTTATCATTATCATTATTAGCTGCTTCTTTTCTGTTCTATTAAACCGTTCTTATCTCAACCCACGGGTTTTGCTTCTTTTCCCGATTTTCTCCCCCATCCCACTGGGTGGGGGGGGAGTGAGTGAGCGGCTGCGTGGTGTTTAGTTGCTGGCTGGGGCTAAACCACGACAGTCTTGAAGGGATCAGGGCTCCATAAGGATGATCGTGAGGGAGGATTAATTTCCTCTGTTGCTGCTCACATCAGTGTTAGGAGGAGGATATACTGCTGGAGGTGGTCCATCCCACCTATCCGAGATACCAATGTTAGGACAAGAGGAGTTTACTCCACAGGCTGTGGGGGGAGCTTGGTCTTAGTACACAACTTTCCAACAAGATGCAAGACAGGTCTCCCACCTTGCACCTTCAGGTTCTTGCAGGAAGCCCATCACTCCTCATTCAGTTACAACACAACTTTCCAGAAAGACACAGATATATTTGACTTTCAGATCTCACTTGATGATGAGTTCATTCAAATTCTTGGCAGGTTGTTTCAATGATTAGCTACTGTGGGTGTTGTGTGTTCATGTATAAATTTCTGTTGATAAATCTTTTGGGGCAGTGACCACATATTACTACATCTATATATTCAGTGCCTAAAGCAATAAAGTTTCAATCTCAGGTGAAGTTGTGGCTGCTCTGATCGTACCAGTTATACATCTCTGTTGTCTTTGTAATCATTTTTATGAATTTTATCACAGCACTTAGAGGCTCTAATAAGAAATTGAGGCTCTGCTTTGCTATGTGTGGTATGCACATATAAATGGGATCACATTACAACATTGCAGCAGTTGTATAAACTTGATCTCCTTGTGTCTGTTTTGCAAATCGACAAGCAGAGCCCATTCCTGTTGAAGACAGATCTTTCAAAGAGTGTGGGTGATCCCAAGCAGTTAACCTAGTAGGTCAGAAGAATGCCAGCTCCAAGAGCCTAAAAGCCTGGATAAAATGTTGTGCTTGGAAAAGGCCAATTATCAAAGCTAAATTTCCCACAGAAATATATTATGTGTCATGCTACATATTTTGAGACAACTCCTCAAGTCTAGCAATGAGTTCTGTAGTCAAATTAAACAGTCAAAATGTATTCAAGTTATACCAGTACCCCAGTAATAATACCAGTATCAATAATACCAATATCTCAGTAATAATACCAATAACCCAAGTCAGCTGGGACATCCTGGTTTACTTGAATAAAAGCAAAAACATGCATCTGGCTCCCACTTCCCAGATGAGCATATGAAGCATTAGAGAAAGGAAGTGCTGCTTATTTTCCCCTGAGAAAAAGTAAAATACTTCTGGTTTCAAATGAAAACACATGCTGAAATTTCCATTTTAAAATATGTAGGATAATTCTTGTTTTCCTATATGGATTAAGTCCCTGTCCTGAACAAGATATCTGTCTGGGATGCTTTATAATAATTTTGCTCTTGGCAAGTTTAGAAATAAGCTCAGGACATAATTCAGAATTGAGTTCCTAATCCAAATTGGGATTTAAAATATAAAACCAAAAAGTCTCACTTTAACCCAGACATGGAAGATGTCACTACACTGATCACCTAAAGTTTTAATGAAGTCTAAAGAAAATTGACTCAGAAGATCCTCAGCTTCTCAGAAAACCTAGCAAATTTTATTTAAATACCTGAAAAATAATTTATATGCTTAACTTCAGGCACAAAGGTTTGAAAACCTAATTGGCTTAGCCAATATTGCACAGAAAATTAACATTACCCTTTTCTGTCTATAGCAGTTAACTAGAACCAGAGCACGGGCTGAGATATTTTTCCAAAATCTGCTATAGATTTTAATTGTTGGCTTGCTCTCTGCCAAGGTTTTGGACAGATCTGCCTAGCAATCACCAAAATAATGACAAGGCATAGTCTGAGAGCTCGCACAAGCCATGGCCATTCCCAGCAGATGACAAGGAACGCCCTGGGGAAGAAGCCAGTTGTGCCCCTTCAGGGCAGAGAGCCAGCCCTGGACTCCTTTGGTTCATTGACTCACCTCTCAACACAAAGAACTGGATGCTGCACGCTGATAAGAGAGTCCTACAACACCCTTACCCAATGTCAGTTTTCATCTTTATGTAAACCGAAACAAATTAATTGAGAAGATGATTTAAAAATATTTCCTGCTTAATGTTTGGTTGGTTGGTTTTTTTTTTTTTTGTGGAGGGGGGGAGTGTTTTGAATGGTTCCAACTTTTTTTACATTAATGAGATATATAAAAAATTTCACAATTTTGCAAATATTTTTCCATAATAAATTATTTATAGGAAATATTTCTCTTATACCAAGCCTGAGAAGAAGTGGGGTTTAATTACATTAAAGTAATACACACACAGTTCTGCACTTCTGAGTAAATGTACACACCAACAAATCTATAGACAGTTAGGGGATATAGGCATATGCATATGTGGATGTATATTCATATTTCGACACTTTAAGAAACAATATCAACATTTTTATTTTTGTCCTGAGTCACAGTGAAGCCTTTCAGTTGTTTCTGAACCACTGAATAATATTCCTTTCCTTCATTCAATTCTTCACCTGTCTTTGAGATACCTTTGCCATCTGCCAAGGAAACTCTTACAAACTCTCGGGGATTAATTCCATGTTGCATGATGTTTGTTCTACTTCAGATGTTTCCTAACCTTTCCAGCCTCTGTGCTGAAAAAGATTTCTGGGATTTTTCAGGGCAATATTTGGAAATTTCACAGTGATCCTTATTCCCTCAATATATTTTCCTCTTTCCTCCAGATTTGTGCCCTAGGAGTATTTATTTCTGGTTTCATCAGATATTTTCAATCAAGATTCTTTAATGGAGGAAGGTATTTCACTTGCTTCCTCGTGCCTGTTATGCTTTGCTGATCAGTTTGTGGCTGGCGGTTTGTATTTTAGGAGCTTTTTTCTCTGTATTTTGAGCAACTTTCCCCTGAACCGGTGCTTTTTTTTTTTTTTTTTAAATGCTATTACAGCCTGATGAAAACTCTATTTTCGTTTCCTGGACAGATTTGATATTCCGAAATTTGGGTTCACTAGCCTCAAAATCTCAAAATTTTTTATAGAATTTTTCTCTGGCCAGTTCATCTGCCCCAAAAGCAAAGGGCTCAAGTGATCTGCAAGCTCAGTTGTGGGGCAGATAGAGATGAGCTACGTCTCAGCTTTAACTGAAAAACAATTGTCCAAACAGTTCTGTCAACACTATTATGGTGTTGCTCATTTATCAATGATCTGGACCGGAACATGAAATCAGGAGAAATAAATGGATATCCAAACACTCAAGTTAATTACTAACACAAATGGATGTTTACTAATATATATTGTAGGAGCAGTTTTCACTCTAGGAAAATATTATCAGACCCTATGGGCATCCATTCCCCACTTTTTTTTTTTAATGAGCTCAGGAAAGATTAAAGCCCTAATTAAACACATATTTTATTTCTGTATTTAGGGTTTTGTTTTGTTTCTTAAACTGCATCCTTTTAATGTAAAACCGACATTCTGGCGTTGCTCATATGCCCAGAAGAATTAGATAATCAACAACAGTTTATAATAAGAGTGTGCCAGAACAGAGTATGAAGTTCAATAAAGAGGGTGTGTTTTCCTTCACGTGGTTAGGAGAGATCAGATTTTCTTCTGAGTTTGAAGCTTTACTCTGCAAGTCAGGCTCAGGACTGCAAATGTGCTACAGTTTGAATCCATTTATTTGAACTGCAGTCAAAGTTGGGAGCTGTTGTGCCAGGAGGTGACAGACACAAATTTAAAAAAAAAAAAAAATTAAATGTCTCTAATCTGGATAGGATAGTGACACCATGCATAGACATCTATATTCAAATTTATCACTGAGCTGTGACTCAGCCCTCCTAACTCCAGACATCTATGCTGTTGGTGCCCACATGTGGGTATTTTAGAGCCCAGTTTCAGTCTAAGAGTGAATTAATTCAGCCAATAGGGTGTGAAGAGTGATGTGATGAAACCTGAAGGAAGAATATACATTTGAACAGCTGAACTGCTCTCCAAAATCTCCACTGACAGGAGTAGGGCACCCAGTATGCATGGAAACACCTGTAGGTGATTAAAATTATGATGCTAGAAACCAACACCCCCAGTGCAGAATTGCTGCTTGAAATAAGTTAAAAGGAGACTGCAGTAAACAGCTGAGACATAAAAGTCTATTTCTGTGGCTGATGGAGTTAGCTAAAGTTCATCCCACTCTTCCTGTCCCAAATACCAGCACATCCTATTCGCATGTGGGTGGAATAGACAACATCAGAAATTCATGGCATACTTATATCAGTAAAATTATGGATAAAATATTTGGACTGTGTATAAGGAATACAAAAGTTGCCTGCAGTGGTGAGGGAAGAACTTCTTAAGTGAAATAATCATGTTGTCACCAAAACAATACTGTTTACCCTGGTGATGTATAAGGAAAGTTTCTAAGCTTTCGTGGGGTGAGATCCTGGAGCAGCCTGACCTTCCACAGAAAACCAGTGGACCACGGTCATGGCAGTGCTGCCCACAGTAGCAGTGGATGAAACGTGATGAGCAGCATGGTCTCTTCTGATCGTGTGAGGCTAAATAAGAGCTATTTTATAGTGCTAATAATGTGCCCTGGGGTGAACTACTACTGTTTATTATGCATATTATTCCTAGTGTTGTGGTGACTAATCAAGAAGGGCTCCTTTTTGCTCCTTCCTACATGTAAAAGCAACAAAATAACCATAACTTCCCCAAAGACTTTACAACCTACGAAGTTTTTACTCTCATTATCCTATTTTACAGTGGATGACCTGTGTTCCTTTTAAAAAGCCCCAACAAACTCTTTCTAAAAGTGCAGGCAGAGCACAGTAAATATTTTAAACATCAATGCATGGAAATTATCTACCTTGCAATTCAAATGTGGTAGCTGCTAGGAAGGTCTCAGAATTTCTGTAAGGAATTTCCAGATAGGTGGTAAGACCACACCTTTTCACAACCACAAAATTATTACGAAAGAATGCAAAACTTTTCCCTGCATAAAAATATACACGAGAAATCCATGATGTTATCAAATAATTCTTCACTGGACTCCTTACTAGTACATTATGCATTCAATGTCACAGGCAAGAGATCTAAAACATGAAAAGTACTTTTACTAAAATCAAAAGTTTTACTGAACGATCCAAATATTAAAAGTCATCAGAAATATTTTCCCTATCTCTGCAAATAACTTAAACTGCTGTTAGTGGAAGCACCTCTGTCACTGAATCACCAGACCAGCTATATCGCACAGCAACAATCCAGGCACAAAACTTGTATGTAAAGCACTAATACCACTGGGGATGCAGATCACCAGGCATAAATTGGGATTTCTCAGCTGACCCCAGTGCTGTGCATAGGTGACTCACACCAGATGAGCACCCAGAGCCTTATACCTGATAATAAGGATCCGAGTCTGCTCTTGCTGACTTGACTTCAAATCCAACCTAATTCAACAAGTTTAAATCTAGATTAGCTCTGTGTAAAATGAGATCCAAATTGGCTACAGATGAGGGATTTACCTCATGTTCCAGTTGAGTTTGATTCTCCCACAATGCCTCTGTTTCTTAAGATATTAATGGAATTGAAAAGAACAGATTCTTGCTGGTCTTAACTGCAACCGCCAATGGTAACTGCTGTGTAGAGATGTGCCAGGACTGAGGGATAAAGCTTCTGTCATGTAACATGACAGTTATTTTTAATCTACTTAATATTTGTGGTTTATTCCTGTTGCTACAGGCCAGGGTCTAGGATGCATTTCCTTAGCGCATTTGTATTGCATTTCCTTAGTGATAACCTCCTTCTCCAGGATACAAGTTAATTAATTCACCTGGGTCACACTTACTGTCCTCAACAGACGCAACACTGAATGGAAACTCACCTGAAAGTGGACATTGTGACTATCATTGCGCTGAGGGTACTATTTATACATGAGGATTATCTGTCCATACATTTGTGTTTCCATCTGTGTATTGTTTTTTTCCTAGCCAGAGAAATTTTCCTCAGGGCAACCCAAGCACATGCTGCTCAGTGATGGTCAAAACTCCAAAAGGTCTTGACTTTCTGTAGTAAGGTTGAAAGGTATTGGTGATGGTCAGTCAAAAAAGGAATTTTAAGTCAAATTCTTTGCTTTTTTTTTCTCCTTAAAGTAGAACCTGTAATCTGTTAGCTATCAGTTTCCCTATTAGCTCCTACAAAGGAGGTTCAGAGAGTTTGAAGCAATGAAGTGTTTTTTTAATTTGTCTCTCTGTGCCTACCTTTCACCTGACCCTAGTGAACTCTGCGGACAGACTCAGCACAGGAGCATGAGTGCTTGGCTGGGCATATGTGAAAGAAATGTAAAAGACAGAAGGACAAGGCCGAAGAGAAGAACAACATAGTGAGAAGGACAGAGGAATGTAAACACAAAAGCAAACAGGTGGAATTTGCTTTGGTGGTGCCCACAAATCAACAAAAGATCGGACTGAAAAGACTGGACTGCTGTTGCCTTTGCTGTTAGCTGTGTGAAGGACCCTATGCAAATTGTGCCTCAGTTTCTTCATCTGGTAACTGAAGGTAATAATAACTTCTTTTTTTTATTTATTGTTTTTTAAATAAAGTGACTTTTAAGGCTACAGGTGTAAATCATTATTATTATTATTATTCCCATTAGTCAACTATGAGAAGACTCTGGTTAAGCCCCAGACCCGGAGAATGTCCCTAGGCACAAAGTGAGGCGACAGAGAGACACTTGCCCTGGTTCTTAGAGACCTTCCTTAGGTCTTGGAAATGGATAAGCTGCATTCTGACCAAGTTATTTATTTCAGCTGAAGAGCAGGAATATTTTTCTAGGCAGAGTAAAATGCTAAGAGTGTGATGCTATTGGTAGTACCTGAATATGCTCCAGCAGATCCACAGGCTTTGTACTGTATGCACAGACTCCCATGGGAGTCAGATCAGAATTAATCCGAGTGTGGCACTTTTCTCTATTCCCTTCTTTGCCTTCACTCACTCTGCAGCTCTCTTCTGTTTAGGCTTAAAGGCCTTGACAGCAAATGTTTCTCACTTGAGCTAGTGAAATCACAGAATCATTTGAGCTGGAAAAGACCCTTAAGATCATTGAGTCCACGTACTTAGATTTGTCTCGGAATTTTAGTTGCAAATACTGGTTACTCATAATAATAATTATTATGATTTTCATTTACCCATCTCTGTTATTGTTATCACTAAGTTTTAGTTGATTTCTTTTATCTCCTGAGAAGATTTTTTATGACCACCATTCATTTAACCAAGCAAGAAAGGGAAGGTGTGGTTAAGTGAAGAGGTATTTTATAAGTAGAGTTGTTACAATTCTTTAATAATTTAATGGGAAACTTCCCATTCCCTCCAAGGGAGTTCGATCAGATTCTTAAACCTGACCTTTCCCTGCATTTAATTTTGCCTTCCTTCCATTGCCCCTGCACTAATCCTGGTGGCTGATCCCTCCTTTTGTCATGCTGCCATAGGTTTATGGAATCATCAGACATGCCCCAAATACTTCTCTCTCCCACCTTCCAACAATCTTAAACATTGATAGGATTTCACACAAGCTTTTCCAAGAGAAGTCTTCCAATGGTGCGGGATTTCAGACATGCTGTGAAGGCTTTTTCCTGCCTTTCAGGGTGGAACACACTCAATCCATCCTATTTTTTATGATGCTCTGTTGTCCTTTTCAAATCCTGCTGAAGGATCTCAATGCATGGCACAGCTCCCCTGAATAAGCCTGTTGTCTGAGGGGGAGAGACAATGGGTCTTATTTAATGAGATTAGTTACAATAGGAAAAACAGCTAAAAGAAAAAAAAAAAAAAGAGGCAGTTATAGCAATTGGACTGACTGTTAAACCATTCTTTTATGCAAGTTTGGCACCAACCATACCTTTTCCTGGACCTTTGCCAACATCCTTCACAGTTTAGACTCAGTCGTTGATTTTTTTGTTACAATTTCCGCTCGACTTTACAGTTGCATGGCCTATGGTGTAATTCATTTCCGCTGTGAAAATGCTCCAGTATATTAACACTTCTGTCTGCTTGTAACTTGATCAAAGACAACGTATCTGCTTTAATTTACTCTTAAGGGTGATTTTTTTTTTTAAGTAATATAGATTTATTTCAAGCTGTGTCCCCATTGAAAATGGGAACCTTGTTTCAGCAGAAAACCAACAGCAATTTCACTTACAGAATATGTTCAGATATGGGAGAACAACCCCAAATGCAGCTGTCGCACATCACAAAAATATCCTGGTGCTCTCTTCAAGGACGCAAGCGCCTTTTGGAAGGTGATTACTACATGTAAGCAGCTGTCTGTTACCGCTTGGATGGGTAAAGCAATATTTATACATAGCATGGTCTGGGGATTGGCATTGGGAGTGGTTGCAGCTAACTTGTTTCCTTTTCTTCGGTTTTCTTGGAGAAAACAGGCTACAGCTTTTAGGGCACTATGAGAAGCCCAGTAGTCAAGTGCCTCCTCTTTGAAACTGGACATGGACACACTCAGAACCACGAGCAATAGTTGCTGGGTTCACTTGACACCTGAGGGTAGCAGATATTAAATTCAGCTAAAAAAAAATAAACCAAACAAAGAATCTTCAAAGAATGCTAGATATGAAAATTCTGAATTTTAACAGTTCCAGGATGAAGGTTGTTTGCATATGTTTACTCCTTAAGATACAGTTCTTAATGATGTGGTAGCATGTTGGTTTCCATAGGACACAAGCTGAATTTTTTCTCAGGTCAGGTAATCACCTAAGGATTAAAACCTAGAAACAGGAACAAAATCTGACTCATATTGCTCCACCATATCATTCGTTAACGGACTTTGCAGTTTCTTTTTCCTTCCTCCTATCTGCACTCTGCCAGCATAAATCTATCAACAGGATTCAAACCTCAGCTCACACTGACAGAGGTAGCTAATAGCAAGAGTTGGCGGTTATTCTCTCCCACCACATCAAAAGCACCCCACTACGCTGCTCGTGAGGTTTTCCCCTGTCTCCATGCACTTTACAGACTGCCAGGCCTAGGCTGCCCAGCTCTGAGACCAAGAAGCTATGAAAGGTAGACAAGGATCTATAGTCTTCTAGGAGACGTGAGGGGCTGAATCATGCTGAGTTCAGACTAAACCACTGGATAATTGCACTGTCTTATTACTGAACAGTTTCCAAAAACTCATAGATTGGCCAAATCTGGGAAGGTTTTCACATGAACAGCACCCCTGACTTTGTTTTAGGTGATTCCTCTAGCAGGACTAATGGTGTCTTGATGATTCTCTTGTTTTGTTCTTTGAAAAAGTAAGATCTTTTAGTAGAAACATTTCAAAGGACAAAAAAAAAAAAATAGAATTAAAAAACCACTACCCCTAAAAAAAGACCCACCACAAAAAAAACCCACCAAAACAAACAAAAAACTCAAAAGGCTGGATGTAAACTCTGGACAAAGAATTTTTCTAGCCAAATGGCTCAGCTTTGGCACAATTATAAAGAAGTAATAGTAGATTTTTATACTAGGAGACAATCTGGTATGATTCCCACCTATGCCTATCCTAAAAAGTAAAAACTAATTCTCTGATTCTTATTCACACATATTAAGCAGTACCTCACTTTCAAGTATTGGTACAATTTGAGTGGAGGGGACAGTCAGAATTAGGTCTTACTCTAAACAAATCTGCCCCTAAACAAACAGGTTATCTTAAGCTAAGTCCTTTGGTCAATTAAGTTTTGTTACAGACCTTGGTATGTTGCTTTGTTCTTGCTTTTATGGGTGGCATCAAATTGTATGATCACTCTATAACTTGATAACAGCACAGTTTAAACCCATGAATAAAGACAAAATTCAGACATGTTATAACTGTGAGAATTAATTCAGAAAATAAAGAAAATGGTAATGTGAAGAATAATTCCCAAAACAGAAAGCCCTGAACGTGTCTGTAATCCAGCTATGATAACTACTGTCTGTGTTAAATAGGCTGCAGCTGATCCTCCAAGCCATATTGCTTTTACAATGTGTGATAGTAACTCAACAGATATATTAAAACATGGTATTTTCGTTGGCATTAAACAGTATTATACTAGCTAAGTTCAAGAGAGGGACAAACAGTCAAGACTACTAGCTTGATACTAAACAAGTAGTAAGAGTCACAGTGCCTATTAGGCACCCACAGTATACATCACAACTACCTCTGTTCGTTGACTCTATACAAATTGATTTCTGGCAGTCCCTGGTGGTTCATGAGCCAAATTCTTAACCTTCTCTCAAATGCAAGCACAGTAATAATGCCTGAATACTTGTCAGGTGCCCTGGTAGGCAGTCTAAATACAATATTATGTTCCTAACTCACTGAGACTGTTCTAAAACCTCCAAATTCTAAAATATACTCATGGCCAATACCATTGGCAGATCTCCTCACTTCAGCAGTGGAGTGAAATTCACCTATAATGTAGACATAGAAGTTAACCAGAAGCCTGAGATGGCAGCAAACTTCTGGATTGAACTTAAATCACAGTAAGCCATATTTGCACACTGCAAACTACAGGTTGAAATGTGCTGCAGCAGATAAAAGCATCCTGTTACCACAACCAGATCTGGTCTGATGGTAATAGTATGGGTTGTAATAGTATGTAGTGACTGAGGGGAAAAGGTAGGATGAGCGGGATCTGAACATTAAAGAAGGAATTGAGACTTAGGTCAAGGACACAAAACCTACATTGCTTAAGATTTGTGTTACGGGCTGAAATGACTTTAAGAAATAATCAAGGGGACTTCTAAGGAGAAACAACTCACAAGAGTTGGTTGTGGAGTATATATAATCAAACTCAGGGCTGAAAAGGACAAATATTTCACTTACATTGTGTGTGAAATAGTGTAATATATTTTAGCAGGTTTGGATATAAGGCTTCTAAACCCAAAAAGCTCAAAATTCTTTGTTCAAAAAGCACGCTTCTGAAATGACCTTCAGGATCAGACTCCCCAGGCTTTTGCATTAAAGATCAGTCACAGTGGCACCAACGGTTAAGATGCCTCTTAATGCAGTTTGGCTAGTGTATATGAATAAGCAGACCATATTATTATTATTATTCATCTAAGCAGAGATGATGAATCCAGATTTCCTGTTGGAAATGGTTCTGGGCCTTGTTAAGCCAAAATGCACATAGAAATCTTTGGAAGAGTGCTAGGTGATCGATCCATGACAGACCCAAACCAGACATGGCTTAGTCCTATAGACAATTGAATTCCATAGCATAGGACTTACTCTGCTACTGCCTAGTGTATTAGTAAAGGTGTAGTCCTGGGGAACTACTAGGAGTCATCCACAAACTGCTCATCTGCAAGACAACCGTATGGCTGCAAAGCAGGTGGGGCACTGGGTGTAAATAAAACCTACCTGTATTTCTCTGCAGTCACCGTGTAAATATGATAAAGGGGAGTTAATATGATAGTGCCATAAGGACATTAATTCTGCATAGTAAAATTGTTCCATTGCATTGTTATTTTTATTTTATATCTCCCTTTATTGTTTCATTTCATTTTTTGTTGGCAGCTTTAGAAAGCACCCATCAAAGAGAAGTTCTCATTACAGAAAGAGCCACTCTTGTCTTTGATGCAAATAAAGAACTTGCACACACAAAATGGAAGGTTTAATCAGTGCATCGTCATAAGAAATGTACATTTCTCAGCTTGCCCCTGAATCTCACTTAGCTCCAGGGAGTAGCAATTTTGGTTTGCTTCAGGGACATGGGGAGACAGTTATTTTTCCCACTGCTGTTAAGCATCTGCCTGCGGTCAGGCATAAGGGAAGAGCATGAATTTACGCTTCCGGTTCATTTCAACAGAAATAATCAAACTGTCAACAAGTAGTGAAATGGAGGAATTCTGAGCAGGGCTATTTGTTCTCATCAAACCTTGTCTCTTTATTCAGTCAGTAAAGGAAGAACTGATAGAAAAAGAAGAATATACTTTGAGAGTATATAAAGGTATATGAGTGAATACCAATATATACTGCATTTAGAAATCAAACCTGTGACTACATCAAAAACGTACACAAAGTTTGACTTGCAGTGCCTGTTTTCCTCTATTGTATATTTGGCAATTACCCTAATATATTTTCTCTTACTTTCTGTTAATAATTATAACATAAATAATCCTTTCCATAATTTTATTGAGGCCCTAGCATAGTTCTCCTGATCTTCCATTTATCATTTTTATATATTAACACAGCAAGCTATTTCTTCAGTCATTTGCCTATTGTGTCTAAAATTAACTGCGAGCCTCTGTAAATTTTTTGCTGACCTCTTTTTTTTTATTTCTTTCATACTTTTGGGTACAAGGTAACCCAGCTTTCAATTTGGTTATTGGGCCCTATCTTTCGTTCCTAGTATATTAAACCTGGATTTTCTCTGTCCTTAACTTTACTCAGTTCCTTAAGTCATTTACTGTCTTTTTCTAATTTCCAGTCTGTAGTTATTTTCCATTTTCCGTTTATTAAATTCTTATTTTAACACCTCAGCACATATTTTACTGCATACCCATTTGCTGACCCTGGTTTTAGGAAAAGTAATGAAAGACCCAAAAGCTATGCACCTGCATAAACGTACACAAGATTGGTCTCTACACAAGATTTTTTGAAACTCATTAATTATCTGAATTAGATGATGAGTTTTCCATCTGTGATTTTTTTCACTGGATCTTGTTAGCATGTTTTTAATGAGTTCTGAACACATTCCTTCTCATTTCATATCTAGATTTTAAGAGAATTCTGAGAGGTTTTTTTGTTGTAATGCTGAGTCACTGGAGGGAAAACTGAGAACTACTGGAAAAGTATGCACCTTTCTGAACAACACCCAATTTTGATATAAAGACTTTCAGGGACTCAAGTCAATAACAATAAGAATCTTTTCAATGGGATCTGAGTGAAGCCCTGAGTGTTTCCTTTTTTCCCCAGGGCTAAAACCTCACATTTTAATTCCAAAGCCCTACTCCTTGGCTTTACTTATGCCATTAATCGCTTCTCAGATTCTTTTCCTTTAGAAGGTCTCATGTTTTCTGGGTTCCTTGAAAAAGAACATGTTTTCAAATTTATTTGTTGAGAGGCTGCAAAACAAAACAAGAGAAGATACTCTAAAAAAAGAAACCCAAACCAAACCAGAATCTTTACATTATGGAGTAAGACATTGCAGTGCTGTGTGCTTTTTTCCAGTATAACTGTCTGAGTTTTAAAGAGCTAAAATGCTGAATCTTCCATTTTTGCCAAGAATGAAGAACATTTTGAAGCTAAGGCAGGACAGTGGCAGTCATGTTTGCTGCCAGTGCCGTGAGTCTGTGCCTGAAAACCCATTATGGAAATCAGTCCAATAAATTATTTGCTTTGACTTTTCCCATCTCATAAAAAGTAACTGTTCATTGTCCAACTAATAAAAGAGAGAGAGATTTAGAAAGCCCTTAATAACCAGTAATTAGCTTTCTATTTCCTGTTATAAAAATTGAACACACTAAAGAACTGAGTCATTTGTATCATTTTCAAGGAAGGAATTGTCATTTCTGTCATAGATCCTCCCACAAAGTTGTGCTTAATTTTAGCATCCAGATTCTAACTGATGGCCAGGATTGTCATCATCATGGAAATGAAGAGGATGTAGGAAATGGGATAAGGAAATAAAAATGCTTCCAGTCTTGTTTGGAATGATGAGTTTCACACAGACAAAAAAAAAAAAAAAAAAAGAGAAAAAGGAAAAAAAAAAAAGAAAAAAAAAGAAAAGTCTAAGTAAAATGTGGAAACAAGATAATTCCTCCAAGAGGCAGCTATCCACCTTCAACATTGGCAGGCAAGGAAATCATTAATAACAACAACAAGGGAGCATTCATTGTTGTACAGCAATGTAGCTTAGTAGCTCTGTGCTGTGTGGAAAGAGAGACTAATGTTGAAAAAAGCACAGAACACTTCTAATATTTCCCTCCTCCATAGTGGAAAACATCTGAAATTAATGAGTCTTATTAATGTAAATTGCACCACACTGTCAGACATAAATATCCCAATACCAAAGGGGCCCATTACCATTAACATCAGAAATGATCAACAAATAAAACTGTTAATGCCACAATATTTACTGGACAAATTGACTACACTCCAAGATAGGCTTATGATCGTGTCTTGCTGTTCGATTTCATTTCCCTGCAAGATGCACTAATGTGTGTTGTTATGTGCAGCTGTGGCTGCTTTCCATAAAAAATATCTATTTTCTATTGGGAGGTGCAGAGCTCAACTTAATCACTATTATTTTCTCCCCCTTGTGAAAAGTAAGCATTTTGGTTTCTTTGAAACTGATACAGAAAATCTTAGATTTTTGTTAGAAAGGATAGAAACAAGCTTGAAAATTGGTTCTGAAGAGAAAAAAAACAAAACAAAACAAAACGCCAGACTAATGATTTAAGTCAATCACAAACAGATGTTCTCCTAGAGAGCTAATAAATTTTTTTTCTGATTTTTTTTTCCATCAGAAATGCAAAACACAGCAGCCTTTGAGTAAAATATCAGATTTTTCTGCTGACATTTTCTCAAACTTTGAATTTTTAAAAGACACTAGATTTGCAACAAGAAAGCTCCAGTTTATCATCAGTAAAAAACACAGAAATATTTTTTTCAAATACAGCATGAATGAATGAAGATTAAAAAGCTTATACAAATATGTTCCGATTTCTATGAAAATAATAAAGGCACCAACTTTAAATTTTAAAAGTTTTGCAAAACTTTTTCTCTGCTTTTCAAACAGCTGAATTTGACTATTTAGAATTTACTTCAGAAGTCCAGGATATAGTTCTAACAAGAATTTTGTGTAAGAGTAGGGCCTGTTTCTCTCTTCAATGTGTGTACAGCACTTAGTTATGTGGAGTCCTGATTTATGTCTGAAGACTTTAAGCTCTCCTACTGTTAATATGTTCAGGGAGTTCTCAGAAGTAACACTGTAATCTGTGTGAGCTATTATAGAGGTGATAGGGTAGAAATTAAGGAATGAAGAGGAAAAAAAAAAAATTTGTGCGTTCTAGTTAATTCTAAAAAACCCCTAAGCTCCACTCCTGTACAGCAGCCAAGCAGAAAGCCCATGATTTTCTGATCTTCGTGTCAGTACATCCTTTTTGTGTTCATTATACATTCAAGACCCTTAATTTTCAACAAGACATATCCGAGTAAAAGGTAAATAGATACCACAGAGGTACACTGGACTTTCTTCAGCCTCACAGACTGCATATTTAAACTGAGCCGGGGACAAATCTGGGACTCACACTACCTGGCACAGCGGTGTTTATATCCATACAGCCATTCCGCATCACCCTCAAATCCAAACTACCAGTTGGGGAGTGCTCCAATGCTGTTGCCCAAATCATTCATGTGAGTTTTCTGCGAAAATATAGCTAGGCACAATCCAGTGGCTATACTAACAATTTAATGGTAGGAACTACATTGTGCCACTGACCTGCTGTTCCAGGTTTACTAGTTCAAAGACAGCCGCAGAGTCTAAAGCAACATCAAACGACTCATCTGTAGCAGCAGAATCAAGGAAGCCTTGACACAGTTATTAACACAGTGATCCACAGCCAGGGGTGAAAGGATTGCTTGACAGAGCCTTGCCAGCACAACAGAGTGTTCCTAGGCATCATCCTATCCATGTTTGATTGCGCGCTACAAATATTACCTTTTCCAGCCTATGGGCCTTACTGAAATTCATACTACTAATAATAATTGTACTTTTCTGGTGTTTTATCCACCTAATTTTAAACAACTTAGTCACTCCACTTGCGTGCCTGCTGTATGGTGCAATTACTGAAGGTCACAGCAAAAGCCTGAAGCAGAAGAAACAGCTAACTCAACTGGTGGGGCCCCCAATTGACATCAGTTGACCTACTTTTCTTGAAGTCAATGAAGCCAGCAACAGTTGAGGGTTTAGCTCATTTTTCCTAATTATTTCTGCTTTAATCACAACTCTATCCTCCTTTAAGGACCACCACAGCTGGAAGCTGCACAAGAAATAACAATAACCTCTCCAAATAATGATTGTAGTAAAATAGTTCGTACCTGCACTGCTGATTTATAAGAAGATTTTATACTGACACTGCATTGACTTGGTCTGGCAGGGCTGGGTAGCAGGCAGGCATGAAATGCTACACGCTGTCCTGAATTTAGCCAGCGGAGTAGAAGTACTGGCTTTGTCCAGATCATTCATCCAATCAATCTTGATAGCACGAAAGAGGATCAGTACACAAGGCAGATAATTATGTATGGAAGTTCATGACAACATGGCCATTGAGGCCAAAAACATAAATGCTTTCAAAAAACAGCTAGAAAAACTGATGAAAGAGCAGTTAATTCAGGCTTATGAAAAATAAAGACACAGGTTGAACTTCTGTCTTGTAAAGCCTTTAAGACTTACGTTCCTGGAAGGTGGGAAGATATACTCAGAAAATAAATAGACTTTGAGCTTTTTCCTGTTTTGTAATCTTCACCTGAGGATCCATTGCAGGTCACTCCCAAAATGAGCGTGCTGTCAGTGGACATTTAGCTCTAACTCAATTATTACCATTCTTAGTAAAGCACTCTTTACCCTTAACAGTGAGAGCACTGTCTGTGCTTTCTGGCTGGCTCGCATATCTCCAGTTGAACAATCTTTCTGTGGGGATTTTGGTTTTGGTTTTTTTTGTTTGGTTGGTTGGGGTTTTTTTTGGGGGGTGTGTGCTTTTTTTCCCCCAGAAATACCCATATTCCCCTCATCTTTACTTTTGTTAGATCCTGTTTTCTAGTAAGAAATTAGATATGGAATGCCATGTATATGCACATATATATGTGTGTCTGCATACTTATATACATATATACACTGTGCTTAATTATTTGCAATTAAGCTTGGTGATAATTGTTTTTGTGCATTAGTCATAATCACTTTTTAAGCAGCAAAGCCTATTATTGCTGTAGTGTGTTTTTCAGATGCCCTGCAGATTTGAGTAATTTTGGGTAATGCAGCTGTGTGTGGTAAAAAGATTTTACAATGCCTATAAAATTTTGCCTCATGACATGTTCAGCAAGTGAATCTGTGGCACTGTGTAGCAGTTTCAGTACCTTTATTAAATACTGGGTACCACCACATTATGCAGTTTTTAAACAAGACCCATCCTTAGAGACAGAGGTTAAAAGGTCTAAGTCTGGGGTGAGAGCTCATGAGGAGCATATTGGTTCTGCCCAGCTAATCTAGCCTGTTCGCTTTACCATTTTCCTAGGTTTTGGATGTGTGAAGTTGGCTCATCTCCCCTTAAATGCCTTGTATGTTGCTGAATACAAAATATTAATGTTGCACAAGTACCATAGCGTTGCACAGTGAAGCACTAGAAAGGATATTTGCAAAAATGGTTCATTTATCATACAAATATACGTCACTGCAAAATTAAAGGAGAGAGATCTGTTCCACTGGAGCCTAGGACTTATCTTCTGTCATGAGACAGGGTTAAAGCATTCAAATGTCTTTCTTCTCATCTCATTTAGGTGTCTAAATGTTATTTGCCTGAGTCTCAGCTAGGCAACCAAGGGTATTTCACAGTCAGTAAAAAGGAATCCTTTGAGGCAGTGACTTGTCTCTTTCTAACATAGGTCTCTACAGTGAGACAGGTAAAGAGCTCTCAGGAAGTACTATCTTCTATCTACTCGTACAAAATCATCAAACCTGAAAATGCTAGATCTAGGCATCCAATAGTTAGCTGTCTAACATGAAAAGGAGACAAATTCCACCATTTTTAATCCTAATCTGAGTCAGCTGGACCAAGCAATAAAGACAGTTATATCACAGCTGTTCTTATCTGTCACACTGCTATTTTCCCCAAAAAGGTCTTTTAAGTAGGTTGGAAAACTGGCCAATATTCAGTTTCTTCACATGTTATTCCTGCAGAAGCCTAGGGGGCTAAAGGGCACCAGCAACTACTTTTGTAGCCATATTCAGAGCCATCGTTTAATACACTTCTAACATGTGGGGTTGTTTTTTTTTTTTTTTTCAGTTTTCATCCAGGTCTTCAGTAACAGGGTTATACGGTTCCTAGACCAATGCTGAGTAACATCGCACCAACGCAAGGACTGAACCTAGAGATTTTGCTTTTGTCTGCAAAAAAGAGACATAAGCCTGCCCTCATTCAGCTAATCACAACAAAAACACTATTCACATCCTGATCTTTTGTGCAAAAACCCTAGAGGCAAAGGCTGTTGTTTCTTTTGCTAAAATACCTGTTGCTTAAACAACAAATGAAAATTATGATCTACCCACACAATGTCTCTAAGGAAAAGGAGAAGCTAAACTACCTGGGTGCATTTTTTGGCGTGATTTTCTCCATCACTTTGAATTGCCGTGATGCAAAACACCACGTTGCAGCTGCGAGCGTGCATCACTTTTATAGAATCAAAATAACTTTCCTTCTGTTCCCTCCCTATTTGCAACTCAGAACCAAGACAAGTGTATGATATAAAAGCAGGTTGTGCAATAGCAAGAGTTTCAAGTGATTTAGAAGTGATTAAGATGGGATGAGTGCATGGTCCTTATTAAATCTCTTATCCCTTGGTGAAGGCGAGAGATGGCTAACACAAGCACACTGTGATCATATCAGATGTCACTAGGACTGTGCCTTTAGACATCATTCAACTTTAGGTCCTAAATAAACCCACGGGCACAATTACTGGAAAGAAATGTGTTGCAATCACACTTAATTAGTTTCAGTTAAACTGGGCTAGAAACATCTTCTGCAATGAACTTTAACCTTCACAAGCCACTTCTACTTTCTTCTTCAGATCACATTCCCTTTGAATATCCTTCTCCACCCCTCACCCCCAACCAGAAGGACCCTTTCTTCTGAAAAGCCACTCTTCCATTGTATCTCTGCAAGCACTTGGGAGGACATAGCTCACAGATCAGAAAAATTCTTCATTTCCTTCTTTCCTGAGAGTTTATAATGCCCTGCTACCTTCTGCAAAAGAGTGAAAACTGACCCAACACCTCCCCCTCCTAAATTCAGACCAATTTTCCCTAAAAGAAATAGCCAATTTTCAAGAGAGACACATTTTGACATTAGTTTTCATGAAACATTTGATAAAAAGCAGGCAAGTTTCCACTGGAAAAATCCTTGGTTTCTTGCCAGTTGACCTGGTTATCCTTGTTTTTTTTCTCCTGTAATAACATGCATGGCAGGTGTAGAGGAATCTACCTAAAGAGTCTAACTCCATGTGCAACATCCTGCATGGAAACTTAATAAGCCCAAGGAGAAGAAATCCTGGGAACAAGTCCATCTGTTTTTTTTTCCTGCAAATATCTCTCATTTTTTCTTTCCTTTCTGTCTTCCTAAAGATTTAATTTTTTTTAATTGACTTGCTTTCAGAACAGATAAACTAATTTCCAGCCAGCTCCACTAACTGTTATTTCAAGAGCAAGCATGTCAAAATTAATCTCATTTTTAGTTTTTAAGTATTTTATTTTAACATCTTCAAAATTATTCATTTTCATTTTGAATATTTCAGAATTGTGTTGGATAGATGGATGGATGGATGGATAGATAGATAGATAGATAGTACATGCACACACTGTGGTTCACAAGTTGATTTAAATCAGGACACTAGACTGTTTCATCCTGGGAAACAACAAGACCACATTCTTAAATAATTTAAAAACATTGTTCAGAATTTTCATAGGTGAGAAAAGTGTTAAAAATAACCTTTTCTTTGTGACAGTTTAAGCTTTGATGAATCTATACTCTGCAATGAAACAGATCACGTTAAAAAATTCCCATTCACCACCCATTTCTGCTTTACCCTAATTTAGATCCCCTGGAGTTTTATGAAAGTATAAAAATCACTGACTACAAGCTCTGATTCTTCTTGCTCTCAACATATCCTTTCCCTTTTCTGGGTCAGTGCTGTTCCTGATGCTAAGATCTCTGAAAAAGAAACAGGATTAATTGTAAGTCTAATATCCAGGTCTCATAGACCCATCCTCTCTCCATCCCATTGAATGACCCCACGGCTCCTTCCTGCCACCCTCGAGGATGGGTGACACAAAATGAGGAAAATTGTCATTCCTGACCTCACTGCTAAGACACCGAGGCTTGTTTTAAGGCTCCACCAGTAGCCAACCAGCAGGGCTGTTCGGCAAAGTTTGCAGACCACTGCTTTGCTGGTGAATTAAAAGAAACAACACCATGTGCAGTGCTGTCAACACCTTGGCAATATCAGCCTTTCCTCAATTACTTTTGCTTACAAATTACTCCTAATTTTGTTCTTTAAAGCTAGTTAAGAACAAGTGCTGGTAGGATTGATGGGGAACTAACTGCATGATTAAGTAATTACATTTTTAAAGCTTGCCTTACACTACGACTAATGATTTGTCACACAGTAGCAGAAACCCAAGATAATGAATGAGAAATGTTTACATGTAGTTAGTTTCTTCCAAGTCTTTTATCATACCATGGCTGGTGCCATATATGCATATGATTCTTAAAGAAAGAAAATCTATCATATAATCTCAACATTTCTGAGCAATTTGTTAGACCCTTGATCACATGTACCATTTATTATGTGATTTGTCCTATGACCAAAATTCATTTGTGTTAGAAAAGACTGAATTGGTTTTGGATAAAATAGTTTTCTGTCAGAAAATGGTGGTCTCACTAATTTCTACCATGCTGTTTATACACAATGACTCAACAAAACTCAGCACACCAAGAATAATTTGAAACATTCTCTTTCAATAGTTTCAAACTTCATAATTTTGTTTGTTTTACTTCAGTATGTCATTCACCTGAAAGAAGGCTTTTCAGGCTGTGTATATCTGAAGTTTTAATAAGGTTGTTTTAATTTTTCTGAAAGGAAATGCTTCAGTAATTACACTTTCTAAGACATTTCTGAAATTTTGGCTTTTTTCCCCCTCAATTGAAACAAATGAAGATAAAGAAACAGTGTTTAGAAACCATTATTCCAGGTTTTGATCAGCTCTAATCATGATCTGATTTGATAGCCAGCTGAATTAATTTGATGAGATGTTAACTATTATTTACAATGTGGGAGCATTTGGAGGCTTCAAATGCAGTTGTGCCACAACTGAATGAGGGCTGCACAATTGCTGATAGGCGGATCGAGAGCCCTGAGAAATTGAGGGAAATATTCCTTGAAATACTTTGAATCTGACTCACAAGGAGAGTGGATCTCTGCCTCAAGCAGTTGATATACAGTGAGAGCAGGTGGAGGAAGAAAAAGGGACTTACCCAAGGTCAGAGAAAACAACTTCTGGTTACTGTTCCAATTCTGTCCTCATTCGAAAATATTAATTCTAATAGTATCTGCTCTTTTATTATATGAACCAGACCTAATTCAAGTTGTTTGATTTTTTTTGCTTTGTTTGTTTTTTGTTTGTTTTTTAAACCACATGAAATCAGATACTGTAACTAAGCCAACGGAATAACTGATTTACCATTTAGGGCTCTCTCCAGTCTATACTTTCACTCATCAACTGCAGAATTTGTCCTAGGGGTTGTCTGCTTGCTCAGAAAAGCAACAATAAATAGCTATTCTTGAACTGAAAGAAGAATATGGGATTGGATCTACTTCAGGGCGCTCCGGTCACAGAGAAAGGAAAGATTTCAGAATCCACTTTGCTTTAGAGCTTAAAGAAATGTATTTGGTGCTCTAGTTAAAACCCGAAGCATGGGAGAAGTGGGAGCCCTGTTTCTTGCCTCAAGGACTGCCCATCATGCCCCTCACATCTCACTACCTTCATGTCAATCCTGTCATCCAACCTGGCACGGGCAGAGGCAGTAGTAAGATCGTGATTCGTCTGCTCTGTCCAACATCACCACTCCTGGTCATGCTCACTGCTGAATAATTCATGACAGCGTGAAGAGTTTTATATATTTATTGTAATCTCAACATGGTAAACCCATTTCTGCTCTACACTTAGGCTATTTTCATAAAACACAGACTGAAGATGCCTGTTTTAGATGGGATTTGATTGCACTTAGAAAAGCGCAAGGAAGAGATTGCTACGGACCCAGGGAGTTGATGAGCTACACAAAAGCGTGTCAGGAGGAGTAACGGATATGAAGTGATTGTGCAATGCAGAAAGTCTGTAACACGATGCGACACAAATCTCAGATGTCTTAGTACATAGTTTTATTTTTTATCCTCAGACAATTAAGCCTTGAAAATATTCACTCCTTGCTGTGAAAAGGTAACTGACTGTTCATCCTTGTAGAAGTAGGATTAATTAACTGATAGCAGCGGTCATAACAGGTCTTCTTTGGTGTTGTCAGTAGACTAAATAAGATCTCAGTCTTAAAATAGTTTATGCAAACCTACCATTCTAGCCAGAAGAAAGCATGCCAAAACCCCCAAGAAATAGAATTGCCTACATTAATAATACTGCAAGAACACATAAAAATTGCTTTGGATATTAAGCTGAAATGGAAGTACATGTAGGGTTTTTGTTGTTTTTTATTTTCTCCTGTGTGCTTTTAAAATTTTCCCCTTCCTAGCAGTTACTCTTCCAAACACAAAGGACAACTAAACTGACATCAAGTAAAGTTAGTATTCTCCTGTCATTTCTCTGGACATCATCTGTGACAGTTGCGCTTGCGGTGATTCAGTCCCTCACACGTCACTGTTTTCATGTCAGCTCTCCGTTTCACGTTGCAGAAATCCCTTCTGTCAGCTCCCATTCAGTTTGATAGGTCATGCTTACACCTGCAAGCTGGGACAGTGCCTCTCTGACAGGATCTGTCACAGCACAGCAGTCACCACGCTCAGCCAAACAGCAACTTCACTCAGCAGCAAGTTTGTTATGATGACTTTTGGGATTTGAGGTTTTCTCTTTTTTCAATTTTTTTTTTTTTTTTCCCCTTTGCCTCCTCTCTGCCAGCGACACACACTGGGAACTACAGGAGAAATGACAACTTTCATCAATGGGGAGAAACCAGAGGCTTTTCTGGCAAAGTCAGGCCAAGATGATGGCTTGTTTTTCCTGCCTTGGTCTGCGCCAAGCCTATTACAGGATGTCATGACAGCTAAAGCATTCCTTTGGTGTGCGAAGCTCATGAATCATTTAAATACTTGTTCCTGTATTTTGGAACCATGCAGCTCAAGGAATCATTAAAATTAAAGATGGCAAAAGCCTCTGAGGTCATCTGTTCCGTCCACTCCTCACAACTCAGGATTGCTCTCTCTAGGCACTGAACGGGTATGTCCTCCGGTCCTCTGTCCACTCACATTTAACTGCATGTAGGATGCCACTGGGTTTTCAATTACTCCTACAGATCTCACCCCTGGAAAGTCTCTGTCATTATTCAACCCCTATTTTTTATTTTAGCCCCCAACAGGTCTTGGTAAGTTCTTGGACCAGCGGAAGCTACACAAATTCAAGGAGATGGAAGAGGCCTGAGATCCAGGACTTGTGTGCTCTTCTGTTGCGTGACTTTCCATAACCCACTTGGCCTTTTCACCTTTGTCTACGTAGAGCCATTTTATTAAGGCAAAGAATTTGTCTCTTGGTATGTCGCGCATTGTGACTAGCACATAGTTATTAATTACTGACCCTTTATGGAGTTATATCTTGTTTATTTTACCATGAATAAATATACATTTCAGGTTTTCTATGTCAAATGACTAACTTCAGTGTGGTCATAGAGAACCCAATAAACCTTGGGTGTTGGACATTGCTTGTGCAGGTTATGATCTTAGTTTACGGAGTGGAAGAGTCCCTGCCCTTTGCCCTCAATGTACTTGCAGGTATCTTCAGAAAACTGAATCCCTAGAAACAAAGGTGGAGAGTCTACAGCTTTATTCCCATCATACTAGAAAAAGTGGCTCAGTAGAAAGGAGTCACATGAGATCATGAGGACAATATGACTGTGGTAACACAGTTTCATATACAGTGTGAAGGCAACCATGGAATATGTGGGTTCAGATATTCAGACTGTATCTGCAAAGTACATCATTAAAATTAAGGGGCATAAAACTCCTTCTGTACCATGGACATCCAAGGTGAATATATGGTACAAAACCACACACACCATGAATTTGCACAGCATTACAGTATTTGCTGATTTTGCTCTCAGGTAAGATACAGGACACAAAAAAAAGAAACTTATCTAGGACTGTTTTCTCTCTATGCCTAGCATTAATATTTAACATCTGCCCAACTTAAATGAAGGATCAGTGTTTCAATTCCACAAATGAATTTGAAGCTTTGAGATGGGTTTTTGTGGAATAAAGTAGAGTTTCTTCTCGTCTTCTCTGGCAGGACAAATTCAGGTGATCTAAATTTGGGCAAAACAGGTGTTGAGACTAGAAAGCAGATGGAGACAGGTTGAAGATTTAGAGTTGCAGTTCGTGAGAAAGTTATGGGTTGTCTCTAGAAGCTTAAAGACAGCAGCACTTTTGTAGTAAAGGGTTGTGCTTTAAGGTCTCGTACTGTATTAAATGTGGGAAATACTTGATGACCAGATAAAAAAGGCTATCAAGGCACAATAGCCTATATGATGCAGAGAAAACTAGTTTTGTGCTGAGGATACTTGTCTGATAATTTGAGATGAACTTTCATTGGCAGTGTTGTAATAAACTCTTGCATTAAGGTCAAGCAAATCACTAGAAATATGGTCACATCACATGGGGTAGAACATTCAGATGAATACGAGAAGACGCCAGAATAGTCTACTTCTAGAATCAGTAACAGTATGGTCTTGATATCATAGAGCTGCACCTAGAATAATTGGCTATGGGGGACGCACATTGGTGAGTGGCTGTTGTATTTCTAGAGTCAAGGTTAATAATTCTGCATAACCATCACTGTGCTCTTATTCAAAGCAAGTGTGGCCCTGTCCTCATTCCGTACACACCTGTATCACAGGACCTTGATCCAGTCAAGCATATTTAAATACAAAAGGATTTAAATGGTTTATGCCTTGGAATTATTTTTTTGTTAAATATCTGTCATAGACAGATATCTGTTCCTGCCCTGGCATGGGTCACCCTTGGGCTACAGTCCCCTCAGAGCTGCACCTCCTCTTCCATGAAGCGCCTTCCTCCAAGAGTGCCTCTCCAGTTGTGTCCCCAGTAATGTCTTCTTCCACATCTCCTCCATTTCTCCCCACGTTTCTCCAAACACATTTCCTCATCTGTCTCCTCCCATCTCCTCTGTACCTCTCTGCATATTCATTTTGTTCCCTCTTCCTGTTTGTTTCTGGATTGTGAATTATTTGGGGCAAAGATTTTCCCTTTCCTTATAACTTCACTGCAGAGATAACTGGAAGAGGTGGTGTGAAGTCTGAACACCCCTGTGCCCTGCCTGCCTACGAACAGCCAAAACTTGTCATTGCATCCTCCTACCCCAATTGCAAAGACTTCTGGATC
Source organism: Harpia harpyja (assembly GCF_026419915.1). Taxonomy (NCBI): domain Eukaryota; kingdom Metazoa; phylum Chordata; class Aves; order Accipitriformes; family Accipitridae; genus Harpia; species Harpia harpyja. The sequence goes on along the minus strand of NC_068954.1, from coordinate 4,691,454 downwards.
AAATCCCTGTTTTCTATGTATGTGTGCGTTTGTAATTCTGCAGTTAACATATCTTTTTCCAGTGGTTTCTAGGGAATTTGTCTCTTTTGCAAACACTCTCCAGTCTACCACAGCATCCTCAGTGCAAAGATTAGCAATACCAACCTGAACGAAAGTATCGCTTAAATTTTATCCTGGTGTCCTTGCTTAAAACAGACAAAAAAAGTCAGGGAGAATCAATTACATGTGGGAGATAAGGTAACGTTAAAAACCTGAGCTGAGTTTAACCTCAGTTAACTCCGCACGATGAAGACATAGCTTTTCTGTATGTCTCGACATTGCTTGGCAGACTGTGAAGCCACACTTCATAGGGGAATCCTAGCATTGAAGAATTATAAAAATATGGACACACTTACCAGCTAAACACCTCAAGAAGCAATGCACAATGACGGGGAAATAGCATTTGCCTTTCACTGGGAATGTTAGCTTCCAGAAAAGAAATAATTCTTTGGGCTTTTACCAAGTGAATTTTCCATTTCAGTGTATAATTTCTTTATTTAGCATTACACCGATTATCCATACTTAGACTAATGATCAAATAGCTCTCAAGTCCAAGATATTTGGCTAAGGCAGCCTGCAGGATTTTTCTTTTCCTTTTCAGTCCTTTTTTTCCCCTTTTATTCCAAATTTTTAGGGTGATTATAGGGTGTGTAAGATCGTTAAAGGATTGGCAGCATGCACAAAACTCAAATCCTTTATCCAGAGGCTAGAGGAAATGTGAGTTGCCAACATGCAATTCCTTCATTGTCCCACCAATGTCCTGAATTAATGGAGGAACCACGCTTTCGCTCCACCGAGGGAAGGAAATAGGCTTCTCTGCTTCCCAAGGACCCAGCTGAACAAAATGCTTAAGCAGACGACTCCCAGTCTTAGAATGAGAAAGATTAAGCATACATTGAACTCAAAACATTTTATTAATTTGTATCAAGCTTAAGGTTAGAAAAGCAAGAAGCTACAGTAAGAAGAGGCTTTGGTGGTTTTTTTTGGAATAGGTGTAGTTATTCCTTATATCCAGGCTAAACTGGAAAGAAGGCTGCTACTTAATCATCTGAGAAGTTGCTGAGCTTCGAGTCAAAAGACCAATCAAGATCCTGTTTTCTAATAAGAGGTGATGCTGGGACAGAGCAGAACCACCCAGAAATTTAGGATTTCTTATTCCTTTCCCCTTAAGACCATGTTCACATTCAAGATTCATGAGCAAAAGGAGTCAGGATGACAGACTGGATTCACTAATGATGCTTAAATAAATATAGCTTGAACAGCTGAAAAACAACCTTCCTAGAGCCATCATGGGAGTGGATCCCACCATCCATTGTCTGGAGACCAGGGAGTGATTTAGTCTCCAGACCTCCTCAATCTTTTGTCTGCTGGCCACCAAGACATCTGATTAACAATAGGTTTTATTTTTAACATATTTTTTAATGCTTACAAGGTTACAGGTCATTTTTGGTTTTGTTTTTTTACTTAAATTTAAATAGAAGTGAAAAATAAGGAGAAAGCCCTAACTGAATAAAAACCACAGATATACCTTTGGTGTAACAGCAGAACTATTGCTTTGTACTCACTACTTTTTGAGGTCTTCCTTCTTTCATTAATACAGCCATAAAAGACTCTAAAAGACTGAAAAAAAACCCCTTAAATTGGGGAACTCCTGGGTTTAGGTGTTTACTCTTCTGTGGATTTTCCATGGCACTTAAAATCTCATTCCCGCTGCTCAGAAGACATTTACAGCCAGTTTAGCACTCCAGCCACCTAGACAGATCCTTAATTGCTCTCCTGAAACACTTTTAGTCATATCCCCAAAAAGGGAAGCCTGGATGGCTCTGTAATTAGCTCCAAATTGCTTCTCATAAAATGTAAAGTTTTGTATTTATGACTGAAGGGTCTGAAAATTCAAACTCAGGAATACTAAGGACAGAAAACAAAGCAATATCTGTAGTATCAGTGGGAAACTATTTGTGCTGTTGCCCCAGCCAAAATATGAGCCATGGTGTCTCATAGGAAATGATCTACATTTGAGAGCTGACTGTGGCCCAGTTCTGCACCTTTTCCTGGCAAAGGTCCATGCAGGTGTCCAAGGAAATCCTAACTGTACAGAAAGCACAAGACATACCTGTTATCCAGTTAGAGGAATCAGGCAAATGTTTCAAAACGCATTTTTGTCCGCCTATCTTTTTTTTAATAAAGGCAACTTCCTCCTCTCCCGTCTTTGAGTTTTTCTGTTGTTTTGATCCAATAGGAGTATGACTTATTTTGTTTCAGTGGGTTTCCACTTTTTTTTTCTTTCTTTTTCTTTTTTTCTTCTCTGTATACTTATTTCCTGGGAGTATGAAGAAAGGGTCACACGGTTGGTATTTCTGGTTTATCCATTTTCTTTTCCTATCATGTTCTATGTTTTCCCCATTTTCAGTTTGAGTGATAACTGAAAGAGAAGCATGGACAAAAAAAAGCAAAAAATCAGACAAAAATGAAAATTTTTAGCTAACAGATAAAGAAAGGCATTGAACCTCTCTAGGGGAACCTAAAGATCATATCAGAATTAATGTTAAGAATTTCCACCAACAGCCAACTCTCCCGGGTCCTCTGCTGTGCTCTGTCCCCATAAAGCAGTCTAAGCAGGTGGACTAAATTTTAAGTTGCTATTTATTGATATTTTCAGACCCACATGCCTTTTCCAAAGTTCACCTGAACTTATACTCATGCAGATGCAAGGTACTACCTGTTAGAATACGTTAGAATGTGTCTCTTCTGGAGAGGAAAGAGCTTTACAAAGAAATGGAAGAAAAAAGAAGTTTGTTTTTAAATGAAAACCAAATACTCTAGAGTCATCATTACACTTCAGGCTCCTGCATCACCTAACTCAGCAGAGTTGTTGGTCTCTAGGTCTAAAGTGACTAAGGATGACTCATGGGCTACTTACTGTGAGCCGCCTGAAAACAGCACTTACTCCAATGCAACCCTAAGCAATTTGTCTCAGATATCTATTCAAAAGCAGAGAAATTAGTTCCTCATACCTAAGCTAACACCCTAAACTGTCTAGGAATTGGTGTCTCTTGCTCTGTCTCACCGGAGTGTTATTTTCCTTTTCAGTTATTAGATACATGTGTTTTTTTAAAGCATCCCATGCTCTTTCGAGGGCAAGGTTGCAACACCAGCAGTTTTCCTGGCAGTCCCCGAACCCCGTGCCTTCCTCCCCTAACCTGCATTGGCTTTGGTGCAATGGTGTCAACTGGTGTGTTGATGTGGAAGGAGGCAGGTGGTGCCAGCGCTGATGCAGGGGAGCGCCTTCCTGTAGAGCTCCTGCTGCTCCGCTTAAAAACCCGTCATTGCCTGAAACCTACCCCCTCCAGCGAGGGTCTGATTCCACTTGCAAGCAGGAACCGTGCCATTCTAACAGATGGGCTCCAGCGCAAACAGCCAAGAAAACATGTATATTCATAAAAAAAAAAAAAAAAAAAAAAGGGTACTGAGGGCATGAATACTAGCCAAAAACATCAACATCTCTCCGTGTCTTCTCTTGAGCGTACAAATCCATGGTTAAGGGGATGTGTGGGCGCTGAACTGAATTCATTAAAAAAATTAAAACAAAGTGCCTGGCCACGTAGAAAGAGATTTCAGGGCATCAGGAAATGGGCAAGGTGCCCTGAGAGAGAGGAAAAGTGAAAGAGAAAAGTAATATTCTGGAATAGCTGAGCCAGAAAAACGCATGGGGTCTGTCTGGTAATTCCCACAGCCTGTGACTTGTCTGGGTGCTCAGTTCATGCATGAGGATTGGGGGCTGGGAAGAGGGGTAGGTACAATGCCCTGTCTCCTGGACTTTTTTTTCCAATTCAAGCTATTTCTCTTTCAGTAAGCCAAAATTAAAACAAACAAACAAAACACCCAAACCCAAGAATTTTAGGCTGATCTAACATTTAGGAGTCACTGAGGTATGTCATGTAGCACAGCACAGTTGTGTCCTTCAGGTCCTAGGGACATGAGCCCTGGTGGGTTTTAGGCAGAGAACTGTGAGAGGTCACAAGCTAGAAGATGAACAGATGGGGTTGAACTGAGAACATTAGAAAAGGGCTTGTGAACGCAGGTAAGGAACCCATCTCGTCTGGAAGACCTGATTGGAAGCCCTTCCTAGCACCAAGAGGCCACAACAGACCAGCCAAGGCCAGGTCCAGGCATGAGAAAAACCAGAAGGTCCTGAGGCTGCTGGCATGGAAGGCAACCAGAGGGATATTTTGCTTAAGGTACAATCCTTGAAAACCAGGTTGATTGCTGAGATGGAGGAAGGGTCTGTTTAGGTGAAAACTCATGAATTTCTCTTGCACATCCCGTCCTTACCGGCAGCAGAAGTAGAATGAGTCTACTCCTCTCCTTCCCCTGCCAGTAACACATCAAGAGTAGGAAACTCTAAACTGGGTTTTAGTCAGCCCTTTATCCCCCCGAGGGGGTAAAACCTCTCAGAGGAGTGATACACCCCTCATAACCAGCACACAGAGGTCTCACCTCTGCCTGTTTTGGAGCTTGGAACTGCACCCAGATTTTCTGCTTCCTTGAAGACTTCACTGTTCCTGGAACAACGAGGTAGTGCGAGATGGGCCTCTGCTTTTGAAGCTGTTCCAGTTCATACAAAACAGCTAACAAAGGAAGGCCTGCAAGCCAGATCTCTCATAGGACCGTGCTAACGTAAGAGCTATGGACTTATATTCCTTAGATTAATTCATATTTCATTGCTTTATGAAGAGCTGGACAGCCTCACCCTGAAATAGGAGGGAAGTCTTCATTACAAGACACCATAGGCCAATTTAGAAAGTGGTAGGATCTAAACATTCATCCTTTACCTTTATCACCATGTGGTTTTCAAAGGAAACTGGGAGTCAACAAGAAAGTTAGAGGAACATGAGGTAGTGCGTTGTGCTCATAAGGGTACTAAAAATACAAATATTTTCTCAGTAAGATTTTCAAGTTCCTATGAGCTTAAATCAAACAGCGGTAGAACCTACATTCTCTTGAAAACACTACAAGATACTAACACATATCTACAAACATACTAATACCTCTAAAAATCTCACTCTAAGCAACTTGCATAAGGCCATATTTGAAATCTTCATGAAACTACAATAGAGTATTATGAGTGTAGGCTAATGTTCTAGCCACTTTGGTTTTAAAATCAACTCATAGAATACCTATAGCATTTAGTATAACATACCTTTTCTGTAGTGCTTGGAAACCATTATAAAAATTAATATGGAAGGCTATGTAAGGCCGCGGTACCCCACCATTTAGCACTGATGATTATTTGTCACAACCAAATGACAGTGTTGATACTGCTTTGCGTATCTGTCAAAGCATCAGAAAACCTGATCCGAAGTATATTAAGGTGATAGTCTGTCAAGACGAATTTGATGAGGCATTAAGCGTTCAGTGGTAATGAATATCAACCAAACCCACGTGGATATCAACCAAAAATGCCCAGCCTACTGTGAAACCTCTAACTTTTTTGTAGTCACGATCTCTTCCCATGATGTTATACTGTATGCTAAATCTATCCAGCAATTTTGGCACATGTCCAGCTGTTAGGTAAAATCACACTTCCAAAACTTGGTGAGAACCTATGCATCCACACCTAATCAGCCAGGAGATGCTTTGATGCAAAGAGCAGTAACAGATGAGGCAGGTGGTGGAAAAGAGGTAGAAAAGGGACTATTGGTACTGGGATCTTCTCAGTGCTCTGTGGAGGTTCTGAGCTGTCAAAGCTCCTCTGTGTTCAGCAAAAATCTGTTAACTTCTTCAAGTATTTGATCTTTAACCTGTGTACAGCCACATCAGTGCAAATCTTTGGTTTTGTTCTTTCAATGAGCCCAAAATTTACTATCATTCATGGTGCCAGAAGTTAATGTTCTCTCCCTGCTGTGCAACAGCTATCATTATTATTATTATTATTATTATTATTATTATTATTATTAATCCTCCTCACACCTTTTCCCACCCTACCCTCTCACTTCTCCTAAATAATAATAATAATAATAATAATAATAATAATAATAATAATAATTCAAAATTTGGATTCTGCCCCTTCTAATTACAAATCACCACCTGTGGTAAAATTATTGAAAAACAGATGAGCATTTCATTCCAGCAATAGCCTTAAAACAAGCAGCAGTTCCAACTGCCAGTGTGATGTATAGACACAGCGCAGGGCAGATGAGGGATTAATTAGGTCTGTCCCTGCACATTGCCAGGGGAGCACTTCTGTTGAGGTGATTGAAAACTAGAAAGAGTGGCATTAGTCTTCATTGTTGGTTAAAGGCAACAAAAATAAAGATGCAATTGAGTTGACAAAGCTTCCAGGTATGTGGCTGAGTCATTTGGAGGTGTCAAAATGATCAAACCATAATTAATTAGCTAAAGTGCTATATTTAATTCCTCAACTTTAATGAAGATTTCTGCAGCCGAAAACGAACGGCGACACCATTTGTTTCTGAAGGGAAGGGGTGGAGTGCGCTAAGGGGATGACGCCAAAGTTTAATGGCGCCTTTATAATCAAGCCCATGTTCTTAATCTTATTGTCATTTTCTGTACAGACATAGAAATCCAGTGCTGTTGTATGCATTCATATTAGGACTGCAATTATGAGCCCAGAAGTGACTGGGAAACCAAATGCTTATTATTTTCAAGGAATAAACCAGAATACAGTCAAGAAACCTTTAATATTTCCTAATATAGGTCTCCAGGGTTGACACTGTAAAGACACAGAAGACCTCAGCGGCAAGTAGTCTAAATCTTTATCTCAGGAATTTAATACAGCTTGCTCCAAAGGAAAGAAATTTGAGATTTATGAGTAAAGAATTGAAAGAGTAAAATGTGAGTTTTGCTCCCAGTTCTGCCACAGTCTGTGAGACCGTGGACAATCCCCATCTTGGGATTTAGACTGAGGGAAGGTCTGCCTGAAACACCCAGGCAGCTCTTCCTGAGTACCTGCATGTCCTGGACTGCGAGACTTTTCTTTCTCTTTAGCTTTATCATCTTCCATCACCATCTATAACACACCCCAATCCTACCATGTACTTGGACCTGCAAAGACTCACCCCCAAATGTTCCATGGCATACATCCCACGCCACGACATCAGAGTGGGCACCAAGAGCTCTGGAATAGGCATTCTTCCATCCCATGCACATTCAAACACATACACACAAACATGTTGATGCACCTATGCCTTTCTCAAACTGAAAGACACTTTTTCGAAGTGTCGTGGTTTAAGGCCAGCTGGCAACAAAGCACCATGCAGCCGCTCACTCACTCCTTCCCCCCGGCCCCGGTGGGATGGGGAGAAAAATATAAAGAAAAGCTCGTGGATTGAGACAAGGACGTGGAGGGATCACTCCCCACTTATGGTCACGGGCAAAAAACAGACTCAACTTGGGGAAAAAACAAAATCAATTAAATTTACTACAAATCAAATCAAAACAAGAATAATGAGAAGTAAACCCCAATCTTAAAACACCTTCCCCACCCTCCTCCTTCCCGGCTCAACTCCACTCCCGATTCTCTCCACCTCCCTTCCACAGGCGGCGCAGGGGGACGGGGAATGGGGCTGGGGTCGGTTCCTCACACGTTGTCTCTGCCGCTCCTTCCTCCTCGGGGGGAGGACTCCTCACTCGTCCCCTGCTCCACTGTGGGGTCCCTTCCACAGGAGACAGTCCTCCACGAACTTCTCCAACGTGAGTCCTTCCCACGGGCTGCAGTTCTTCACGGACTGCTCCAGTGTGGGTCCCTTGCATGGGCTGCAGTCCTTCAGGCACAGCCTGCTCCAGCGTGGGCTTTCCCACGGAGTCCCGGCCATCTTGGGGGGCATCCATCCCCCGCTCCCCTCCGTGGGCTGGGGGGGGACAGCCTGCCGCCTCACCGCGGGCTGCGGGGGCATCCCCTCCTGCCCAGCTCCTCCTCCCCCTCCTTCTTCACTCCCCTCAGTATCTGCACAGGGGTTCCTCTCACATTCCAATCCCCGGACTCACCGCAGGTTCCCCTTCTTAAATCTGTTCTCCCAGAGGCGCTACCGCCATTGTTGATGGGTTCGGCCTTGGCCAGCGGCGGGTCCGACTTGGAGCCTGTGAGAAGCTTCTAGCAGCTTCTCACAGGAGCCGGCCCTGCGGCCCCTCTCCCGCTGCCAAAACCCCACCACACAAACCCGAAACACTAAGATACTGTATTCTTCACACGCAGGTTTTATGCAGGAATGGCTATTCTCCAATGAGTTTACATTGAAACACGCCTTCTGTTTGCCCCTTTTGTAAACCAGGGATATGTCTTGGGTAAATCTCGTGCATGTAGGTGGCAAGTTTTTCAAAATGGTGTCTGCCTATGTAATAGGCATACACACAGCACCGCACCTTGCATGAACGGTTACCAGCAGCTTCTGTAACAACATTGATAGAATCAGAAATAAGAGCTGAAAAAACTTGTGCTCGATGCATATATGATAATAGTACAAATGGCTTTAATCAGTAACAAGCATCACCTAAAGATGAATATTATGCACAAGGGCAAAATATGTGTGAATATGTGCATGCATGCTGATGTGTGCATGTAAACCCTCTGCTTTCTGCAAACAAATGGTCGTGTTTAGCAATGTTTTACACTCTATTCACAGTGGTGTTGATAGCTACACAAGGAGCGTGGCACATGGGGAGCAGGACCAAGGTACTCCCATCATTGCGTTAGGCATTACAGGGTATTTTAAAATGTCTCCTCTCCAACAGTCTGTGGCTGGGATAAACTGTATTACACAATCTGCACAACATCACGATTTTCAACAACTCATTTCTGCTGCTGGCATCCCCAACCTTGTATAAACCAGAAGGGTGAGAAGATGCTTTCTCCCACAGAGGAATTTACTGGATTAGCTGATAGTCGAGGTCTTAGCAGGAAGGCCGGTTAATGCATTGTTTCAGCTACAATGTAAAATGTAAGCAATGTTTTGCTCTTACTCGACAGCTGTTACCTCTACCATAAGCTGTTAAAACTCCCTCGTTATTCCATGCAGCTAGGCCAGGCCTATTTCCTGCACAGTTGTCATCTCCTTAATATATTACGACATTACAAACTTTATTAGTATGTTTGCAGTGCCTTTTTGTTTTTTATTAGCTAATGGGCTGCTTTTGTGCACCGTATTTTCTTAGTCTTTCAGAGCTCAGCCTATAAAATGGCCAAACGTGATCCCATCTGGAAGCCATTAAAGATCAATAGAGACGGAATCTGAAGAAGAAAGAATAAAAAAAGAAGGAAAAATCTACTATCAAAACAATTGTGAACAAAAACCTGTCAGCTTCTGTTTTCAAATCCGGGTATGCTAAAGCATATCACACTTCCAACGTGACAAAAAGCACCATGGTCTTGTTAACAACAGGAACAACTAATCCAGTTTAAAAGAATCATAAATATGATTAAAGCCCACAGTTTCCTTGATTCTTTGGGAAAATGGAAATTCTTCTAGCACACATTGTATTCTTCTGAAGTGCTGGGCTCTTTGTGGGGAAGGAGCTCAGAGGACAACTGCTTCTGTCCCAGAAATATGAGTTATTGTGATGTGCCCCACTGCAGCTTTCATGGCTATGTTAAAACATTTGCAGAGGTTAACATGGTAGGATTGAGCCCATAATCAGGAACCTTCACTGTGAAATGCAGATTATGGCAGCCAGACTTGCAAAGCCCTATATGACCCCAAAGAATATTAACTCTGTATCTTCAGTACTTAAATATTTTGGCAAACATAAAGGTCTGCAAAGATTTTGAAGTGCTCCTGCACCAGACGAGGTGCTTGGCTCCGCCGGCACCGCCGAGGCACTCACCGTACAGAAAGGGAGAGAGGATTTGAGGTTTTGCAGGAGCAAAAGGGATTGTGAACGCGAGTCGTCCGTGTGCTCATCCCTGCCCCAGTGCAAGTATCGGCTTTGAGCGTGGCACCCAGCTGGGGAGATGTGCTCAAGGCTGGCACTTGCCTGTGGCATGGGCACCGAGTGTTTCACCCATCGTGACGAAGGCTACATTTGTTCTGGGCATGCCTCAATAGCTGGTGCCTGGGCACTTTAAACAGTGAAAATGGAGGCAACTGCACTTACCTGGGCTGTGCTCCTTCAGATGCCTACAGCGTAGACAGCTATGTCTGCTTTAATCACTTTACAGTCACAGAGAGAAGCAGAGGTATCCAGGGCTTGACCCATCTGACCTGTTTTAGAAACGCACCTCAGGATGAGAGGAACTGCATCCCAGAAGGATCTTTTTCCCTCCTGTGTCTCTGAAGGCAATTCAGATGGTTAGGTCAGCTATAAATGCCTGCTCTGGTGGCAAGTGACACCCACCCAGGACCCATGTGGTCAGTGGTTACAGCTATACTAGTAACCTAAACGCTGCTAGATCCTGAGCCAATGGTCACCATCTCGCTCTGATTACATGATTAAATTCTCTTAACCTCCAAAGGAGTGTGGCTTCTTCCAAACTACCTGCTAGGAGTGGTCTTTGGGCAGAGAGCACATGCCTAAATCTGTCCCTAGCTAGTAGATTTTTGAGTCTGTGTTGGAGTTAAGAAACTTGCCCAGAGTTTAGCACTCACCCTCTTGCAGATATGCTTGTTCTAGAGAGTTTTCTCTCACTGAGGACTGCAGGAAGACTTAGAGTAATTCATTTCAGTCTTGAGAAGAGGATGCTCTGGAGGATCTTATCTGTATATACACAATATGGGGGAATAAATCAGAGCGGACTCTTCTCAGAGGTATCCAGTGAAAGGACATGAGGCAATGGACACAAACTCTAATACAGAAAATTCTGCTTAAACATTAGAAAACCGCTTTTTACTGTCAGGATGACCGAGCACTGGAACAGGTTGCCCAGAGGGCTTGTGGAGCCTCCATCCTTGGAGATATTCAAAACCCAGTTGGACGTGGTCCCGGGAAACCTGGTTCTAGCTGATCCTGCTCTGAGCAGGGCAGTTGTCCTAGATGATCTCCAGAGGTTCCTTCCCACTTCAAACTCTAATTTTGTGATTTTCTTCTGGAGTGACAGAAGGGATCCGACCCCCCAATGCTGTGCTTGAGGTATTGTGCTGAAGGGCTGTCTGAGGCAGCTTTCCCTCTGCTGTCACAGCTGGAGCAGTTCAACTTCACAGGAGATATTGTTTGGGCCAAGCAGAGTGTGCAAATAACTCTATAGCTCAGTGTTTGAGGGATGCACCTGAAAGACAGCTCCAGTCCCAGCACCCAGGAGTACTTAGGTACTTTTTACAAAACAAAGTAGACTTGGTGAAATCTGTAGTCCAAGTATCTCCATGGTGTATTCACTAGGGCACCTTGTTAAAGCTGAGAGATTTTGTTTACATCTCTGTTCTGACTTCATGAGAGAAGAGATCTGGATCTAGGACCGCAGCATCCTAAATGTATGTTGTAGCAAACAGAACAACAACCAGATCATCTCTAATTTTTTAATAGAAGCTCTCAAGTTTCACTGAAAAATATTTAAAAAGAAATGCAAACAATTTTTTTAATTGGATCTGTGGAGAAAAAAAGAAAATAAATATTTAGCTTTAGATTGACTTGATACAAGTCTCTTTCTTTTTTTTTTCTCTTGGTTAGATGGCAAAGCTGAAAAATCAGATTTAAGAGAGCCCTACTCCTGAGTCCTAACCTTGTGCCTTGTCTATTGTGATATAATATGGAGGAATTTTGTGCTATTGCTGCTGCTATTCATATTGTTCCTCTTTTGATTGACAGCTCTGGGGACAGCTTTCAGTGGTGTTAGATCTACTTTGGGGAAAAAAAATAAAACTAATAGAATGCAGCTCATCTTTTCCTCAGGCTTTTGATGCACCCGCAAGTTTTAAAGAAAATTTCACTCTCACTAACTGAAGATCTCTGCTCTAAACATTATGCAAAATAATAATAACAATAATAACAACAACAATAACAACAACATTAATAATAATAGAAAGAAACCTAAAATGCTATACCTACAATTTAGTATTTACAAGAAAAGGATGTTTTCTCTTAGGCTATAGCTAGTTAAAAAAAGGAAAGAGAGGTCTAAATAACCACCCTGAACAACTCTTCAAGATTTGAGCTAGAGCTAAAGAAAACCCTTCTCTGCACTAGACACAGAAGCTAACTTAGAGTTAAGACATTTTGAAGTGAATGGAAGAGACAGAATGTAGTCTGCATCAAAAATCATAATATCTGCCCAGTAAGACCAGGGATTCAAAGGAGCATGATGAGGCAGAATTATATTCAGCAATGGGAAAGAAAAGCAGGAGTCATATGATAGTGCTTTAGTACCAAAGCAATGGACACTTTAGGCAGAAAAAGCAGATAACCATTAGATTTTGCAGCAGAGTGCTTGATAGCTGAGGTCACCCAACTGTCCAAGTAAAAGGAAGCATTTGAGAGCATTTGGGATTTGCCAGCACCAGGAGAAGCAATGCACAGTTTAAAAATACTGCCCCTCAATGGGAGAAAATGTATTTCTATTAAGGGACCAGAATTGCGCTACGCCTGTTGGAATTTTTGCTTGTGCACAGGAATTTAGCTCCAGGTTCATGTCTGTCACTAAAATTGACAACTGCCTATGGCTCTCTACAATTGAAACGTAGATCTTAAATTTCACATCATTATCCAAATAAAATATATCTGCCAAGGGGGACTGGTATTACACAGTTAGAGAACTGTGATACCAGTTGTCTGATTAACATATTGAGAGGAATATAAGAATTTCTCACCTATTTTCCAGAGGGAGACTAACTGGGGAGCTTGTGGTAAAGAGACTAATTGAACATCCTCCCTCTGCTAACTACATAGATGCCCAGAAATATGTCTGCTCTATGCAAGCAGGTTTTCCCTCTGCATATTACATTTGCTTTTTAGGACAGTCAGGAGGATAATCATTAAATCTTTTTTTTGCGCTTCCTTTACTAAAAAAAGTTAGCCAAATTTTCAAGTTGAAAAGTGTATGAATTTCCATAGAAAGCTTTCTTATGGCTGCATAAAGTAACACATGCAAAGCAAGTGTCTTAAACAGAGAAGCTGCTTTTGGAGGCAAGAAGCTCTTTTTCAGTAGATATCAGTGAAGTAGAGATCAGAGAAAATCTGGCCAAGCTTCATTCAGACCCTGAAATATTAATAGCTGAGACAGATGTGAATTTACACATTACAGGCAGAGTCCAGTTCAGAACTGGATCCACATTTCATATGTGACTGAGGTCAGGATTTTGGATCAGTTCATCAAAGCAGCTGGCCACCGAGGATGCTCAGAACCAAATCTGCATCTGACGTTCTTTCAGGGTTTGTGTATGAAATGTTCGTGACATATCAGAGAGATCCTCTTTCATCTCTTTTGTTTTGCCAGGGCTTAAGAAATACAAAACTGGGACTGAGGACTCAGACACAGAACAGAGTGTTGCTGTAAGTCAGCTGAGCCACAGTAGGAGTTTCTGTGCACATTCTTAGCCCATGACATATGTGAGCTAATGAGAATCATGTTACCTTCCAGTGAAATAAGTTTAAACTGGCACAAATTACCTGCACAATTGCCACAGATGAAGAACATGCCCACAGACAGTTGACACCAATAAGTTGATGTGCCATCCCCTGTGTCTCACCCTGCAGCCAAATGGACCCATTCCAAGTTTATTCTATCTATGACAGTAAATAGAATTTGACCCATACCCAGGTCTGTGCAGGTACAGCTCATCTACTTGCAGCCATCTAAAAAGAAGAGGCTGCCACAAAAACACTGCAGCTGGTAGGTCAAAAGAAGGGATTATTTCCCACTACGTGGCTCTCACGAGCTGCATCTGAATAGTCTGCCCAATTTGGGACTTCTTTGTAAAAGAGAGAGACTGAAAACTAGAGAAAGTCCAAGAAAGGCTGCTAACACAGTTGCAATCTCCCTGGTCTTCCTTTTGCTGCTTATGTGCTTGTAGAAGGTTTTCTTGTTGCACTTCACCTTTGAAATTGAACTCCAGGTGGGTTTTTGCTCTACTAGCCCTGTCCCTGCACTTGGACAGTGTCGCTTTACTTCTCCTGGGCCACCTGACCTTGCTTCCATCTCTTGCATGCTTCTTAGGAGCTCCTTGTTCATCCAAGCAGGTCTCCTGCCACCTTTAGAGTAGAATGGATTATTTCAGTTGGAAGGGACCTACAATGTTCATCTAGTCCAACTGCCTGACCAATTCAGGGCTGACCAAAAGTTAAAGCATGTTAACGGCATCGTCCGAATGCCTCTCAAACACTGACAGGCTTGGGGCATCCACCACCTCTCTAGGAAGCCTGTTCCAGTGTTTGACCACCCTCTCGGTAAAGAAGCTTTTCCTAATGTCTAGTCTGAACCTCCCCTGATTCAGCTTTGAACCATTCCCACAGTTCTCGTGTCACAGGGAGAAGAGCTCAGCACCTTCCTCTCCACATCCCCTCCTCAGGAAGCTGTAGAGAGCCATGAGGTCACCCCTCAGCCTCCTCTTCTCCAAACTAGACAAGCCCAAAGTCCTTAGCTGCTCCTCAGAGGACATTCCTTCCAGCCCTTTCACCAGCTTTGTGACACATCCAAGGACCTTCACGTCATTCTTAAATTGTGGGGCCCCGAACTGCACGCAGTATTCAAGGCAAGGCTGCACCAATGCTGAATACAGCTGGATAATCCCCTCTTTTGACCGGCTGGTCATGCTGTGTTTGATGCCCCCCAGGATGTGGTTTGCCCTCTTGGCTGCCAGGACACGCTGCTGACTCCTGCTGTGGACCAGCACGCCCAGATGCCTTTCTGCAGGGCTGCTCTCCAGCCACTCCTCTCCCAGTTTATATCTGTGTTCAGCGTTGCTCCGTCCTAGGTGCAGAATCCAACATTTGGACTTGTTAAATTTCATCCCATTAATTATACCTCTATGCTCCAATCTATCTAGATCCCTCTGCAAGGCCTCCTGTCCCTCAAGAGAGTCAACAGCACCTCCAAGTTTGGTATCATCAGCAAACTTGCTAAGTGTGCATTCAAATCCTGCATCCAGATCATTGATAAATATATTGAACAGAACTGTCTCTCTTCAGGATCCTGAACTCTACCATTGCATGGCTGCTGCAGCCAAGGCTGCCTCCATCCTTCCCATCCCCTTACTTGCTAGTAAGTATGAGGTCCAGTAGGAGGATAGTGCCTCTCCTCATCAGCTCTTCAACCACCAGAGTCAGGAAATTATCCTCAATGCACTCCAGAAACCTCCTACACTGCTTATGCCCTGCGGTGTTGCGCTTCCAGCAGATATTTGAGTGGTTAAAGTCCCCTATTCATCCCACCCTAAGGCAGTTGTCAAGGAAAACAAAGATGCCTGACACTTTTTGAGGCATTTGCTTCTTCGTAGAAGAACACCTAAATGACTGATTTTTACTGATCAGTTAACACGTAGGCAACTAAAACTGGGTGAAGTAATACCACTCTGAAAGTCTACGTACCAGTGTACATGCACCTTCCAAGTCCCTACACTTACACATTATTAGCAAACCCTCATTTCAGCTTGTTTTGATAAAGACGAACTGAGTAAATGTGGCATGAGGAGGGACAGACACTGTATGTCAAAGATTCCCTGACTTGTTTGAACGATACTACTCAAAACAGAAAGGCTAAAAAAATAGTTAGGGATCACAAAAGAAAAAGCAGCTTGACGATAATGTTGACATTGTGCTATGTCAAGTAGGTTGAGTAACCTTTGGACAAGAAATCACAGGAATAGAGTGGACAGTCAAGGAACTAGCCTTGCCTTTTTGTACTGAATTGGTAAGACTAATACCAGTCCACCATGGTCCACTTACACTGTCTGCCTCTTAGAGGGATGTTACAAATTGGACATGGTTCAGAGAAAAGTCTTACACTGGGATAATTAAGAGGCTCATTTTGGCTAATTGTCTGCAAGGAAGATTGCAAGGATTTTCATGTAGAATCTGTGTTTCTTAAATACAATATCACGTATTAAGTAAACCTTTTATTTAACAGAGAAAAATACTGGAGGGGTCTGGTAGTAAGATGCTGAAGTCAGGCAAGGGAAAAACAAAAAGAGCACCAATGCTTAGCACAGCCAAGACATGACAGCAAACATGAAAAAGGTGGCACGTATGCCTCCATTTTTGATATTTTCATACAAAGAAAGAATGGCTTACCAAGGGATATGGTTTAGCCAGAAACAGATAATTAGCTCAAAACAGATGTTAATAGGTAAAACTTTATCACCTGTTTTACACAGAAAATTAGATTCAACAATCAAATGGGTTTTTTCTGGCTATAAAAATATGTGATTACTTCCAGAGTCAGAGCATTGTTTATATAAGAGGGATTTCATGTTGTTTGGAAAGTAAAGATATTGGAAAATGAGCAGCCACAGGAAAATCTGCCATTAGAGAATCTCCAATAAAGAGTTGCTCATGTCCTGCAGGAGGCTGTAAGTTAACTGGGAAAGGGAATGTCTCTTAATATATACCTAAGCAGGGCCTATCACCATGATTCCTGAGACCTTGCAAAGCTTGAAAATAAACACATTTCCTAATTTCTAGTGGTGCCAGAAGCCCTAGACAGGCCCTCGTGTTGTTCTAACTTGGTTACCTTCCACAGAAAGACTGGATTTCAGGCACACCATACACACCCACGAGAAGATGAGAACACTGTGCAGATTTGCAGAAAAAGAGTTTAATACTGTGGTGCATTCTGCACATTAATATTAGAAAATACTGCTTTGCGATTTCTATTGGTAATTTGGGTCTCACTTACTTCTTTAAACCCTTATTAGCAAAAGAAAAGGAGAAATGGGAGAAGAAAAAAAAAAAAGGGCAAAGAGAGAAGATGTTCTGTTATGCCGAGTCCCTTTTCATGATAATTCAGTCTCAGAAAGAGTCATTTCCAGTCACAGCAAATACTGAGTCACTATCAGATCTTGATTCACTGCCATTTATCTTCTGCACCAGAAGGAGACGGCTTTGGTTGGACATGCACAGTGTCAAAATGCTTAGCAAATTATTCTGATCTTCTTTATCTCTTCAACAGCTTTTTGGTCTTTCAACAGCTCATTCAGTAGAGAAGAATCAGGAATTTTTCCCATCTGTTGTAAAAGTGAAATGATTTTCAACCTGCAAATTATTTCAGACTTGGTAGAGACACAGAGACTGTGATGTGCTGTTAATGTGCCAATATTTGACATTCTCCCTCCATTCTTAGGGTACTTTACAGCAGACTTTTTTTTTAAATACAGAATGGAGTCATTGAATATGGGCTTGCAAATATCAATAAAATTATAAAGTTTATAGAGCAGAGATCCATAGTGTATAACATGTAACAAAAATGTGTAGTAGCATACAAACATCCATATCTTATAAAGGAGAAAAATGACATCCTGAAAAATGTGAATTCTGTGCTGCAGCACAGGCCAACAGCATGCCAAGACCAGAAAGTAAAAGGTCAGACATCTATTTTTAGGTATTTTTAAGGTATTTTCAGGTATCTCCAATGTAGATCGGCATCTTCTGCGTATGAGTGAACCACCACAGATTCCCACTGTATTTAAAGGAGAAAACCAGATTGCAACAATGCCTCACATGAAAGTAAATATCTAAAATAGGTATTTTTTTCATCCACTATCTTGCAATCTTGTATGATCGTAGCTTCTTGAGCACGTGCAGAAATGCAGCCTAGCAGGACATGAAGACTAAAATTTGTATCTCCTAATGAATAAGCAAGCCTCACCAATATTCTGATCTGTGGCTAAAATGGAAACTCAGAAATGCCAGAATCAACACTTACATTTACCAGTATCAAAAAAAGAAGCCCCGATATGCTGCTATTATGGCCCATTCCCCTCCACGTCTGCCCTGTCTCTGAGGCATTGCTATGACATTTCAGCACAGAGCAGTGCATTGCAGGCATTGAACTTTCCCAGGAAAATAGGCAGCACCTCATTGCCCTTCATGGGCTCCCGTTAGGGGTTACTTGCAAATTATATGGCATTATGGCATGTACAGGTGAAAACTATTCCATACTTTAAAGTCCCACCGTTTATAGCCCCAGTGATTATTTTTCTGAGGGTTTTTAGCTCTGGCCTTGAAAAGATCAGTCAGCCAGGGTGGAGAAAAACTCCTGATGAATGACATGAGCACTCATGCCAGTCAGAGCAAGCAGGCTCCAAATGATTCACAGGAAGAAAAGCATTTATTCCTTCTGGTTGGCAAATATTGAATGCTTTATTTTTATCTTTTTTGAGAAACCAGGATCAGTGTGTGAATGATGTGTCAGCAGCAATAAACCCACAGTGTTTTTCGCTTTGTCCTATTTCCCCTGTGTAATCCAGTCTTCTGGAAGTTGGCTCCCATTGAAATGCCAGGGGAAAAGTATCCTGCAACTCAGGATACTGCACTATATTACCTTCACTTTAAAAAGAAAATGAATTTGCTGTTATGGGCCAAACTGCTTATCCCAGCTAGAGGACACTTTTTCTTAGAAGTTTTTCCTCTAAGCCAGGTCCTCAGCTGGTATAAATCTGAGCAGCTCTGTTTAAATTAATAGAGTTACACAGATTTACCTGATCCAGCTGTTTGACTTCGGCTAAACGGCTCCTGTCAGAAGGCAATTTTTGGTATAGGGTATAAATCCTTGACCCACACTGTGTCAAGTAGAGAAAAATCAATAATGATCATTTTTCTTCTTCTTTTTTTTTTTTTTTCATTTCATGTACCAGGAAGGGCAAAAAAAGACTCAAATGAGATCTGCAATTAAATATATATAGTCCACGAGGAGGTTTACAAAAAGAAATGAGTAAGATGGATAGGAAGAGAAACAGAGCACATATTGAAACAGTGTGCCCTATTTGCTGAATGCAGCCTTTGTGAAGACTGATGGATCAGAAAAAAACTGGAAGCTGCAGTGCTCTGTTTATCCAAAAATAAAATATTGCATAGGTCAAGCAAGCACAATACAATCCTCCCTCCCTTTCACTGTATCTCAGCCTTGACCTGAAAAGACAACTCTCTAATGTGCTGAAAGCCTTTCAGGTTCCCATTCCAGGCAGGGACTGACAGCTTTCCTGAGCTATGCCAGAAATAAGATAGATTTACAAAAATTAATCAAGATCCAATTTAGCAAGAGCTTGGGCACACATGTAACTCTTTTTACCCTTAAAGCTAGGCACTCACTTATATAGCTTACTAAATTAGTATGAATTAAAAAAAAAAGAAAAAAATATCCCAAACTGAGAGAAATCCTGTGGGAGAAACTTGCCAGTTGTTATGCAGAAATGTACCCAAAATTAATTTGAATCAGTTTAATCCTCTCCTGTCCCTTTTATTCTTCTATAAAAATTGATAAAGTTGCTCCTTCAGTAGTGGGAAAAAAAAAATCAAACTGAAGTTTAAAGCCACTGACAAGCAGCAGAATCCTCACTTTCATTAAGAAGGATATATGTGTACATGTGTATTTAGTGAAAGATAGCAAATGTTGGAGCCAAACCAGGCCATTTTTAACTCATAACAAATTTCTGAGTAATTTATAACCTTCTGATGGCAAAAATCACATTGCTTAGGAAAGCTTGCTGAGACCATCATACTCATTTCTCTTAGATAAGTTTACAGTTATCTTGCCAGAACATATGGTTATTCATTCATTCTTGTCTGATCAAACTCAGTTTCAATCTGACCTTCGAAATAACAGGCTAATATCCCTTTCATTCAGAACTGTAAACCCCCTGATCTTTCTGAAAACTGGCAAGCGGAGAGAATACTACTAACAGGTGAATCCCAAAAAGTTTCAGAACTTCTTTTGGGTAAATGTTCAAAAATACATGATTCATATAAAATTAGGTACAAACCCACCGGTGAGTTCAACAGTGCCAATAGATCTACCAGTGTAGGGACTAACTGTGGGAAGAGGGACATCGCTGAAATTATCCCAGCTATCCAAGCTGTTGTCTTGGATTTGAAAATTGGTCTATTGGGTCATAAAAGGGCCCGAGGTCTCACTAGTTTGTTGTACTCGTGTATTTTCTGTTCTGATTTTGACAAGAAACAAGCATGAAAACATAAAGTACATGAAAATAACAAAAATAAATTAGTTTTATTTGCCTTGCACTGTATTTTACTTAAGAATATCGGCAAAAAGGCAGTGCTGTTGAAGCAATTCCTATAATTTATTTAGTTTTCTTTGGACCAACTTTAAAAAGACCATACGTTTGTCTCAGTTCTGCCACTAAGCAAAGCTTGAACATCCTCACACAGACTGGAAAAAAACCCCTAAAACTAAAACTTTAACAAAGAAAAAAAGCCCAACTACTTGGTATTTTGGGTTTAACTGCATGGGATTACCCTTTTCTCTTTGGTAATGTGGGTGCCTCATCCAATGCATGCTATGGCTCTGGGGCACATTTGCACATTCTTAATCTGTCAGTGTTTTACAACAGACTATTGCGATATGGTCAACGCTGCAGCTGGAGCAAAACTGGAAAGAAGCTAAGACACAGCACAACAACTAGGAGAGTGTGTGTTATGCCTCATTTCCCCACCTTAGTGTTATGGGGCACGACTTAGGAGGGTTAGCACCCGTTCATAGTGGTCCTCCACCCTTCTCCCCCCTCCATTTCTTACCCGTTGTTTGATCTCTAATGGGACATGGCGACAGCAGCACTGGTCAATGCGAGACCTGTGGAAGCTGTAAACCATTGAGGAAACTGAGGAATAACAGTTTCAAAATCCAGTGCTAGTGTTTTTCTGGGAAAAAGTTTATACCGCCTTGATTTTTCCTGTTGTTCTATTACAGCCAAGGTAATCTGTTGGGAAAAAAAAAAAAAGGCAAAGAAAACAGAAAAATAGTGTTAAAAGCAAATCATTACCAGGAATAAGTCCTTATACTGTCACCTAAATCATACCAGTATTCATACTATTAAATACTGACACCTCGATCCAGAGGCAATCATTGAGACACAAAGCTCTTCCACTGAAAAGCAAATCGGGACAGAGAATTAACAGAGGGTGATGGATGCAATATCAGCGGGGGCGGGTATTTTCCAAGCCTGCCACTGCTTTTTCCTGAGAAAGCTCCAGGTTTGGGGCTGTAGTTGAAAAACCTGCCCAGTGATTGGAAAGAGTGACAGACTTGGGGGATATTGGTGCCAGGCATGGGAAAAGCTGGGCTCCGACTGCACAAACTGCCTTGCTCTATAGATTTCCAAAATCTGTATTGAGTAGTGAACCCCCAAACACATACCAGTGTTCAAGCACCTTCCTAAGATGCACTTCGGTAATAACTGCAAGGAGAAAAACAAAGAAAAAGAAAGAGAAAGTTAAAACCTGAGGAACATAAACCCTTCATTTTATTTTCTCTCCAGAGCGTCCCAGCTTCTGTCATGTCCAAATTTTCTGTTCCTTTGGACAGATGCTGCCTTTTTCTGCTGCCTCGTGCCCTGCATTGATGGCTCGTAAAACCAGTAAAAAATCCAGCGGCCAAACCACTTATTTAAATGCTCAAATTAATTACCATAAAATAGCAGATTAACATCTCTATGGGTGCCTGATCTTGAACAGAAAGGGTTTTTCCTTCTTGAGCTTGTGAATATGAAACTTGCATCCTGCAGCCGTGGAGAGTAGCCCAGAGACAGCTCTGCAACAGGGCGAATGCACCACCCTTTGTTCCACAAACATTTAAAATGGGAATGATGTATCTACTTTTTTTTCTTTTTCCTAAGATATGTAAACAGAAATTACAAAGCAAACGAAACTCAGTACAGGAATAAAAGGAACATTTATGTAATAAAAAAACCCAAAAAAGGTTAAAACTTCATGGGCACAAAACGATGAAATCTAAGATCTCTCTAACACCTCCAATCGCCCCAGAAAACCAAACGCAGAGCTGTGCACCCATGCACAAAGGCTGGAAACTCTTTGGATCTGGTCCCGCTCCTAACAACAGGAGTTTCTCTCCTCTGACCGCACAGGATGGGGCCCCTTCATTATCTTTCAACCAGCTGATAATTAGCAACTTTCGTAACAATCATGTCAGATGAGCAGCCTGGGGAAGGGAAAGGAATCTATTATGTGGCCGGGGCCTTCTGTCTACCCGATCTTTTAAGCAGATTGAAGTGGGGCGGCCGTCGCGCACAACCGCCCCAGGTAAGCCGGCGCGGGGCTCCTGGGGGTTATCAAACCAGCCAGGGCTTTCAGGCAGAGCAAAGCCTTCCGCCGGGGTTGGTCCTCCCAAGTGCTGGCACCGCATCTCCAGGATTATCCCCACTGCACTAACATATCATCTGGCTTTAAACTTCACCCCCTCTGGCAAAGTATATACTCAAAATGCCGCTCCCCCCGCCGCCTCCTCCCCAGCACTCCTTATCCTTTAGTCCCGTCTTCCCCCTGTTCCCAAGCAGCCACGGGCTGCGGCCGGCACCGCTGCCAAGCACCGGGCTGGATTAGCTGCGAGGCAATAGCTGGGGGTCAGGATTAAGAGGCCAGCATGCACTTTAATACAAGCTGCCTATAATTAATGGCATTATTAATAGCTTGACTGAAAAATTCATTAAAAAATCCATTAAAAATAAATACCCTTTTACAAAAGGCATTGCCTTGGGTAAGAAAAACAGAAAAAAAGATAAAGGAAAATTGATTGGTGGTTTTCAGTTCACAGAAAGACAGACCATAGTTCAAGCTGATTAAAATTGAACATTTTAGATTAAGCACCCTTGCCAAAATATTCTCTGTAGTTACCCAATATGAAAATATTATGAGATGTCACGTTTTACATTTTTTATATGTGAAGGTTTCAGCATAAGACACATCCACCACGCGCGCACGCACGTATACCTGCCCATCCTCATACTTGTAGGTAACTTCTTTCCTGAGATATTTTTTTCTCCCTCAGGAGCAGCAGGACTCCTCCTGCATCAGAGGTTAACTGTAAGCGATAAACTCTGAGACTCTACTGCAGAGTGTTGTCAAATGCTGCAGAGCTCCCCTCCAGCACGTATCTTCACCTCTCCCTTTCCAGGCCTAATTGTTGCATCTAAAGAAAAAAAAAAGGGGAAAAAAAAAAACCACAACATAAATTGGGTATCCTATCAGTGCAGATGTGGGCTTCTCTTCAGATTTCACTTCCCAGTGCTCATCAGCATTTTGAGTACACAGACCAGGGAAGAAAAAAAGCAGATAAAACTGATTCTCATTTATACTGAGGTCTCTTGACACCTCTCTGGTAGTGCAAAAAGCCATTAGAGTGAGCAAAAGTATAATTGATCCCATTTTAAACTTGCCTTTACACTGCCTGAGTGGTGTAGATGCTAAATGAGGGACGGACCCAGAAGGGGCCTTGAACTTTGTTTCCAAATCCTCCTTCTCCAAAATTAATCTCATGAAGTTATGGGAGAGACTACAAAATAGCAGTAATCCTGCATTATTTTTCTTACCGTCAGCACTGAAACCTGAAATCTTGTATATAGTCTCAAGGCAGACAGTAATTTAGAACTCAGTAGGTGAAGACCATGCTTGGACACCAACATGGGCCATTTCTAAACCACCAGCTTCTCTGCCTTTTTATAACCTCCATATTATTTACTCTGTTTAAACCAGCAGGATAACGTGTGAAGGATTATACCAGATTTAGGGTCCAAATAGTGATTGACAGTCACCGAAACCAGATGCTGGAGTGGAAGAGAAGCTCTGACAGAATAACGTCCTAAACCCCAAGAACTACAGCTTTGTTTAAAATGGCCACATCATCCCATGGTACAGCAGGATCCCCTTTTCTTCTCCCTAAACGGGAGCTGGGTAAGGATGTAAACTCCAATTATTCCTTCTTCTGCCAACCTTGGTGATTCTCCCAGCATCACCGCTCCGCAGTCAGCATTACCTCTGCCAGCTGATAACGCAAAAAGTTCACTTTCCATCACTGTTACGCTGAAGACACAGAGGGTGACTCATGTGTTAGTGTCTCGGTTGCTGTTGCTATCTGTTGGACATCCAGTGTGGAGTATCAATGAACTCTCTCACACTTCATCCCAGGAAGGCAGAAATATTACTCCTTGGCTCCACATTCCTTCTTGGCTCCTTGTGTTGCCAGCTGTTACGTTTAATGGCCATCAAACTGTTTGTGCCTCTGAATTAAAAGTCTCCTGGAGGCTATGTTAGATCCCGCCTTTTCTCTTGAGAAACAGCGATTCTGTGCTTAGATCGCCCTTGTGCTGTCTAATGAATATGGCTAAGTTGTTTTCGAGGCTGCAGCAGTGTTTTTTGCCCTTAACTACATGTAACAAGCAGTAAAAATCTCACTCCAGGACTAAACTTTCCCAGAAGATATTGTAACAGATAAATGTTGTAAGATCCCATAACTGGTCTACTGTTTGTTGTTGAGTCACTCTAGTTCTTTGATCAATGCTGTTATTTTACACTATTAGAGATGTGTGAGAACAGCATGGAGTGGGGACTGGCAAAACCCATGCCTTCCCCCCTCCCACCCCAATTATATTTTAAAGATTATTAGGTACATTAGGTGGAACATTAGGTGGAACCTCTCAGAACTGGGTGCTCAGGACCTATGGACACAATCCTCTCCCCTAAGCAAAAAAAGTCACAAAGCGGAATACTTTTCATGTTTGTGGATCTGCATGTTTTGCATGCAACTTTGCAGATTTGCAATCACAAGACTGTTTCATAAACTATTCATCAAAAAAAAAAGGTGAGGAAACCTACTGAAATGTAAATTTTTGATAAAAATGAATCTATTTATTTGAAAAGTTTGTTTTTTCAAAATACAAAAAATACTCAAGTCAACTTTAAAATGATCAACATTAAAGCTTTTCACTTTCAATTTTCAATTTTCACTTCATAATTTCCAGTGAACTGAAATAGATTGACTATTGGGATTTTTTCATCTAAATATTGGAAACTAAGCCATAATTTAGAATTTTCACCCCTTCTTTTTAAACACAAAGTGTTTCAACAACATGCCTCTCCGTCACCTGCTATCATATTTGGTTTCCTTTAACACACTGGTCTCTCAGGTCACCTAGAAAGTGAATTTAACCTGACGATGAAATTTTCCTCCCTGCAATAGACCAGCATAAATCCTGTTCATTCCCAGTAGAAGGTGAGCAAGATGATTTTGATTTGGTAGTACAATCTAAACAAATCACTTCTGTTCTCAGTGAGGTAGTGGTAGAAATCAGCCACCTGCTAAAAGGCCATGACCATGCCACGCAGTTTTAGGGAAGAAAGAGAATACGGCACTTGGCAAAAGGACAGTCCTAATTTAAAGCTAGTTCTGTATACTGACATCAGTTAAAATCTGGCAGTGATTCTTCTGTCCTAAAAAGGGGGTACTGGACATTTTCTAAACCACAAGGTTGCAGTGGTGATAGTCTGCCTAAAACCTACCCTTCAGAAATCATAAGCTCCTCATTCATTACCAGCGTATGAAGAAGAGTGTTTCCAGTGAGACGTTCTACACTGATGTATTCTCCTCTGTCATCCCAGTACCTCTGTGTTTCCAGGATCCAACCACATTTAAAACTAGCTCTGGTATGCCTGCATGATGTTCAGATCTTCTGGATTTTCCCCCATAATCTTTCATTCATTCCGGCAACCTTATTTTATCAGACGTTAGGAGTTAGATTCATTTGACTGAAGGTAGATCTTTGTAATTTAAATTTCTGTACCAAGATTACTCACAGAAACCCTCTCCACAGTTAAAAGGGGAAAAAAATACTCCAGGATTATGAATTTTCTCATCCTGAAGTAGACATCTAAAATTACAAGGTGAATTACCTTTTGAAGGTGACTATTCCTATCCATTAAATATAGCAAGATTTCAGAGTGATTAGCTTTGATCAGCTATATGCAATGCTGTGTCTCAAAGTTAAATGAAATTAATCCAACTTTACCTAAAAAAAAAATATCTGTGTTATGAAAATTAATCTGCAGTGTGGTAGATTGCGTGGAGGAAAATATATATTTACATATATACCTTTAGATGGATATTTTTATAAATTATAACAAATCACTGATAGAAATTAAATGTCATTGGAAGGTTTGCCTTGTAATTGCATTGAGCTTTGTGTTGTGTGATTCGAGATTAGGGGGGTAACACAGGTGCCAAGTCTAGGCCACTAGTTCTGTTAGAGGTCCAGTGCAGTATCTGCAACATCCACACAAGAAAAGCAGATGTGATGTAGGATGTACTAGAGACACGAGTCTAGAAACCAGGTGGAACAGCCTGGCACCAAAGTGCCGAAACATTTATGTACAGGCCTAAATATTATAATTCAGTTAGGAGTCATATTAAAAAATGACTTTAACTCTCTCAAGGAAGTGAGATTCAGACAATGAAAACAAGTGGGCAGAATTGCAAGTTTGGGTAAGTATCATATCCAGCATACCCCAGGCTGTGGGTGTCTGAAGAGTGATCACCTCACAGAACGCACCACTAAAATTAGCCTCATTGGCAAGGGGATACAACATATACGCAACCTAAGGTGAAGCATTTGCTTCATTGCTGTTGGGGCCTGAGGGCACAATACAATAAAAAGTGTGTAACCGTGAAAAGCGTTAGGTACCAGAAGAGATTACTACTGATAGTATGGAAAGGAAATAAAAATCTAAGGTTTAAGACAGGATTTGAAAAGTTTTCGGGAAGGGTCATCTGACATGGCTAATCTCTACTGCAGCAGTCCAAACGTGATGGCCAGGAAACTCTTCTCAGGTCTATGTCCGTAATCTGAGGTCTTGAAATTATGTCTTGAAGTAGGAGGGATGAAGTTGATCTCCTTTGTTTATTATAAAGAAATTATTTGATAAGGATCTGTGAGCTCATACAAAGGGAAACGGGCCATGTTTCATCTGCAACCAGGGAGAAGAGCAAAATAAAAATTATACCTAAGGGAGATTGTTACCTACAAAGACTACATAAGGTGGAATTTAGCAAAATTATGCCAATGGGTGGAGCACCTGCTAGAGTGAGTTTCGGCTAAAGTTTCACACCTTTACATTTCTTTAGCAGCCTGTTTCTGGCTAAGCCGCTCTCTGATGTAGATATGAGAAAGGTCCCTCCAAACAAACTGGTGCTCATTCCTCTCTCTGGTGCTCCAGAGAGGAGGTACAACTGGCAGAAAGAAGCTGGAGAAAAGGGACCTGTTACAGATCAGGTCCATGTCAGAGGAGGGAGTCAGGCTGTGGAGCTCAGCTACTCTTTCTAGCCCCATAGTACCTCTTGCCTGCTTCCCAAGATAGCTTCATCCCATGCTGTTACAGAGAGCATGACCCAGACAAAAGGACGTTCTTGGTCCTTTATACAGCAGAAATCACTGGAAGAAATTCTGCAGCCTGTATAATGGACAGGCTGGTTAAGAACTTGGCATGATGTCTTGTCTCTTCTGACTTTAACATTTCATAAAATCTGTTATTTCAGTTCTTGTTCTCTCTGATCAAGGTCTGCTGTACATGAACTAAATCACCCTCATCCACAAAAATGTCAGAAGAGATTCCAGTTTGGCTGCTTTTCAGGTGATTTTTCTCAAGACTCAGTATTATCCCCCAAATTCAATTTTTCATTTCTTTAGAAGAAACAAGAAATATATTGACTGTTGTTAATGCTTATTTTGACCCAGACAGGAGCGTTTCATTCCAGTCTTCTTTTTCTGCTTCATTAATGTTTGTGAACTAAAAATCTTTTTTTTTTTCCCCTTTTCTTTTTAAATCTAGACATCAAATTGCTTCTCCAAATCTACATTTTTTGTTGCTTTGAAAATATCAAAATCAAATATACCTCCACTAAAATAATTACTCACTTACATGTGTATTCACAAATTGCTTCACTTTTAACACCAAACTGAACTTTTTCAGGTTCTTGATCACCACAGAAAGTTCTAGCCATTATGGGCTGTCACTGTTCTTCACTGGATGCTATATGATGAGGAGTTAAAAAACCTCCTTTTAAGCA
This sequence comes from Harpia harpyja, assembly GCF_026419915.1. Taxonomy (NCBI): domain Eukaryota; kingdom Metazoa; phylum Chordata; class Aves; order Accipitriformes; family Accipitridae; genus Harpia; species Harpia harpyja. The sequence goes on along the minus strand of NC_068954.1, from coordinate 4,663,454 downwards.
ATGTTGCTGATTTGTACCAATTTATATAGATATTTTGTCCCATGCTTTCCACTTAAGCCAACTGTGATATGCATCTCCCTTCCCTCATCACCAAAGACCACTCTCAGACTGAGGCATTAAATTATTTTAGTACTGGAAGCCAACTTATACTTTGTTCCCACTTCCCCCTCCTCCAACAAGTACATTTTGTGTCCTGCCCTTACAGGACACACCTAAGTGTTTGAGAAACATCACACTGAGCACAAGCCCAAGCGCACATCAACTCCTTCTCCTGGAGGACTTCAAGCCTAGAGATTTAATGAGTAGGGTGGGGACTCTCATGATGTTACCCACTGGCTAAATAATCCACTTTCAGTTTGCACACACAAATTTGACACTTTTCCAGAGTCAGATAGCATCTCAAAAAGATTTCTTTTATCTTTAACCTTGTTAAAACAAGATGTCTGGGTGGTAGTATTTCCGTTCTCTCTCAGCCCACAGACTCTGAACAATAATACACTTCACATGGGTTAATCAAACTGAGATAATCGTGTCATAACTGAGCCAAAATTCTGGAAATCCCATGAATCAGCAAGAAGAACATCAGTTCATTGAAACTTTTCCTTTGCCAATGCAACAAGTACAACTTCAGCACATAACCATGTAGAGACTACAGGCAGGGTATTCTTTCAGGGAAGTGGTTCTCAGCTATTTTGATGATAACCAGCTTTTTTTCTCCCAACAAGATACTATTCCCATGTACTGACATAACATGGACAACTTCATTAACCTGAACTTAAAAATTCCTGAGGTTTAAAATTCCCATTAACTGCAGCATTTACCGCTTCTGACTGGGAATTATTGCACAGCTGTATAGTTCTCCAATTAAATGCTATTTCAGCTCTTCAGCTTCACTTATTATCCTACTGCATCTGAAGAAAGCTTCTTGTCAGTTCCTAAATACTCACTGTTCAAGCCTTGACATTTACACTCCTCAAATATTTGCATACAGTTATTATGCTTCTGTTAACCATCTATGAGCAAAGCCATATTTATTCTACCCTTGTACTCATTCCTAATAATTCAACCCTTCCCAGCTTTGATCTTTTTGTTCTTCTTCTTGGAATAATTCTTGCATATTGTCAGCATCTTTTCATTTTCATGATGTCAAGAATAAAAACTTATCCCAGGTGAAGTTACCAGAACTGATTTAGCAGTACTACCTTCCTGATCTCTGATATAACATGCTCCTGAATGCAAACTTTAGGTCTGTATCAGATTCCCTTATCTTTCTCAGTCTTCTAGCCCAGTACAACTCTGATTTGCAAAACAGAGAGCTTCTGCACAGGGCAGTTGAAGTAAGAGAAGGTTGCTCAGAGCTGGGACTAAATGCATGAATCCTGAGCCCACCACTCAGCTGGTTTTCTCATGGAATAGCAGCTCTGTGAATTCTGAAAATGTGAAGTTTCTTTACTAAACAAAAAAGAATGTAAGAAAAAAAAAGTGCAAGGCTGCTTATGGAGAAAATGATTCATTTAATCTGGTGGTGTTAGCAGAAATGCCTTTCGTGTTAAGACATTAGCTAAAACTAGGAAACTAAAGTCATGTCAATGCCTTATTATTCTACTACACAATATCCCTTGGACATTAACAGGACACCTTACCACTTTGCAGCTAGGTCTATGACATTTGAGGATTCCTATATGGCTATGCTACATTCATGACATTTCTAATTAGAACAACAGAAATTTAACTAAATGCAACATTATTTCTACAAGTAACAAAATTTTTATTTTAAGATGAATATTCCTCTCAGCTATCTGCCCAGCCACTTTGTAGTCTGCTCTGTTCAGGCCTACATCAATATCTAAGACACATTAGTGTAACTGCATGTGTGCTATTCTGTATGCAAAAGATATCTATGAGTATTAACTAAATTTGCAAGAGGAATTAGGATCAGTAATAAATGCTTTAGCAAAGAGGCTTTTGGGAATAAAAAATATATCTTCAGGCAAAATTCTCATAAACTAGACATCATCTTTGATTTACAGTGTATAGTATTTTCTTCCCTGCGTCCAATATTCCCAGCTTCAGGGCTCCTGTTCTGTTTGTTGTGATTGACTGTATAGGGTAGGAGGGCAGTTCTGTAGGCTAAAGTTAAGTCAATGCAATCATGAACTTAGGAAAATAAAGAACATGTTCAGCTTCAGTTTATACAAGCCAGGTCACTCAGGCTGAAATCCCTTGGATTCACTCGCTGGTAAGGAGCTTCCTGTTCTTAATACACAAATATTGTGCTAACTATAACTGATTCAGTGGCAGAATCTAGTCATTTGGTTGAAAGAGCAAAATGTGGCCATGTGTACACAGAGTGAGGAGGAAAAGATGAATGTTTCTGGGATGCTCCCTTCTCGTTCCACATAAAAATAGCAGTCTGTCTCAGGCTCGATGGGAGTTTCACCTTAGTAACAATTTTGAGACCTCTCCTGAAGTTCTTGTCCATCTTTACTTTCATAGATCCATAGTGTATGAGGCCAGAAGGGACCATTATAATTCTCTTGTCTGACCTCCTGCATAATAAGTTGATTATTATGATCTCCTCTGTCCTTAAAGTCTTTAGATCACATTGTCCCATACCTTGGCTTTTGAAGAATTATCCCCAACAGGATTTTTTCCTTTTTTTTTTTTTTTTCAATTTTAAATGACCCTATTAAGAGAGCTTCCACCAGTGACAGGCTTTTTAAAAGTTACTTTAGGACTCTTTTTTTCCTTCTGATAGTCAGCCTATATGTTCCTTTAGTTAATTTAATTCCATTGCTCATGGCAATGTCCACACCCTAAATAATTCTTCATCCTCCTTGGCATTTAAACCCTTCAAATGACTGTAGGCAATTTTCCTGTGTCTTTTTAGTCATTTCTTAGCCAAGCTACATGGATATTAGTTTTTCAGATCTGTCCTTATAAGTCAGTCCTCCCCAGCCTCTTAATTATGTCTTAGCCTTGCTCTTCACTACTCCACTGGAAGAGCTTCAGTTCTCTTCCCACATTAACCCATCCAGACCGAACAGAGTGGAGGCAAAATCCCAAACTTGCCAAGTCCATAAAAACTGCCACTGACTTCACTAGATGTTGGATCAGGACTTCTAATATGTGTGGTTCCTTTTCATGAATGATACAGGGAAATGAGTTAGCAGCTCGGTAGCTGTGATGTTATCTCTGCAAAAAGATTTTATTGTCTATGTCCTGACATAAGCAACTCATGATTATTTTGCAGACCACTTTTGTCTCAAGTAATTTTGCCTTCTGAGTCTCACTTTCCACACAATCTTTATGCATGAATTGATTTTTTTCTGGGTACTTTACCTTGAGATTTTCAGGTTGAATTTTATTTCACGTTTCTTGCCAGTGCACTCTCTGTATGTCCCTCTGTATTATTTCTCTTTCCCCTAAGGTGACTTCTCCTTTCCTGGTATGGTCTCACTAAGATGGGTTTTTATTGTGCTCCTCAGTTTTTAATGAAGTGTCTTCATTTCAAAGAGATATCAATTGAATATATTTTGCAAATGCAATTATAGCGTGCTTTTTACAATAGCCTTCTTCCAGAGCATTAGTGAGAACTTCCAGCTTTTATTTTGCTACATGGTATAAGCAAGCAGATCTCACTGGGATAGCTATACAGTCCTCCACATTATTCAAAGAAGCTCTAGTTTTCATTAACTTCTTGCTGTGGTTTTTCATTACATTTTCAGTCCATGCAATAGTGTTATTAGTCAAGCCAGTGTAAATTAATGTGTTGAACTAGATTTTGAGTTTAACACTTTGCAATTATATATACTACACTGATACATAAAATACGTGTTATGGTCATATCAATATCTTTCTGTACCTTACCATCCATATATGGCATACATATACCTGCATATAAAAATATATTATTTCCATCTTAGGAAATATACATATGTGTGTGCGTGTTATGTGTGTATGTGTGTGTAATGTTAAGCAGCTCTCTGTGTTTGGGTACATACACACAGAGTAGGACAATAAGTACACCTGTAGAACAGCCAGTTGCCCAGAGAAAGTGTATAAAGAACTTCAACTTTAGTCATTCAATGCAAAAAGGAGATTAAAAATCAAGTTGGCAAATTCAAAACCAGTGAAAAGGTATATAATTAGATCATGGAGTTTATCTCCAAAAAACCTCTTAAAGCTAAAAACTTAACTACTTTAGAAAGGTAGTGACTGGATACAACATTGAGTATTCAAAGGTAAAATACTGATTGTGAACAGACTTTTGCAAGAGTAGAAAATTCCATCAGTCAGGGCTTAAACACTATCTCTGTAAAAATGAAGATATAGGAGGGACACGTGACTGTCATGGCCAGCTCATTATGAAGGACTTAATTTAGTAGCCTAAAAGTTTATAGATACTGTAATCTGAAATTCCCTGGGGCATCCAAGGCATTCTTGTGGGACTGGTAAATACAGAATCAAGGGAAACCCTATGTTCCTCTACAGTGACATAACTCCTGCAATTGTAAAAATATATTTGATGTACTGGAATATACGTCCCCAACATAACCGTTGTTATTACACCATCATAAGGCAAGATATTACCACCTCTGTTCCTTTATATTGGTTTCTTCAAATTGGTTTCCTTAGGAGACAAAGTGCCTGTGAAACCTCTACCAATGTGCATTAAAATTCAAACTTTATCTAGGTACCTACCTGTCTGTCTGTGCCTTTCCTAATTACCCTAGCAAGATAGAAATCCTTAAAAGCAGACTTGACTGCCGTTGCTTACCACTTGTTTTTTGTAGATAAGGAGGCACTGTTGTACAGGATTAGCTAATTTGTCCAAAACCAGAGAGGAAGCCTGTGCTGGAGCTTGAAACACCTTGCAGGTCAAAAACGATTTTCTCTCCCTGTGTGGACAGAGCGAAATTAAGTTAGAGAGAAGAAAAACTATGGCAATGCAGTAAAAGTAAGTTGAAATCAAACTTTAAACCTTGCTGCTTTTGGCTACTGATCACTAGACCAAGGCTAGGCATAGCTGCATTTCTTTGTGTTTTAATGAACATATGCAGAGAGTTGAGAAAATTGCAGGATGAACACTGTAATACATGCGAGATGGATATTGCCAATTTTGACTGCACATAAAGCTTCCTAAATAATCTTTGGTACTACCTATACTTTGACACACTCCAGACAGTTGTCTGGCACTGAGGCCAGCTGGCATGGAAAACCTTGCACCGAAAATATTTAATCCTCTGAAACAGGGTGAGCACAACCAGAATTCCCACGGGAAGGGTCCATGACCATTCCACCTCCTGAGCCAGGGCCATTAATTTTAGGGCCAGTTCTAGATGTTCAGGAGCCACTCTAAACATTTAACAGTAGAGAATACTGAATTCTAGTGCCTGACAATGATATTAAGTGTTTAATTTACCAGTGTAGCTCTAGTCTTCTGGGTCTGGTCAGACATTCGCTTGGTTGTTTTTTCCTAAACAGTAATCTTATTCATAACACAAATTTTGATTATGTATTTTTTAATGGAATTATAATGGCTACAAATTCTCATTTTGTAAAAAAAAAAAAAAAAGAAAAAAAAGAAAACAATGTTGAACGTGTCAAAACATGCTATTTTAATATTACTGAATCAAAATGTGTATTTCACTGTTCTAAGCAAGTTTTCATGTTAAAGTGGACTTTATTTCATATAAAATACCAGGCATTAATTTAAATATGAAATTGTTTGCATTTGTGAAAAACTGATTGTTTGGATTTGCTTTGATTTGATTGACTGCTGGTCTGACTTTTCTGCTGTGTTTTGTGAAAAACTAGGGGGAAATTGTCCTATAACATGATAAGATAGTCCCCCCACCCCCCATCCTTTCTCCAAAATGCTTTTAGAACTCCATCACACGTAAAAAAATACCCCTGTAAGGAAACCAAATATTAGTTTAAATGATTGGGGAAATCAAGAACAAAGATGTGAAGGTGGGATTTGCAGAAGCACCTACGTGACTTGGGAGCAGAAGTCTCATAAAGTCATGTGGTTTTATCTATCAAAGTGACTTTCCCAAAGTTACTCAACAGACTGGTGAAATGTTAGGAGGACACTTGTGTACATGTAGTTTTGTATTTTCTTTAATCTGTCATTTGTCTGACCTCCTAATGTTCCTGTATAGGAGCTTCGTTCTTATTCAGGGAAATTCCAGTTTATTTAATGTTTCTGCATAATCTGGTTGCCATCCACTGCAAACACATCACAGACCACAGACTCCATACACCTGACCTGGCATTTGCTCCAGCCCACAGATTCTTAGTGCAACCCATAAAGGACATTTGGCATTGCTCTGCCTTGCCAAATCCACCTCAGGGTTAAGCTTCATATGTTCTCTTTTGCATCAGTTCCTTTAAAGATGGTACTTTCTTTAATGAGCTGTCAGAGCTAAGCATTTCTCTGCAGTTAAATGGTACTACAGTTTCCTTGAATTTATTCGTGCTAATCATTACGGAACAGCTAGGCACACCACAACACTGTCCCCATCTGCAAGCTGTGAATTAATGAAAGGTAAGGTGCATGGGAAGCTCAGAATATCAGAGCCATCAGGTCATCTTTAACGTGACCATTTAATGCAGAACACATAAAAGTGAGGATTTGTCATACCAGATTGAACCGATGACCCCTCAAGTACCGCTGGCAACATTTTGTTTCTGATCTTTAGGTAAAAGGCAAGAAAAGCCATAAAGATGTCCTACATGTTGACTACCCATATTAAGTTAGCATTGCTTTCATCCTTGCCCAAGGATATGGGAAAGGATACAGAGTTTTCCTTATATTCTTCTGTTGTTACTTTTATTATCTCAGTGAGGGTGAGACACGATTTTCAGAGTTTCCAAGAAAATTGGGATGCCTGTTGATGAACCAAGGTTCCTGCTTCAGTGGCCTTATTTCAGCTAGGCAAAATCCTATGCATCCAGTTGATTTTGAAACAAGTCAGGTTTTTTTTCAAGTGTGTACCACACAGAGTTTTGGGATTCCTTCAAACCAGAAATCCAGACCAAAAAGCAGGCTCTTAAGAAGGTGTCACTTCATTGTCCTGAATACTTTGCTTACCTAAAGGATTTGGTCTGAAAAGTGCAAAGACGTGTGACAGAAATAAGAATTGAAAAGAAGTTACAGAAAGAAACCCACACACTTTAAGCTGGTCTGGTGCTATACTATGTTCTGCAAAATTTTTGACTCCTCTGCTAAATTATAAAAAAAATAAAGTTTCTATTTTGTTTTTGTTCTTTTATCAGCCTTACAATTCAATTGTCAGTGTGTTCTCTTACAGTTTTCTGGAAATATCAGTCCTCAAACACAAGCCAGATCTACCCTGCACAACTGGAAGTCTCTGGTTTGCTCTCAACAAAGGTAAAAGCAGAACTCAGAGATACCAATATCATTAGACAAAAAAACCCCAAACAAACCCAAATTATTCAATGGAGCTAACGGATTGATTTCTTTGGAAGCTCATTGTGCTTGTTTTTCTCTTAACGAAGGCACTAACATCTCTTCTCTACCCTGCTGCTGGTTCTGATGAACCTTGTATAAACCTAGCTACCTTCAACTAGGTCTTTGCTCTTGAATAAAACCACCTGGGAGTTGTTCTCTGTTACACTGGAACCACATAGCGCATGTTGATACAGTGAAATTATCATACCCTCACACAAAATGGATCGCCACATGCAAACTCCTCATTGGAAATGTTCCTTAGCGCTCCCTAACCCTCCAAGCTGTGCCCAGTAATTCTGTGACTTGTGATGGGTATCCCAGCTCTACACAAAGGGGAAATACTGGTCAAGGCCATGTCCTTGTCAGGGGGTCAAAAGGTTTAGAGTAGAAGAGGAGGGACTTACAGACAGAGGGATGAAGATATAGTGCAATTACTTTAGCTTTGTTTCCTTAGGAAGCCAGAGCAGTAATTAACTTTTCCAAGTTAATGGAAGGAAGAAAATACACTTATAAAAAAGTCTAGACTCATATTCTTTTACCAGTGGCAGAAGGAATGGACACCAGATTATTCACAGCTTTCTTTAACTGATAGCAGATATCCCTTGAGTTTTATCAAAGCATAAGATTTCTGAAAGTTTGAATTTAGTGAAAAGTTTGGAAATGTAGTAGGAGAGAAGGATGGCTTTGCAGTTAGCTCAGGCAATTCACAGCTTAGAGCTTAGGTTTGAAACATACCCATATTATTGGCTTTTTCAAGTTCCCAAAGTGCTCACCATCAGGTAGGATCTTATTTGAGTAGGGTCTGGTGAGGCCAGAATCATAGGGAGCACACAGGAGAGCTGTAAGACCTGCTAGAATTAAAAAAAAAACCAAAACCCAAACAAAAACCCCCCCACCTTTTCTAAGACTTTATCCCAACTTCTCTTAACCCTGCTGCATTTTTTTTTTGGCTTCTAAATCAGGTTTCTGCCACTTAACTGCCTTCTTAAGACTATCTCCAAGCACCTTTGTGGTTTTCCTTCCAGTGTGGGATCTCAAGGCTCCACAACAGGGATTTTGTACAAGTCACTTCATGTTTCTCTGTGCTCCAGTTACCTGTTATCCAAACACAAGCTTTTAATTGCTCATTGTAACTTTTTCTCTTCCCAAAAGGTACAGAAAAAAAGAATCCCTTAAAGTTGCTTTTCAATATGCAACAAATTTCATAAAATATTCTGATAATACCTTCCATGAGGGTTTCAATAAGATTGCTACTACAAGTCAGCATTTTAAGAAGGTGGTAGCTTTTGATATCAAGGTTTGTTTATATTTCAGGAAAAAAAGAGAACCAGCTCTAATCACACTTTATCTGCTTTTCCTTTTTAAGCTGCTGTCTTTTGGGTAGAGAGATCATTTTTACAAAGAGTTTTTACAGTGGACCCACTGGGCATTATTAGAATCAAACTGATGATATTCCTCCTTAGGGCTAAAGAAATGGAGATAAGAGAAGTAAATACAATATTCAAGGTAATTTTTAATAAAACTGGAAGTGGAAAAAAAAAAAAAAAGTCTGTGCTTTCTTCGAATTTAGATGATTCCCTTGATCCTGAGAATAAATGCAACAATTTGTCAACCACACTAATTTCCCAAAGAAGAGTGGGTAGAGCCAGTAATTTTGTAATAGGATATGATTGCGAGTTTAACCACAAAGAAATAGCCATTTCCTTTTCATGCAGAAGTTGATATGAAAAGAGGGTAGATAGATAGTATGAATAATTATGGTTGGTTGAAGAATTTATTCTGAAAGTGCTTCAGAGTGAAGATTAGCTTTTTTGACTAGGTGAACATTTTCCCAAAAAGTTTTTACTTTTTTCAGGGAAGCAGATGAATGTTGCAAAGTATCTTTATTTTATTTCATGTAATAATACAGTTATTTTCTTTTGCCCAAGTTGGGACTATATACATATACAAGTATGCACATGTATCTATTAAGATCTCAAAAATATTGACTAACACAAATGTTGTAATAATTCAGTCTGCCTAATTGCTTTAATCCATAGATATAGTCCAGTTCCTGACTTGTCTGGTTATGGACCAAGATGTAGGCCAAATCTTTGCTTACATATTCAGAAGGCTAAATAAAATCATGAGTCTTCTAAACTAAAAACTCTAAAACTAACTGGGAAAAATAAAAATTCTAATGGAATTAGAATTCAGGAATGGGTATGGATCGGTTAGTTGAACTTTTTCATTTTAATAACTTCATATTATTTCTTCTTTTCAGTCTTTCCTTTTACGTAAATTACTTCAAAAGCCAAAACCGAAAATCTCTGCTGAATAAAAAAAATTTTTTTTTTTTTTAAATAATGTCCAAGAGGGTTATTTTTGTGTTTCCTGACATCTCCAATTTCTTTTCCTTTTTCTTTAATATTAAACTAGCTAAAATAAATTCTTTCCTGAGAAAACCTGTAGGTTCAACGAACTGGCATTTTCTGGCCAACCCCTTCCAAATATTTTGTTAAAAAATTTCAAAACCCTTCTGTTTTTTCATTACCCTGCTATGCTAATGCCTTACTCCCCTGTAATCATGACACAGGGTCAGAGCTCAGTTTTTCTCAGTATGGACACAAAGCCCATGGGAATGTGCACATGTTCGAGTTCTTGCAGCCTTTTAAGCTGCAAGTGGCACCATTAACCCCAATAAGACCGTTCACAGGCATGTGCCACAGTGCCCGCTGCTTCTGGCCTCAGTTCCCAGCTGACATAAAAAGAAAATTTTGCTAATAACTTGACTTAAATGGGAGCCAGTATCAGGTGTGACTTCTCCCCTAAAGTTTGTAATGTACATGCCAGGTGAATAGCCTGAGCTCACTCCTTCCCTTACCTTAATAATCAACTGTGAGAATGAGAGCTACCTCCCGAGGGCCATTCAGTCTGCTCCCTTATATACCTGTCTCTTCTGTGACTATAGAGAACAACTAGCTTGCTTTGGATGTTTAACTTCTGGCTAGCTAACACTGAAAGGATTAATCCCACGTTACTTCTTTAGTCTGGTTTGAGTCTGGACTCAAGCTTGGAGATGCCAACAGAGCTCTTCCACTGACACCCACTGGCTTTACCTTGCATCTTTCCACCACAGTCACCGTAAAAACAAAAGATCAATACTTAAAACCCTTCTTTATTTGCCACTGTCAGTTTAGATGCAGCTTTCCCCGTATAAGAAGAGGAAATGCCAAAAGTGTCACAATAAATGTAATTACCAGGGTCTGGTAAATGTTTGGGGCTTGGGCTTTTTTGTTTGTTTGTTTTCTTCTTTGATGAGCAGCGCGCAGCTTTCACATCTATTTCTCCAGCGAAAGGTTTACGTATTAAAAAAATCATGAGCGAGAAGATCCCATAAAAAGGGATGATCTGACAATAAAGCAGAAGTTAAGTGACACCAAACTCTCCTTGTCTCGCACGCACATGCACACACGGAGTCCCATCTGCTTGGTCCCGATAACTCATTTGCACGGGGCACGACGAATGGCTCATTTTTGAGCAGTCAGAATCAGCTGCAGCACACGTGCCTCTTGCTCTCTAATTCTTTATTGTTATTCCATGAACTCCGGTGGCCCCAAGCAGCAGGAGACGGGGACACATGTAACAGCTCTCACCCTCTGGCCCAGATACCAACCCCCTTTTTTTTTTTTTGCTAGGCTACAGACACTTCCCAGGACTCTCAGTCACTACCACAGAGCTGTTCTGAGCATTCGACTGACACTCGCATGGAGCTCGTTTGCTGTCCCTTTTAGCAATGCCCCTGCTCAGGAGGATAAAACATTCACAGGGCATCCAGGCTTTCAATGAATAAACCTTTAGCAAAGCTCCACCAGAAAAAAAAGTCTAGGAAATCTGTCTGTGTATAAGAGATGCAGAACAGGGAGCCAAGCAGGCATTTTTTCCCAAGTAACAAGGAGGTACTGCCCACACTTGGCTTATCTGTGCAGTGATTTGCATATATAACTCTCCATGAAGAAGAGGTATCCGCTCTCTTTGACCTTAGTAAATCAAAAGCAGACAGGTCACAACTTTAACTTATTTCTTTGGATACCAATCCACCAACATACAGAATGGTATAAAACACATGCATAATACATAATACAGATCTAGTGCAAACCATCTGACTTGTTTTAACCCCCCTGGTTCTGTATTTTAATGGTACTGAATTTAGACCTGTCATTTCAGTTTCTTTTCGTGTCTGTTGAATATATGTGGCCAGAGTTTGTTCTCTGCATTTCCAATGAGGTCAGTAAGTAACTCAGTGTTTACACAGATGTTTTACAGAGTAGAATCTGTCATTAATATTTAAATTGCATATGTGTGTCTGCTGCAGTGTGTATATAGGTATAGCTGGGTAGGTATAGGTATATAGAGGTATATAGATGTGTATATATCTATATATACATAAAGACACATACAGGTACACAGATATACATGTAAGATTTGAGGTAGGCGGGAAGGCATCCTTCTCCTTATCACGTATGGTTACTATTATAGAAGAGAGCAGGTTTTGGGTGTCAGCATTAGGAATCTGCTTTCTTGTCTGCCTGAAGTCAAGTGCAGCCTTGCACCAAGCAAATTTCATCTTTTCTTTTTTTTTCTCCACATTATTTTTACCCTGTTTGCCAAATCTCCAAACAGATCCACCTGGAGCACAGCTTAATCCAGCGCTGATCAGCAGTCAGACTACTCTTCAGAACAGGCTTTCTGCAACAGGAGTGCCTTGAAGAAGGACAAGCAATGGTGTGACTGAGTACGTCGCACCTTGCCTTTGCAATATGATGGCTTTGGAAAACCTGAAAGAAAAAAACTGCATTTCTTTAACACAAATTGTTCAGGTTTTGCCACTTTATTTTGGGATGACCCTGGAATCTCCAGTCCCCAGATATTTCAGAAGAAATGTGTCTAAAATATGAGAGAGGTAGAGTCACCCCACACCCCTGTGAAATGTAATTACCCTAAATTTACCAGAATAAAAGGTTAAAATAAAATATTTTAGCTTCAAATTTTCACACAGAAATCACGTTCTGAAGAGATACACCAGGGCTATGTCTATGCTAGTATATAAGCTAAGATAAGCGAGGATCTCATTTTACCTGCCATGCCTGGATTGCATTCATGCAAAATGCTCTTACCCCCCCTTTCCCCCTCGCTCTGCCTCATTCCTCCCCTGAAAAAGTCCCCACAGGAGGGCATTATACATCTTGGCTATATAGCCCCTGGCCCATGCAATCCCACAATGACCTGTATCAAGAAAGTCCTTAGAGGTGAATCACACCTCATGCTTCAAAGGGAAGTACACTGCGAACAAACCACTTGCAGTTGCCAATTAAATCAGTAGCCAATACCTCAACTGTACTTTTTTTTTTTTTTTAAAGTTGTGCTACAATAAGTGCTTCCTCCTTCAAACAGCAAGGAAAAGGTCTGTTCTCACTTTTATCTTGCGAACTCAGGAGTGCAGAGGGAAGACAAGGTTTAACCCTGGGGTTAGAACATTTTCAGCACGAAGGTCTTAGCTCCAGCCCTTGCTTCCAGCGTTGTTTCTCTGTTACATGAAATAACAGTTTAATGCAAAATAAAGAGTCCTTTGAACAGGGACTGGGGCCCACACCCACCTCATGCGAACGCTAACTGCTAAAGTCATGAGTCACGTTGCTTCTTGCTCTTGCTCCTGCCTTCTCAGGGAACAGTTCATACTTCTCCGCACGGAAGCCTGCAGTTTGTTATTTCTACCCTTCAGTACTACCATGAAGCTTTAACAAACCTAGTCCGGGTGGATGATGCTGAATTGATTGCTGAACTAAAACTGATGGTTGCCTAGGTGCACATGGCCTCATGACCTAATTCTGCTTGTGATTTGCAAGCAGGAGGTACTCCTAGCTACTAATATATATACTGTCTGCTTGGAGAAAGACTAATTTCCCTAAGCTGAAACCAACCAGGAAAAAAACTGAGTGGGAGAAATGTAACCTCTTCCAGAAAGGAGCGATCTTCTGGCATCTCTTCATGTTGTTTATTAAACACGCCACAAAATTAAGCATTCTCAAAGTCACAAAATAAAGGTTGTTCAGGTGAAAATAATAAATGAACCCTGGTTTAAATGCAAGAGAAGAATGGTTATCTTTAATATTTAAAGACAAGACACAAGGTAGAGTAAATGGAGATCTGGGAAAACCGTTAGCAGGGAGGGCAAAGAAGCAGATGGGAAATTGCTTGTATCAGTACAGTAGCTATGGCCAATGGGACTAAAGACAATCACAATTATTTAAATTTATCAAGGACAAAATAAGTAACCCAATCAATGAAAACCTTTGCTAATGAAGAAGTTACTAAAATACAACTACTACCTACATAAAGACAGGGAGAGAGCATAACCCTGCAAATTTGACCTGGCTACAAGAGTCCACAGCACTCCTTCGTCTTCAGCTGAATGTTCAGGTTTGATCCTTGTCTCAGGGAAATTAAAGCAGAACAGAAAGGGTATGAACAGAGCAAACAAGTATGACTGCAAATAAAAAAAGGATAAAATTTGGTGTACAAGGGAAGTAAATCAGATGCCTATATTTATCTTTTACTTTTGAAGAAAAAAGTTGAGCTGAGACATTCTAGTGGATTTTAAAGGCAAAACTGTTTTATTAACCAAAGAAGGCATTTTATATGTAATTAATCCATGGTGTTTGATGTCGCATTCTATTACTGCAGAAAAATACCTAGCAATACCTTAACATATGAAGGGATAATTTGAGGCTATTCGGTGTTAAATAGAAGCTCAAAAACTATTGAATGCAGCCTAACTTCACTCACATGAACACTGCTTATGTCAAGTTCGTATTTATAACAATCCCAACAGCTGTAATCAGTTTTATTCACCAAGAATTAGATTATTAGGATGCATTCTTAATATTTACCTGGATATCACAGTCCTATTTTTCTTTTTTTTCCCTATGGGCCTGCCATATTAAAATTGTACACATCTCTTTGGTTTTGACTTGCACGCTTTATTTTAAAGAAGTCACTTACATGTTGTTCAGTATGAAATAATCTCTGCAAAGTGCTCTGTGGTGGTGTTCAAGCTAGACCTTCTGTGGCATCTCCTTCATTAAAGGCCCTTACAAACAGGTTAGAAGATCATCTCTGAGAAACAACATAGGTAGAGCTGATCCTGCCCTAGGGCTGGGGCATGGAAGAGGTGACCTTTTGAGGTCCCTTCCAGCCTTACGAGTCTATGTTTCATTATTCTGATGCAGCAAATTGCCATGCCCCATTAAAATGAATATACTCATATAACACACTTTTATGGAGGTCCCAGAAGAGCTCATTAGAGTGAGGTGAGACTGTGTTTTAACCCTCTTTTTTTCAGTGTAGAAACCAACCAAAAAGTAACATGCAACCAAGAGACAGAAACGCACAGATAAACAAATATCCCATACTTACTGGCATTAAATCACCTTAAAATCATCCACTTTGGGATCTCCTTCTGAAACGTCTTACTCTGGCTCCAGTTAGAGTCTGGCCATTAGAGAAGATGAACCTGATGTGGTTGAACAATATATAAGTTTCTAACTGAGACTAGAGTTTTACTTCTACAACTTAGAGTTCATTCTCTATTTCTGTAGGATCCAATTCCAAAAACCTAAGGTGTGTTCATAGTCTAAACTACCTGTTAAACTGCAAGTGAGCCGAGCCAGGCTATCATATTCTGAGTAGTTACTATACCTAGAAGGACTCGTGCAAAGTAATAGCAGAGCTGATCTTTGAGCATCCACAGAGAAGCGAGGAGAACTGGGGTTGAGCATGGGGGTAGGAAGGTAAGTAGAGAGAGTGTGAGTCTACCACAGACTATGCAGACTGGGGAAATTAAAATTAGTGAAGTTCTACTATAATTTCACAGTTAGAGGCAAAAATAGAAATGCTTTATTATATTCGTTGTGTGGTTTTAGTCTCGGCAGGAGGCTGAAATGAGCCTCTCACTGTAAGAGCTGAGTTCAGTTACAAGCGCCCTTTGGAGTTTAAAGCCCATCATATTTTATAAACCCTTTTTTTTCCCCCAAGACACTGATAAAGACTATAGAGACCACATCTCCAGCACTGCTAGCTGTATAGCTAGTAGCTAGATACACACATAGATTAGGGAATGTGGGTCAAAAATCGAGAAAACAGTCCAGACTGACTGGACATGCACTGAGGAAGGCTCACTGCTGCAGGCAGTCACTGGTAAGAGGTTACAAGGGGAAGAAATATGAATTGATCATTTCCAGATTTTTCAGTCTGCAGCCAAATTCGTAGGGAAAGAACAGTATCTCTTCATGACTGGAAAGGAAAAACTGTATGTGAATATTTTGGGTAGGTAATGAAAAAATATTTAAAAGTTGCTGTCTAATTTAGAACTTCATACATATGTATGCATACGTGTACATATTTGTTTTATTTCTCAGACCAAGCTCAGATCGACTAGCTTTTACCAGGTATAGGTGATGCTAATTTGATTCAACCTATTGCAGCTAATGGGACTGTTCATGTTACTAAGCTTCTCATCAACAGGTAAGGTCATATCTTCCAGCAGCCTCAGGCATTGCTAACCAGTAATAAGATACCTACTTTTCCCCAGTATTTTTATACATTCAAATGAATAAATGTTTAAATTACAAAATCCAGAATGACTTTTCCCTCACCTGCTAACAGTTATTTTTCCAGCCGTCAGTCTTCCTTTTTTTTTCCCCATGTTTGATTTTTTCCCACTGTACTATAATTTAAATGGGATATTATAAGCGGACTTGCTTCTCTTCTGTTAGTGGTATCTAGCAGGTGATCTTTAAACCTTTGGGAATGAAGGACTGATTCTGGAAGATTCTGAAGGTAACATAGAAGATTTCACCTTCCGCTAGTAGGCTCACTTTTACTGTGCAGGGATTGCATGTCCACCATAGAAATTTTAGGAGCCCACAAACTTAAACAGAAATGCTGAAATCCTTCTCTTCACATCCACATTTAGCCACGGATGTTGCAGAGTTCATTTGTCTTCATGGAAACGCAACTTGTAAAGTAGCTTGCTCTTTATTATGGTCCCCAGATCTGCTATGATATACAAACATGCTCATCTTCCCACCTGGGTAGTTATGGTTTCTCATGACTTTGAAATGAAAAAGGAAGCATCTTCTTAAGTCATTGGATGCTTATAGTTAAGAGGCAGAAAAGAGGATGAAAGTATGAAGAGATGCCATTCTCTTTTTTTGAAAGGGAAACTGAGGCACGAAGCGCTCATGGCACTTGCTTTATTCAGTGGCTTGGAAGCAAACAGAGAAGAGAGTACAGGCTTCTTAAGCCAATTATACTTTTTCTCCAGAATATCACTGACCTGCTCCTGCAGGTGCTATCTTGGGTTTTACACCTGAACTGCAGGATTACTGAAGTTGCTCAGGTGGAATCCCTACCAAACTATTAGTTACTCCATGAGAGAGCCTGTTCATCCACCCTGAGGCCACCTGGCATAATTTGGCCGCCTAATATTACCTTTAATATTAGCCTTAGACTCCAAAAGAAGCCATGTGCAAGCTGCTTTTTGGGAATGGTTCCTGGCCTGGGCTAGCTCTCAAATCACTACTGGGAATTTCCTAAGAGAGTATCAGCTTACCTGGGCCAAAATGGTACCAGGACCTAAACATATGACCTGGTACTGGTTAATTTACTGCTATAACCATAGCCACAGTTGCCTGGCAGCATTGCTTGCTGTATGTGCTGCCCTTTTCCTAGGGCAGGTTGCACAGATTAAAATTGGTCTGAAATATAATGAGTATCAAAAATTAATACAAATGAAAGTTATAGCCTATCCGTGGAATATTCTCCCATATTACCCCTGTCTTGGTGAATTCTTATACACTCATGGGTCGCTGTATTTGAACACCAAATGAGCATTGCCAATGGCAGCTCTAAAATATTCTTTCAACCATGCTTTACCTGTCCTGTCCCAGACCCCGCAGCTTCTCCACCCCATCCCCGGAGACCATCTGCTACCAGAAGCTGCCAACCCTTCAATCCCAGACCTCTTCTTCACCCAGCCCTTTGACATCACAGGATCATTCTCGGGTACCAAGCTTCAGCACGCACTGGCCTCCCACCTCTTCCCAGACTTTCTGTTCCCTGCTCCGGAGAATCTGACACTTCTTTGTTCAACAACAGCTGGGACATCGTACCCGCATAGTTACAAAGTATGTAGGATATTAGATGGCACATGGAGACTAAAGTTGGAGAATGATCAGGCTAAAGAGGCTAAAATTTAATATTTCTAGCTAAAGATAAGGGCCCAGACAACAAGACCCCAGAAGAACTATGATCTCTTAGGCAAGGTAGAGATCTTGGCTCTGCAATGGCTGGACCCAAGCAGCAGTATCGTTTGTTTTCCTGGGACAGAGGAGTCTCAGCAACTGAGCAAACCTTAAAATTGTTCCTGACCTGAACCCCAGCTCATTTTTACTGTGCCTTCATTCCTTGTCCCACTGCCTGAGACCTGGATACAAACCCAGCTCTCAGCTGCCAGAGCCCTCTGAGCAGCTTTGACTTCACCCTTTGATTAAAATATTGCTTCCCCGGTGGCAATGTCCTTGTGAATGATGCACCCAGTACTTGGTGGGAAGGAAAGGAGAACGTGTTGGGGAAAACCTGGATAAAAGGGGTCTGATCAATTATGAATTTCTCGGTCACAAGAATCTCCTACTAATTATCTGCTACCCATTTTAATACACTAGAGAGGACAACGGTACTTTTGGGAAGCAATCCTAGCTGCTTGCACAGATAGTGACCTGAAATCCTCAGCTACAATACTGATCCTTCATGAGGATCATTTCTTTTGGTACTGACTACAAGGTCAGGCCCAAAATTAAGGAAATTGCAAAGCTAAAACTAGAAATGGAAGGTAAGAGTTGAAGAGCATAAGACAAAACAGAACAGAATTACATTTAGATGATATGTGGAGTGAAACAAGAGAGTATTTGAGAAGAAAGAAGGACAAAGTGCTATCACAAGTAGAGACAGTAAAGGGAAAAAAAATTCAAAGTGAGGATGGGGAGAAACTGGAGATGGAAAAATCAGACAAATTTTCTCTGTTTTCAAATCCACTTCTTTTATTTGACAGAAGGACTTCTGGTTTCCATTGGTGTAAAGATATGCAAGAACAAAGCCTGTGATATTCATTCCATCTCATTACAAGCACAATTAGAAACCTCTCTCATATTACCTCATATTTTCTATCCTCATGGACCATTCCAGGCAGAGTTTATGCCATTCATACGGTACAATTAGAAATATGTCATTTCAATAATGGAGAGTCAAACTTACCTTTTAAGCATCTCTCATCATTTTGGAATAAGAATTCATAAGCATTGTAATTTCTCTTGGTAATATTATTCAGAACCTATTTTTGTTTTCTTATCAAAGCTATTTAAAATCATGAACTTCACTGTGTGATAATTTACTTCATAACACTTTTATTTCTCCTTTAAGGTTTTTATTATTAATGAGAATGCATTTTTTATAGCACAGAATACTGATACCTTTACTTATAAAGACAGTAGGAAAGTGTCATTTGATCATCTAATGACCTCTGGTGGATGAATCTAATTGACTCACAAACACATAATGTTTCACACTGGTTTTAACTTGTATTGATTGCATTACTACCGGGCTGTGCAGAGACAGCTTCTCCATGCTGCAGAAATATTCAGACTTTTAAAATAATCCTATCCCAAACCAGGAAGAAAAGTCACATGTCTCAAAGTGTCTCAGGAGCTGAAACCAATAAAACCCTCTAATAATAAATACTCATCAGGTCTAACTTTGTCTAATTTTCTTCTTGGGATCCCAAAGGCTCTTTCTCTTGTGCATTTGGTACAACGCACACAAAAGACAGATACCTGCCCTATGCGGTTGGTCCTCTTTTCCTCCCATGCACGCCTCTCTAGCTGTATTTTTACACTACACACTAAGAATCTGATTACGTATCCACCCTCCTCTGCTAGAAACATTTTAAATACCTCATTTCAAAATACAGTGAGCTGAATTTCACTCAAATGAAATGACGCTTTTCCTGCAAACTCTGGTTGCTCTCTGGCTGCCCTGGAAGGCAAAAACTTACGAAGCCAAGGGAAGGGTAGCTCAGCGGTGTTAAAACTTCACGTGAAATGTTTTTAGAAGGCGAAGATACGTGGATGAGCAGTGAAGTAGTTAAAGGAACAAGTCTTAGCCTGCAGATCAGCATGCAGAATAAGGCCCTGTTTATGAGACACACACTGGGACTGAGGTTTTAGAAACTAAACATCAGTGAGCATTAATGTTCTGCTGAGGGCATGTCTTCAGATCCTTTCACAGGACTTTTCTATCTCTAATTTGGAGGGGACACATGATGTGATCACCATTAAAACAGCGTAAATCGAGAGGAAAAACAGTGTGGATTTACACCAGTGTGGTGGGGATCACAGTCTGGCCCATGGCTCTGTGGTTGCTTACGTGCGGGCGCAAGAGGGAGAGCAGGTTACTGGTGTGTATTGGTTACACCATGGGATAATAAGGAAACCCATGGAAAATATCCTTGCAAAACTACACTACAGAACGTGTGAGCACCTATCACTACTCAACAGGAAGCAAATTAATGAAAAAAAATAGTAAAGGAAGAAGAAATCCTTTCCAGTTACACTTTGTTTGCTAAGTATTTGAGGAGGCTGTAGAAGCTTTTTGATCCTCTCAGGTATTCCAAAGTATTCCTAAAAAGTATTGCTATAAAGACTAAACAATAAAAAAAAAAGAAAAAAGCAAAACTGTGGTCCTGGTTTGTATTTATAGCAAGATTCCTTTATTTCATTCAGTCTGTATGAGTTCCTTGAAAAGGCTATAAAAATACATCACCAGCTTTAATGCGTTTTTATTTTTACCTGTGAAAGCATATAAAGTGAGACTGTACCCAGCTCCTCCAGTAGTCATGTTTTATTAATCTTTCTTCCCTTCTGTGTTTCTACCAAATACGTTTTGTTACCTGAATGTGGGTTACGCTTACAAGGGGTGTTGTTAAGGTGCAAATGCTGATAGATGCTGTGTACGTCTGCTGCTGGTGGTGTAACCTAGAGGGTGACAGCACAGATGGGCCTGAACAGCTTCTGTATCTTCTAGAGAGGTTCTTCACTTAATGCAGAGACCTTTTTGTCAAGGACTCCAAGCAGGGCAAGATCCCAAACCCCTGTAGAACAATCTGAAGGGTGGTTGCTTGTTCTTCTAGCTCTGCCGTTAAAGATCTCGGACGCAATTTCCACCTCCCTTTAATCCCCAGCATAAACCTTGAGTTATCAGACTGAACTGCAAAGGCAACGGAGGTTTTTATCCTGCCTGTGCTCCACTCTCCCCCTGTACTCTGTATTAGTTATAGCCATTCGACAAACTGAGAGTCATGCTAGCTATATCTGTCTCAAAATAGACGGACATCCTGCACGGAGCAAATCTTTCCCTCATCTAAATTACTTGTCTCTGTTCCTTGTTTTTCTTCCCACACGCAACTCTGGCACCAGCATAAGACTCTCTTGGACAGAAAACAAAATCCTTTAACAATTCCACCAACCTAGAAGCCTCGCTGGGGAGGAAATGGGAAACCTCTTCCCCTTCACTCTTGCTACCAGCAGCTGAATCAATGGAGGTCATTATGTTCCTTGCCCAAGAAGTCAAGGGGTCAGGAAAGAGCAGCTTTGTTGAGGAGTTGCTCCAGCCTGATCTTATGGATTTGAACAATGGAAACAGAGCCGAATTGTGAGAACCCATGTGAGATTATTTAAGGCAAGATAAAGTCATTTTAATCATTGCTATCGCAAGTGGGCTTTGGATCATGAAGGGCACTCCTCTAGTTAGATCCCTGGATAGGATTAGTGTGCTGAGCGGGGCGGGAGGAGGGAGCAGAAGCCACGCTAAGACAGAGCTGCCAGAGCTCTGGGTGATGAAAATGCACCTCCAGGGTTGTAGATGGATCACCAGGTGACACCGTTCGGGTTCCCCCAAAAGTCCCCTCATATCAAAGGGCAAGACTGATGAGAAAGAGGGACTTACGATGGGTTTTTTTTGCTGACTCCAGGAAACTTCTAACTTGTCCTGGGGAAATGGTGATCCTTTAGGCCAGGGCAGTCTCTCTTGGGGCATTAGGAGAGGAAGTAGCGGTTCCTTTTGTTCCTTTAATTACCTGCCTTGCTTTCCCAGGCTGAGGCACCAGCTACTCCAGCAAGCAGAGACCTGCCTCTCTCAGAGGTCCACCTCTGTCCTGGCACCACTCCTGGACAACTGAATCACTTGAAAAGATTTTCTGTCTTTCTTTCCTTCTTTCTGCCTTTCTTTCCTTCCTTCCTTCCTTCCTTCCTTCCTTCCTTCCTTCCTTCCTTCCTTCCTTCCTTCCTTTCCTCCTTTCCTGCCTTCTTGCCTTCTTTTGTTAATTCTGTCTTTTGTTAAAATTAGAATCAACTTACATTCCAAGCCAGAACAATCACTTCAAGTAAAAGGGACATTTCCCCCCCCCCCCATTTTAGAAGCCTCAGAACTGGAAATTTAGAACATTTTGGGGGTTTTGCAGATTGCAGTGGGAGAGGTAAGCATGTTGGAAGCAGTCTTCCCAGAAATAGCTCCAGTTTGAGTCACTGGCATTTTACAATAATAATAAAAATGAAAAACATTTCCTCAGTAATTCCCAGCTTCCTCTCATTGGGATTACTTTAACTGGCTTCCAAAGTTGGTGGGAAGTTTCATGACCTTATGACAAAATATTTGAGCTTGGTGGTGCTTGGGTTTGTCTCTTCATCTGGCAAACAAGTGGATTTGCTCTCATAATTCTCTTTTGAAGTTTGTTGTGGAGGATGCAGAGGAAGACACGCCTGGATTCATCCCATATTTCTTTCAGTATCAACAAAAGCAGCCTTCACCATGGAGCCCACGTTGGTGCCTCATCTCTCTCCATTTACTATCCTTTGAGTCGTTAAGTTTCCCTTTAATGTATCCCACTAAGATGCCCAAAATTAAGTTATACATCCAAACCCAGGGCAGCAGGAAGGGTGCACCTTCCTCCTTAGACACAGAGCAGCAGTTTGTCAGGTACGTGTATCCCAGCCGGACTTCGGTGTGCCACCGGTGTGCTTGGTTTTCGGTTCCTGCCATTTAGCTGAAAAATGGGAATTTATTCGGCCACGGCAGGCCTGGTCGTATGTCAAAGCCTCGTGTCAGCATGAAGCCGAATATTTTTGAGATCTAAGACATTTTCTACATGACTTAGAGGAAGTTGCCCTGATTTTGTTAAAATGGTTGCTAAACTCATGGGATAAAGAACAAATTATGAAGGTGTTTGCCTGATGGTATCTTTCCACTATTCAGTTTTCTAAAGAGAGATTGTCCAGTACTTACACGTCGTTAAAATTATTTGGAAGCTCTGGACAGATTTTTTTTTCGAAGATATTCAGGCACCCAAAATCTGAAGTTAGGCACTGAGGTAGTTTTGAAAAATCCCACTAGATCTCTGATTCGTATCTTTAGGCATCTCATTACCTTTAAAAATGTTGTCCCTGATGCCAGTGAGAATTGGATCTTTTGCATATTAGGCTCCGTTCCACAAAATTTGCAAAAGTTACACGCATTTTGTTGTACTGAAGGGATAAAAAACGTAAAAGTTGAAAGATATCAGCTGTCAATTTAATCTCAATCACAAAAACACCACAATCACTGTTCTTTTGTTTCTTTGTTTCACTTTCTAAAATTCCTGTAATTATATGCAATTACCTATTATGCTGGAAATTGGTTCTCCTAGACAAAGAATCTGATTTTTTTCTTAACTGTACAAAATATGCAATTTAAAAAAGTGAACAGTTTGAGTGTGGAGAAAAATGAGGCTACAGCTGTAGGATTTTGTTATGCTTTTAGTATCAAATCACAAAACCCATTACATTATTTATCCTACAGGCAGGCCTTGTGCTGCAAACATTGAATACAATTGCATACCCTAGGAAAAGAAATGTGTGCTTTTTAATTGCCCCTGATTTAAACAACCCTTAATTTCATTAGTCTCTTTTTTTTTTTTTTTTTTTTAATATGGAAAATCAAAACAGTTCCTTTTAAAGCATGGATATGAACCACTGATTTTTTTATAAAACCTAAAGACTGTGCATTACACTATATGTAAAAATATACATATGCCTATGCATATGCATATACACAGATATACATAAAACAAAAGTGTGTAATTTATATTAGACACGTGCACGTGCACAGGCACACGTGCAAGTGCACATGTGCACACGCAACCAGAAAAATACTTTTTTTCTTTTCTATTGCCGTAGCACCCAAAACTCAAAAAATAGGAGTTAGTATAGTTCAAGGGCTTTCAAAAAATAAATCCCAGTAAAATCATACTTCTGTCCTGTGTTTGAAATATCTTAGTTTTGTCATAGGCTATAATTCAAACTACTGAGTCATAAAATTAATCTTTTTTTTGCAGTGATTTTTTTTTTAAATGCTGCTTCACTTCAGGTATTGGAAAACTCTGAACAAGCTGTAGGTGGGAGGATAAGTTTCAGCGTGCATCTGTTGGATGTAGGGGTGAGACTTTTTTTAAGAAGAGCACACATTTAATTCCCATTAACTCCAGGTTTATCACAAGAAAAAATCTTTTTATAATGGTATTATACCATGCTGCATATTCAGAACCCTTAAACCTGAACTGTATTTAGGAACAAACAGTCAAGCCAGGAAATAAATTCTTTAATTTGTGTATGGCTGTGTGTATACTACTGGTGTGGTTAGTGTGCCTTGCCTATAGTACGTGTGTAAGGATGCGTATAGGGTACCGTCGTCACTGTGCTTTTACACTCTGGTTGCACCTCCTTCGTGTTATCTACGAGTAAGCTTTAACCTGTATATCTTTGGGAAAGAGTACATGTATTCACAGGCACGGACACTGAAACAGACAAAATCCCGAGGAAGAAAAGTCCCTGATGATGGCTGTGAATGATTGATGACAACAGAATTAGTTGATCTAAGCTACTTCAAGGTTTGATCCTGCACAAAGCAGCTTTGGCCCTTGCTTTCAGCTGAGCCTAAGTGTCATATCAAAATCTGCTTATTTAAGCAGAGCTTTTCCCATAGCGTTGGGCCACTTCAGAATTTCCCTCCTTTGCAGAAGATTCTCCTAATTTGAGGTCCCCTGTAGTCAAAACGTTAAATACCAGCGGCGCTTGTCAGAGCTGTACAATTCCTGTCGGTTTTGCAGCAAGCAAAAAAGCCAGGTGCTTAGATAACAGGGGAGTATTTTGTATGTTTTACCCTGATTTCATCTCTCTCAGATAATCCCACTCTCTCAGGATGTTTATTTTGTTTTCACACAACAGTGCATTTGTCCAGGATTCTAGGTAACACGGAAGCTATTGGCGGGGTAAAAATAGGTTTGCAACAGAGATGTGAGCTTTGTCCTTTGTCCTTTCAGAGGGTTAAAACTGGGGGGAAAAAAAAAAAAAAAAAAAGAGAGAGAGGAAGAAAAAAAATAAAAGGTTAGTGTTTTCTGTCCATTAAAAGGAGTATTCTG
This sequence comes from Harpia harpyja, assembly GCF_026419915.1. Taxonomy (NCBI): domain Eukaryota; kingdom Metazoa; phylum Chordata; class Aves; order Accipitriformes; family Accipitridae; genus Harpia; species Harpia harpyja. The sequence continues at coordinate 4,638,372 of NC_068954.1, read as the reverse complement.
CTCTGAAACCGAATTGGTCATGCATTCTTCCTGCGTTTCCTGGCAGAGAAGAGACTGACTGCAGCACCTGCCTTCCCCGAGCGCCCGTCCCGCTCCCTCGCTGCCCTCACCCCGCTGGATCTGTCACTTATTACCCCACTCACTTACGGGACCAAAGGAGCTTTGAGACGCCGATTTTCCTTAGTTAGCTCCATATGAAATTCCTCCTGGAGCATAGCTGGAAGTCGTTGGTCTTTTTTTTATTTTTTTTTTCCATGTCTTTTTTTTTTTTTTTCTTTTTTATTTTTTCTTTGCAGGACAAAACTGTGCTCGGGCTGAGCAAAGGGTCTGGATACCATACAATTTTTAGCGGGGGGGATGGACAATGCTCTGTTTTATTCTTCTCCTTCACATTTTCCCTCTGGCAAATGCCATCAAAATTTGCAAAAAGAATTTTTTTCTTTTGCTGAAAAGGTATTTTCAAACTTTTTTTTTTTTTAAATGCCATTAAAAAAATTCTCCTCACCAGTTCCTGTTTAACACTTTGGATTACCTGGTTTTCATGCTTCTTTCTCAAGTTTACCTCCAGTTTTAATCTCTTAGCTCAGCCATTGCATCTGGGCAGTGAAATGTTGACAAAACAATCCAATTGCTCACACAGGAGAAGACGCTTCCACTAAATATGGTATTTCTCCGCTTTGGTCTCAAATTTAGGGAGAAAAAAAAGATGGTTAACACCAAAAAATTCTGCCTGGTATATTAACTAAATGTCAGGAATATCTTTAAAAGGCCAATTATTTTCTCCAAAATAAAGGTACAAAAATCTTCCACTTGGAAATGGAAGTGTTTCCTTTTCTGTGAATTTCCTTACTGAATTGTGACCATCTGAGAAAGATTAAAAAAAGGGTCATTTCTAAAATCATTTCTAGAAAAGATCAATTTATTTGAACCCTTAAGTTTGTTTTATTCCCTTTCATGTGTCATACAGAAGCACTTCTTGAGACCAAGTCCATCTCCCAAACATCTCTCCAGTGAAAGGTCCATATTCCATAGCCTGAACTCTCCCTCGCCCAGCAGAAGAAAGCCGAAAGAGCTCAGCCAGCAGTAAGTGTCCCATTCTTCCCATTCCACTACTCACTCGAGGACAGGTTTTTTGGGGAAGCAGACTGTAAGATCTGCAGGTGATATAAGGTTTTCAAGAATAGAAAACCCAATCTGAGCCATCCTGGTGTGCTTGTGCCGTGCGGGTAGCCCTGTATACTGGGCAAACCAAGAAGTGGGAATGGCTTTCAGCGATGATGCCAGCTCAGACAGAGAAAAATGATTACCAACAAAAGCAGGCTGGGCTGACCATATCTCGTTTCCTACTCCTGCTAAAGAAACTCTCATCCCTTCTTTGCCCCAGTCTATGCCCATTGCAATAGGACAAGACTAGTCTATCTCCTAGCAGAGGCAAGTGAGGTTATGCATGTTTATGGCCAACTTGTGAAAAAGAAAAATATATGCCATTCCCTCTGAAGGATGAAAACTGTTTTGATTTCAATGGTCATGTAAAATTGAAAGGAAAGAAACCAGGAAAAGGCTCTGACCACATCAGTATTGATGGTACATTTTCATTTTGCTTTTTCTTTTTTAAAGTAGAAATAAAGGACATTTTGAAGTGTAGAAAACGCAACTGTTTCACGTAAGCATGTCAGAAATTAAGTTTGCTTTTTCTTTATGACTGAAAGAAGTGGCTATGGAAAGCGTAGTAAAATAAGACAATTTGGAGGGCGATGAATCTGTATTTCTAATAAAAGACATGTGAGAAGACAAATTTATCCCATTCTTATGATATGTGTGACCTATTAGGGCTAGCAAAATGCTTTCTACACTGTTGGCTGAAAAGGACTGGAGGAGCATTGCTTGGTGTCTCCCTGGAAGAGGGCTGAAGGCTTTCAACTGTTTGTTTGCCAGGAGAAACAGGGGAACGGGAAGCTGGCTGCAGGTGGATCTTATTAACCATGTAATAACACATGTCAACAAGCAGCGATTCTGAGAATTTTGAAAAGATTTACCCAGTGTCTCAGCTGCATTTTTCCATTTTGCACTGAATACGTGTGCTGTGGCTGTATCTCCTGGACAATGTAAGCAGCTTAGAAGAGGCATTCTCTCTATATCCAGGTGCCACATCCTCCTCTACCACAAAATTGCCAGGTCTCTGGCAGGTTCATATTGGAGTGAAACAAAATAAAGAAGTTAAAGCATTAATTAAAATTTTCCTCTTAATAGGTGACTTAAGAGGAAAACATGCTTGCATTGTCCTCTGGAATATACAGCTTCATGGATCACCTATGGCCTTTCATCTGCATGTATTTTCTTGGTTCGTTTTTTCCAACATAGTGAGTGCGCACACACCACCAACCCCACCAATGTTATTTAATTTTTGTACCCTTGAGGGGTACTTTCTCTGATGAGATCCAGTTGTGTCCATTTTGGTGCTGCCAAGCCTTTGGCAATCTGTTTAGATTAATGAAAGGTGCTCCTTGTAACCAAATCCTCTTTCCTGGGGGTAACCCATTCTCCACCTCCAGAACCATCCCCAGGAACACACTAGGCTGAAAGATAGATGGTTCTTAAATAATTTCATCCTTGCTGCTCAGATTGATATCTATGAACAGATGTTAATTATAAGGAAAGCAATAGTTGAAATGCAGATGGTATAGAAAATGTCTGTGCAGATTCAATCTGTGTTGCTTTTTATAATACTTAACACTGTTTTCATTGAAATGCTGGGTCTGTAGGAATATGTTGCAAGGTTTTAAACAGAACACCCCTACCCCCTTGTGGCATAATGGCATTTCTGGAATGGAAATAAACCTGTATGAAAATTGCTTTCTCTGGTTATCAAAAGCACCTTAAGCAGGTGATGAAGCAGCCCTGGCCAGCTGTCCCTTCCCTGCTTGCACCGAGTTCTCTAGGGCTCAGCCCAACTAATCATGCCATGTCCTACAGTGAGAACTCAGACTTTTGCTAAAGAAATCAAACCGACAAAAACAGTAGACCAGAGTTGAAGAGCTGGTATTTTTTTGGCTTACATCCACTTGTTTGTTTTCCTTTCTGTTGTGTTTTAAATGTCAATCTTTGCCACTGAACCAGCTCAGCTTTTGCCCATGTATTATGCAGAGGGTTATGGTGCATCATGTTTCCAGGGCATGGCATGTGATGGAAGGTTGGTTCAGGATGAATTCAGATGGGTGATATTTTCACACACAGCAAGGTCACAGTGAGCAATAAAAGTCATCTCAAACAGATTTCAGCACAGATGCCAAACTGTCCAGATTAGAGTATTCCTTCCTTTATGCAATGGCAGAGTTACTTTATCCGCTTCTAAGTGAAGCAGCTCTATTACTCCAGTAATAGTTACATTAATAAGCCAAACGCTGTGGAGTAAAGTTACTATTGAACATGAACAGGTATCTCAAAATCTGATCACAAATTTTAATTCTTAGCTGTTCCTTGACTACGTATATTGAATAAAGAAATTCACGGAGGAAATATTTTTTAGAGTTTAAATCTAGTTAGAGCTATTTTTCTTGTAGCCACACAAAGAGTTGGGTATGTCCATTGCCAAGACTGAACTTTCAACAGTGACAACTAATTTAGGACACCTTTATGCCTTGTTTCTGATTTTACAGAGGTTAGTTTTAACTTTCAGAGCAGTACAAACCCATATTTCGTCAGCTACAGGGGAAGCTGTGGATGGGTTCTCTGAACTTTTGGAAATGATCACCCAAAACTCTCTGACTCTGAGCATTCAGATGCTCTTCTACAGTATTTCCTTATCACAGAATTTAAGGTTTATGTTTAATTTTTTATTAGTTTTTTTCTTTTTTACTTTTAATTTAAGCATCACCTAGTACGTATCTGGTACTAAGGAAAACCTGGGAGTAATGTCAAATGGTAATTAGATACTAGTCTTAGCAGCTCTGGTTCCTTTCCAGATTTCGTGCTATATGTGTCTTCTGAGATCTTCCCATCCAAAGCATCATGGAAGCTCAGTCGTATTTTATAAGACTAAATTGTTTGGCTTTTTCATATGCAGATAAAAGATTGAGGACATAATTTTTATATGGGCTACCCTAAAGGCTCAGAAACCAGAAGGCAAATAAAATGAACCCAGAATGTACTCCTTAATAAAGGATCATGTTTGCTAAAATAATCTCATGCTTTTTGAGGCCTGACTCATAAGAATGCTTGAACTTCAAGATATTCCAGTCTACCTGCCATCCTCAAGGCCTTCTTTCAAGAAGGATGATCTTTGATTTTGCGTTGCATCTGTTTATACAAGTAACAGCAGCTGCATATGTGGTCCTTTGCCCTAGTGCACATGGCTCAGAGGAATTGATATGAACAGCAACTCTAACTTCTTCATCTTTCATTTTTTTAATGTCCAGGAGTTAAGAATAAATGTAGGTCTCACTGGGAACAGTAATGTCCTTCTAGTCTCAGAGAAAAAAGTATGTATCAAAACATTAGCTGAGACATTTTTCTTTCCTATCTTATTAACTAACCCATGACTGTCATTCTTGGACACTCGGTCACGCAATTAAAGCATTAGCTAGATATTCTTTACAAATTACCCAAAGAACATCCCATCTTCCTTCTAAAAAACACTACCTGAAAATTGAATTAGAGAAAAAACAGATTTTCTGCTTATGCAGGTCATGTTGGGATTGAAGTTCAGACAGGTAAATGCTGTTTTTTCCCCAAAAGTGGATAAAAAAATGACCACAGATGGTGATCAGAGCGGTCTGATGGAATTTGCTGACAGTGTTGTCAGTCCCATGTACCGCACACAGCTCTATGTGCAGTTGCAGCACACAAAGACTATTCTCCTTCTGGGGTAAAAAAAAAAAAGCAATTGCACAGTTTTGGAGCCTGCACACCATGGAAGACAGGAATGGTGGTTTCCACGTAGGGCAGAACTGGAATATCCTTCTCACCAGTCATTTATTCCTGATTTCTGGATGGGTGAAGTAGTTTTCTGGACTCTGGGGTAAGTCCTATCAGACACACTGCACTGGAAGAGTACTGTCAGCACCATCACATCCCAACCTTGGAGAACAAGTCTCTCTTAGTTTTGGATTAAACAGGACAGCAGGAAAAAGAGAAGATGAAGCAGTGCAAGTTCTTGTAACATTTCTTCTTTTCATATGCACATAAATAAAAATAACACATGGCAAGAGGCAGATGCATTCTCCTGAATGGGACATTAACAGATGATGGCCTATCGAAGACACTTCAAAGCACAAACCGTCCTATTTATGAGTCAAAAGTTATCTTTTAAATTGTGTCAGCCACTGTGTTAAACCATGGTTTTGCTTTCTTGCCTAGACCTATAGCTTGGCTGGAGAGATAGAGGTATGAAGAGGCTTACTGTAATGACTTACAAAAATGCCTAAGCATATTTGTGGTGTCCTTCAGAGGGGAATTACTGAAAAATAAGCAAACTGTGTATGTGGTTGCCTCTCCAAGCTGACTTTCCCACATCATCTTACCCGCTCTGTGCTGCTCTGTAACACAGCTCATTGCCCTTCAACAGTGGAATCACTCTGACTTCTGCTGTACCTGTGGCTGGACTTACCTGGTGGCTTTCAGATACATAAGTCACTACAAAAAATCCCTTCAAAGAGCAAATATTAACCCACAAGCCCTGTTTGTTAAGATGCCTAGCCTTGCCCATCTGATCCCTGAGATTTTCAGCATGTCACTCTTCTCAAAAACTGTTTCATCCCATTCAGGTAACTTCATTTGTCTGGTGTTCACTGCTCAATATCTGAGCAGCCAAAATAGGTACCAGAGCCATGTGCTTGCAGCTTAGATGGACAATCTTATTTCCGAAATGCTGAATGAATGGTTAAAGGGAATAGCCTAAAGTCTAGCTATGCTACTCTTTAAATCCTCATGAAGCAGAAGCACGCAAAAGAAAGCCAACTTTCTTATTCATTTTCAAAAAGAGAAAAGGGTTACTTTTATGCAATAATTTATTTGGATCTAGTTAACATGTCCCTGTTTGAAGCATTGCACTGCACTATTAAACAGCTGCTTCAGAGGTGACTGAATTGCACTGATGGATGACTTGATATTTTAATATATTGGCTAAAAAAGCTTTCCATTTCTTTTAGCATGAAAGATGGGATGGTAAAGTGGTATATTCTTCTCTGCTGCTTTACTCAGGAAACTGGTTCAGTGATAAGGATGCAGGTAAATCAAATATTTCTAACATTGAGAATATGTCTCCCATTGATTTAAAAAATGTCTCTAGGGGTAGTTTCTTAAATTAAACTTAATGATAGCATGCATCAGTTAAGATCTATTAGATCCAGAAGACACGCTAACATTTATTAAAATGATGGGTTTCATGCTCGCGCTGTTTATAAAGTTTAAACATAATTTTTCCAATTAACCTGCCCCCCTTCATAGCAACACAGAAGCATTTAATAACAAAGATAATGAGAAGTTCCTTTGAAGTAGTCACAGGAATGTTCACATCAGTTATTTTGACATGTAAATAGCACCTCCTGTTCCTCTTCACTCCCCGTGTGACCCATAGCCATGCTGTCTGGGGCTGTGGAGTTGTCATATCCACTGATTTAACCCTGATGGGTGGAAAAGCCATGAGAAGAGATGTGAAAAGATTTCAGACAGCGCTCCTGCCTCCTCGTTTGCTGGGAAGGCTCTACCACTCCTTCGTATAAGCAGCATTATGCTGGCAAGGGACTTAATGTGTTAAATGAGTGTAAGCTGCTCATGGCAGGGCCTCATTTTCACCGTAGGTTGCTCAAACAGTGTTTGCTGTAAAGGAACTCAACCTTAGTCTGGGCTTCAGACTCTGTCAAAGAACAAAAACCAGCATGAGCTGAGATCCTTGGCACTTCTGACGAGCGGCGTGAGAAGTTAAACACCAGAACCCTGACCAAATTACAGCTGCTCATATAAACATCCTTCCACCCTCTGTGAGGTGGGAGAGTTGCCATTTTTATCACTGTCTTGTGCTCTGTATTTCCTAGCCAAGCCTTCAAGAGAAATCCCCTGGGCTCTCATGTCAGCGGTTCAGTAGCAAACAAGAGCTAGTTTGAAAAAAAAAAAAAAACAAAAAAACAAACCAAACCCCTGGAAAGCTTGAAAATCTTTTTGGGGCATAAATCAACTTCTAGTTCACTAGTTTTCAACCACTGAGGCACAGCAGTGAGAAAGGATACATATGGAAAGCATTGTTCACATAGCACTATGTATTTGTATATTTATATGCAATATATAGAATCAGAATAAATGCTAACATGGGCTCTAAACCATTAAGCTGGTGGTAGACGAAGGGATAGGTTTGAAGAGAGATGCAGGAGAAAGCAAAACATGGATGTTGAACGGGGAAGCAAAGATGCAGAGAGAAAGCTTGAAAAGGCAGAAAGCAAGCTGCAAGGTCTGGAGAAATGGGCAAACAAGAAGCTGACAACTGGGGAGCTGAGGATGAGGAGAAAACAGCAGTCGTTCAAGGAAGGAAAGTGTACTAGGCAGGAAAGGCAGCAGCAGTGATAAGGTATTGAGGCAGGGACATTGGGGTAGGAGATGGGGAAAAAGGTAGGGGCAGGTGGGGTTAGGGAATGCAAAGGGAGAGATGCAGGTGTGGAGAAAGCAGCAAGATCTGAGGAATAGGAATAGTTCATGAAAGACAAGGAAGAAGGAAGAAGAAGCTATAGAGATAGCAGCAGTGAGGCTCCTTTTGGGAAAGATGGGACTCCTCATGCTGGCGGATCACAGTTTCATCTCTCTCCTTCTCTAAAAGGTCCAATTTAGGCCCCAGCTGGGTAACAGAGAAGGCAGACTTTAGTATTATCCAGTATATCATAATTATAATCTTTGCAGAATCATAGCTGTATCTTCAAGCAAAACAATATCCAAGGAGTTTCTCATGTAATTCAAACACAGTGGTAAGGATGGCAAAGAACAAAGAAGAATCTCAGGGGGAACCAAGACTGCAGTACCTAAAACCAAGTCCAACTGCAGTTGGACTAGATGATCGTTGTAGGTTCCCTTCCAACTGAACTAAACTAAATTATTCTATTCTAAGTAAAATATGTGATTACATTATTAATCATATTGTGTTTTTCTTTAAAAAGAAATAAATAGGTGCTTTCTTTTGTTTATTATAGATCAGCAAAGGAAAAAAATAGGCAGGATGAGCGTGCCCAGAGAAGGCAAAGAAGGAGGGCTGTGCAAAGCATGAGATATCAGAAACGTGCTAATCAGAGGAAGGCAAAGGGGTAAGCAATTGCACCAAGTTGGCAATAGAAAAAAGGTGTTTTAAAGGGTTTAAGAAGGGGTGCATTGCTCAGCAAGACTTTTAACATGTTTTAAGAGGACAAGGCTTCATCATTCGTTTGCACACCTCACACTCACCGAAGTTAAAAAATTTCAGATTCAGAGAGATGGAAAGGAGGTCACTGTAGCTAACAAGTAGAGAGGAAACTCTGACACATGCGAAGAGAAAGAAGAGCAGGACTGTAATAGTTTTACATAAAAGCCTTTGAAGGAATAAGTTTACAGAGGAGAGAAGAGAATAAGAAGGCAGAAGGGAGAAAAGCTTTTTAAACAAACGGACAAAGCTGGCAAAGGAACAACTGCTTACAAACAAGCGAACAATAATTATAGGCTGGAAATCAGGTTTCCAACCACCAAAGAAATGAAACTCTGGAACAGCATTTCAGTAAGACCACTAGGACACAACAAATCTAGCTAGTTTAAAGATGGGACTTGATAAAGTTATAAAAGGCACCATATGATATGCTTGTCTGTGTTTAAAGGGTGAACTAGACTCAGTGATCCAAGCAATCCATTCCAACCCTATGTTCTTTTTATTTACACTTTTTCTGTCCTGACAGACAAAATAGCAGCTTGTGAATACATATAATTTTATCAAAAGGAACTGAATGCTTAAGTCAAAGGAAACAAATGCATAAGTCAAAGTTGCCCTGAGGCAGTTTTAACTTGAGCAACTAACTTTTGAAGGGCCCAGCTCTTCTCTTGTGGTTGTGGAATTCTTGCTGACATCCTTAGGAGGCCCATGTGTGGACAGATTGCTGAATATGAAGTGGAAATTGGCAGAACGGATCAGAGAGGAGAATATAGCCCTCAGCAAATCTCTTTGCATCTTGCTGACCTTGGCAAATGTACAGCTATTTTTCCCAAGTAAGATAAGATGCTTTTTAACCATCTTCTCCAGTAAATAAGGCACAAAGATGGGAACATGTCTTCAGAGACTTCTCCTCATTGCTTGCACATATTTATAGAACATTTTCATTTAAGACAGCATAGAAAACAAAAAAAAATAGATTCTATTCTTGGCTCTGGGTGGCCTTGGGTAAGATATTTTGTGATGTAAATACTAGAAAGGACAACTAGGGTCAGTGCTCTGCTAGCCCTGCTGCTCATCTACAGGGAAGAACTGGTGGTGAATATGGCCATAGATGGCAGTTTGGACAGCAGTGACGCAGCCAGGCTGCAGGATCTGGAGGACGGCTTGGGAAGGTGGTTGCAGAGTCAGACCAGTGGACTTCTGGAGAGCAGACTAGGTCAGTGGAAATTGCTATGCAGAATCCCCTGAAAGCAGCCAGAAAAGGGAGAGCTGACATACTTTTAAAGAAAACTTACCAAAGAGCTCTGGAATAAATGCTCTGTTTGTGCAAAAAGAGCAAGAACTTCACCGGTCTGCTTGGCTAATCAAGAAACTTCTTGATGAACTAAAATGCTGAAAGGGAGCATCCAGGAAGTGAAAATAAGGAAAAGAAACAGAGGAGGAGCTTGGGCTTGGGCTTTTAGGGATGAAAGAAAAAGACCAAAGCCCAGCTAACACTAAGACAGAGAAGAAGAATAGCAGGAAGAAGGGAATCCACAGGTGTGCCAGTAGCAGAAGGAAGGTCAGGGAAGATGCAGGTCCACTGCTGGATGGAAGAGACAACCTACTTGTCAGCAATTTGGAAAAGGCTGAAGTGCACAATGCCTTCTCTGTATCAGTTTTCACAAGCAAAGACTGCTCCAGACCTCTGTGAGTATTGACATAGCTTGGTAGGGAGAGGGGCAGCCAAGAGTGAGGAAGGAACAGACAAGGCATCACTTAGAGGACCTCAATGCTATCAAATCCACTGGACCAGATAGGATACACTTGAGAATACTAAAAGTGTTAGCTAATGTGGCTGGGTGAGCCTCTGTCTATCATTTATGAAGAATTGTGGCTATCGAGAGGAGGTGTTGGTGACTGAAAAAGGCTAGTGTTTTCCCCATCCTCAAGAAAGGCATGAAGAATAAGCTGAAGAACTGTGAGCCAGTCAGGCCGGTAGTCTCTGGAAAGGTCATGCAGCGTTTCCAAATAATTTCCAAATACATAAAGGACAAGAAGGTATTCAGAATATTCAACATGGATTTACCAGAGGAAAGTATTTGAACACTTCAATTACCTTCTTTAATGAAATGACAGGTTATACACAGTAAGAAAGAACAGAGGATATAACTTGTTCTAGTAAGTCTTTTGTCACATTCTCCCACAGCATCCTCATCTGGAAGTTGAGGAAATGCAGGCTGAAAAAACAGACTGTTGAATGAGTTGAAATATGACTGAAACAACAGGTTCAAAAGATTAGTAATCAGTATCTTAACACATGCCCGTAGGCTGATATGAAGCAGAATAACCTGAAGGTCAATACTAGGACTTATATTGCTCTCTACAACTTCCTAAGGAGGAGAAGTGGAGAGGGAGGTGCTGAGCTCTTCTCCCTGGGATCCAGTGATAGGGTGCATGGGAAAGGTTCAAAGCTGTGCCAGGGGAGGTTTAGACTGGACATTAGGAAGCATTTCTTTACCAACAGGGTGGTCAAACACTGGAACAGGTTTCCTAGAGAGGTGGTGGATGCCCCCAAGCCCGTCAGTGTTTAAGAGGCATTTCGACAATGCCCTTAACGATATGCTTTAACTTTTGGTCAGCCCTGAAGTGGTCAAGCAGTTGGACTAGATGATCATTGTAAGTCCCTTCCAACTGAAATATTCTATTCTATTCTATTCTATTCTATTCTATTCTATTCTCCATCAATGACTTGGCCCTCCACCTTAAACAAAGTGCACCCTCGACAAATTTGCAGATGTTATTAAGCTAAAAAGAGTGGCTGACACAGCTAATGACAGTGTTTCAATCCAGTGGAAACATGAGAAATTTAAGGACTGGGACAAAAGAAACTTTGTGAAGTTCAATAAGGAGAAGTGCAAAGTGATGCACCTGGGGTAGAATAACCCCATGGGAACTGACTGGCTGGGTTGTGCCTCCAATTAAAATGATGTGAAGATCACAGTAGTCATTAGGTTACATATGAGCTGGCAGTGTCTTGTCATCATGAATATAGCAAACCATATACTGGTCTCTACACTGTAGAGGAGTGTATCCAGCAGACTAAGGGAACTTATCCCCTTCTGCTTAGAGCTGCTGAAGCCACATCTGGAATAATGTGTCCAGTTTGAGGCCCCAGTTCAAGAAGGACACAGAGAAACTGGAGAAGGTCCAGCAGGCAGCTACTAAATCATAAGGAGTTTAGAGCAAGTGACCTACAAGGAGAATTTGCAGGGGCAGGTCTTGTGTAGAACAGTAAAAAAGACCCTAAGGGGCAATCTGATAACAACCCATAGGGACTTGACATGTAGCAACAAACACAACAGACCAAAACATTTCTCAATTGTCTCTAGATACAACAGTCAAGGCCATGGCTTGCAGCTTGGAAGGTTCAGACTGGCTGTCAGCAAAACGTTTTCACTAGGAGGTTGTGCAGCACCAGAATTGGGGCCCATAGAGGCCATAGAACCTCCATCCTTGGAGGATTTCAAGACTTAGTTAGACAAAACCCTAGCTAAACCTGTCCTAATGTTTGCTATAGTCTACTTCAGGTGAGAGGCTGCACCTTCAGACATCCCCTCCAGTCATGTTCTCTATGATGCTGGGATCCCTCTGTGCCACAGTTACCATGTCTCTAAAATGATGATGAAGATGCTGATCTTCTTTGGAAAATAGTTCAATAGCTAATAATGGGAAAAGACAAGTAGGTAGAAGACATTAATATTAAAATAACGAGCTACATATATCAATATAGCTAAACTCAATCCACCTTTTAATTCAATATATACCCATATTTTTTTTATCATAAACCATATTTTTAATGAGAATGTTTCAGGCTGAAACTTGGAAATTTAAACTTTAAGGCTGGGAAACAGGATATTTTGTCAATTTTGACAATTTCAAGCCCAGCAAATTTTAAATAGGAAATTTGTCCAAAACTCCAAAATAAGAGCAATTTAAAGGGGTCAATCCTAAATTTCCTTTACAGTCAGTAAAGAAAGAGATTCTGTCAGGTTGTGATTCATCTAACCTATTTTAGGCATCTACTCTAAGATGAATCATTTCTACTAGTGCCAGTTGCTTTACAACGACTATAAAAGGAGCCAAGGGTGACCAGCTTCTGTAGAAAAGTCTGCATTTAGCAGCTGCATATGTCTTACCCAAACAGAAACATTCTAACTCATTAATAACATGTATTTTCATTTAGGCTATTATATACAGCAAAGCATTGTTGAATTTTATGGGACATGATTCCTGACATTTGCTTTGTGACCCTCTGAAAACTGGACATTGTGCTGTTGCAAAAGCATTAAAGCATGCAACCACTGAGATTTAGGGATGCCTCAAGTAATCACCATCCACCATGCACACCACATGCTGAAAGGAAAACAGGAATATTAGGACCGCCACGCTGATCTTACTTTGAGCAAAGGATTGGATCAGATGACTTCCAGAGGTCCTTTCCAATCTAGATTATTCATTATTCCATGATTCTGTGATTAGCCTTCATGAATTTGGTTCGGGTTTTTTGTGTTTTTTTTAATAAATTATTTATACTTTAAGCTTCCACAATATCTCAATGCAATCACCTATGCAACATGATTAGGTTTTATGAAAAGCAAACAAAAACCCCAAAACAAACAAACAAAAGAAGTGCAACGTTCTGTTTATTTTAAATCTGCTGTCTGAACATTTCATTGGACTCCTGCTCTCTGAGCTCTCTACTGCACCATGTCAAAGAACGAGGTAGGTTATACTGTACACATTAATGTTGCTGGCATTGACTGTTACGAGGAAAGTTAATTGGGAATAGTTTTCTTAACCAAGAAAAATATTTAGCGCTCTGAACTTTTCTTGCACTGCATTCACAGAAAAGGACAAAATCTCAACAGCAAGAACAATAACAACAAAATAAGAAAAAATAATTCCCCCAAACTGATTTGGATCAACCAGAGTATTTACTTCAATTTCACGTTTTCTACAGTATACACCACTGTTTCAATGGATATTTCCAAATGAAACCTGGAACATTGCTTTAAGAGACTTTGAAACAAGAGGAACTGGCAATCAGAAAAGTAGAATCAACAATTTTTGGAAATGGAAACTTTGTCAAAAGCAAAATGTTCTTATATTAAGGAATTTGTACTACATAATTGGAAAAAAACTGCCCAGAAATTGCCACTCAGCTCTAGTTGTTAGGTATAAAAAATCCAGCACACTTCATTAACAGATTGCTCCCTACTAAAGTCTTCATGCAGTTTAGATTCATTTTGACGTGCAGAAAATCCATTTTTAAAAATACCTAAAAAAAAAAAAAAAAAAAAAAATCGCCTTATACAATAAAAAATGGAGGAAACAAAACCCTAACGAAGCTCTTATTACATTGAGAAAAGTCTTCTGGAGAAGCAGAGAGTGTCTGAGCAGGGAGCTGTGCAGCAGCCAGCTACCGAGAAACCAAATTAGCGCTAATTATATTACGGCTTGCTGTTGTGCGATCAGTGTGACTTCACCAAAGGAACTAGGCAGCGGTGTCACTAGGTGGCACAGTTCTGACACATTTACAGATCATTACCCAGCGCTAATGTCACTTCGCAGGGCGCAGGGTTGGGGGAACAAGGGGGTCTCTGAACATCACTCAGCTGTGTGTGATCTGTGAGTGGAAACTGCTTATCGGCTCCCGACGGGTACGAGATCCAAGCTGAGCTCTGTCAGCCGGGCTTGAAATTAACAGCAAGGAGTTGAGTGTTTCGCAGAAATGGCGTTTAAATCTAAACGCAGCTGGGAGATAAAGGGGGAAAAGGGGTGTAGGATTCAGTAAGAGCTTGTTGACTTTGTAAGTCCTCAATGGTCCTCGACGATCAGCTTGGGTGAGGTGGTCTGTCGGACCGTTACGGCTCAGAAACATCGATTTCTTTAGGTAGCAATAACCAGCGAAAGGATGCACCTCTTCCACCCATCTTGTAAATCCATTTGCCAAAGTCAACTTTTACACCTCGACCATCTTGTAATAAGCAGTGAAGTGTGAGCTCCTGCTGCTGACTCCATCACATACCCACCTCGTTAGTGCTACCACATCGCCCAAACCCTCTTGCCAGACACGAAACAGAAGGATCGGAGATGGCCACTTCTGAAGGCTCCACCGCGGCTTCAGATTTCCTCACAGCCTTGCTTGAAAAACAGCCTGAATGCAGTTTCATTCACTCATAATTATTTACATCCATTCACGTCGAGCTTGCAATAACAAAACATTTCTTGCCCTCCTCCCCACATTTTCTTTGTTTGCTTGCTGGCCTTCCATACAGAATCAAGTCTCAAGAGCCTTAATTTTTTCACTTTTACAGCTTGAGCACAGCATATTCATTACCAGAATGAAGTCATAATAAATATGGTTTTTAAAGTTTGAAAAGGGATGGATAAAAATAACAGAACACTAACTTGGCTTTCCAGTCACCACACCTGATTTGTCAATCTGTTGGTCACTCTTTATGTAAAGGGATTGGATTCTCAAGTTTTTATCAAAGGCTGATGAATGATTAATAGCAAGAATAAGTGTGCTATGGATGTAAGACTTCTGAATTATAAATGGCTATAAGCGCACTAATAGAGGATATTAGAAAGGACGGTATGCCCATTATTTACCCACTGGGCATGGCAAAAATGGGTTCATCTTTAATAGAGGTGATCTATTAATTAGCAGTGACCCTTTACAAAGGATGTGTCTTTGACATGAAGGTATTTTGATGGAAAACTGTGCAGTTACCTTCTAGAACCCTCTCACAAAACAAGGGGATATTTCTCCCAAGTACTGACACAGTTGTGGATAGCAATTTTTATTTCCAGCAGCAAGAAAACCATTGTAGTGCTTTGGCTCTCAGCCAAGACTGCCAGCAACAACAGGAACTTTTTTTTTTTTCTTAAAGCTATATTTTTGTTGAACAACTTTCTGGGAGATGATTGGTAGATTTTAAGGGGCTGATGGCTCCAAGCTGCCAACTTACTTTTAAAGTTCCTTAATAACTAGTGCTTTGCCCAAGGCTGTTATCCAACTAACAGGAATTTATACTGAAGGTTTGCTATGTAATGACTATGCTCGTGGCCATTACATGGTATCAAAACTATGACCTCTAGACCTAAGGGCATAAGTGGATAAAACTTCAGGTTTTGATTCCAAAGGGATGACCAGCCCAGTTTAGGGCTGTATATTCCCCGTACATTCAGTGGAGATGGGCAAATGCCTCCAAATGGCAATCCAGAAAGCACATATGCTTAGTGTGGGAGATGCTAACAGCAGGTGAAGGCAGGTTCTCTAGAGATTAGAGGCCAGTTCAGGCATGCATGTTAGATATCATCAACCTTTCTGGTCCAGGAACTTTGTACTCAAGGCAGAGATATTAATGAGCAAAGCTTGGGTTTGTCTTCTGGTAAGGAGACTACTCTGGTCAACTTCAGATGATTGATATTATTCAAACCACATCTCCTGTGACTGTGCTGCAATCTGCAGGCTCTTGAATAATCTTTCTAGAGAATGCAAAACATCCCATTTATTGAAACTAGACCAAAACACAGTGCACCATGGATGAAGTTAATCTGTCTACAGTTGAGCTCGTTGCAGACAGATCTCTACATATCATCTGTGGAGAGGTGTGATACTTCTGGGGTATAGTCATCTGAAGAAAAAAGGGTCATCTGAAGAAGAAAGAACTGCACCTGAGAGCTAGCGACTTGTTTACAAAGGCAGTCCAGACAACTAGCTCAAATGCAGACGTCTTCTCTAAAGTTAGATATGATGACATTTATGCAGAAACACAGTCAAATGTGATGGTGCCTATACATGTTGTGTTAGTCCTAAGACTGCAAATAATTTGTGGGGCAGAACTAAAGGATTGTCCCTACAAGCTGAACACTCTAACTATGGCCTGATAGTCTGGTGTTGATTGTGGGTGCCAGCCATAAATCACTCACGTGGCCTTAAGCTACTACACAGGTTCATTTCTCTAGTGCTGCTAATTCAGGGTTTGACAGTGAATGGGGAATATCTGGGTATTTTTTTTAGCTCTGGGAGATCCAGAACTATATGAGAACATCATGGCTCAGGAACCAAGCCTGGAAACAGAAATCTCAAAATTAACCCCCATCCCAAATCTCAGAAAGATTTTTTAAATGAGATTTCATTATTACTTGTTAAATGTGTGCTTTATATACGTAACACATGCCACTTACTATGTGTGTGTATGCTTGCTCACACATATGCAGGTATGCACCTGTATACATTAAATACATAAAATTAATTTATATAAATACATATATAAATTTGAGGTCAGAACCATCTTTTTCATTAATGTCGATACAGCTCCAAGCACAACAGGGTTTCAGGCCGTTAGCACCTATATGCAATCACAGTACAAATATTAAATACCAGTAATGACTGAGTCTTTCAGAGACCTGAACAGTGCTAATATCAGAACCTGCTTTTATTTAAACATTCAAAGCAATTTTTGTTTTCATCCTATATACACGCACAAGGATTTGTTTTAATTCAGCTTTCTCTTGTATCTGGCTGCCTCTTCACATTCTTCCCTACCTGTCTTTGAGTTGTTTTTTTTTTTTCCTCTCCTCTCTTAATCAAAATTAGAAAGAGATTGTGTGTGTCTGTTAAAAAAAGAGGGGTTTGGCTAAAAATAGTTCCCCAAGCCAGGATATATTACAGCAAACTGCTTTTGCCTCTGGATGTTAGTGGAGTTTCCTTTGTTGTCTTCTTTGATTGTTTCATTTATATGGCAGGTTAGACAACAGCAGACTCCTGTTATTGCCTTTTCTCAGCGGTGAATTTTTTTTTTTTTTTTTTTTTTTTAAAAGGCTTGGAGCCCCTGAGGACAGTCACTCCCTAACCACAGCTGGTGACAGGAGGAGGGTTTTTGTGCGTTCGATACTTAGAGCTGAGAGCTGACTGGTGAGAAGATTAACAGCAACGCTATTAAGTGGGATACACTGTCTCCATTTTTAAATTGCCTAGGCCTTTAATAAAAGAAGGAGAGAGAGGGAAAGGGAGACAGAGAACTCTTAACAGTATAACATCTTCTGTATGTTCACAATCCATTTCACCAGATGCTAAATTACTTTCTTTCCCTTCCCCCCTCCATGCACCCACCCCACTTTCTCTGCGTCTGGTGTCTAATGCTGCGTCTCGTTGCTCGGAAAGGATTCCTTGAATCAAATTGCAGAGGTACTCCGTTAAAAGGGAAGATTAGTGACCTAGGCTTCTGCTATAGAGCGTGCCTACGTGAATCCAAATTTCTCAGTCCTTGGGCTGTTTTAGAAAGTCTTTTTTCCAGGAAACTTGGCATCATTAGCTGCTTTCTGGCCTCCAATTAGTCTTCTGGCTAATACTGTCAGAGCAGGAAATGAGGATGAGCAGATCTCTGAGACGGAAAGGAAGAATTTGAGAGACTAAACTTTTTCAGGGCAATCAAATAGATTACTCAGGAATATATATGGGAAGCTGGCTCCCAGGACTGAAGATAGAATATGGAAAGGATTGGAAAAGGTGACTTCTCTCTTACTGTGCACAGAGTAGTGATTCGTGCCCCTGAACACTGGACTTTCCTAAATCCAACATTTGCCTTTATGCATATGCTGGGTTGCATATTGCCTTTATGCATTCTGACAGGGTTATGCACTGTTTCTGAGCTGCTCAGATGCCTAGAAATCAGAAATGCTGGTGTTAAGGAAATTTGGGAAAGGAGGAGCTGGTTCCCTGCTCTGCCACAGGCTGTGTGAGTGACCTTAGAGGTTGAATAGCATGAGATGCCCAACTCCTACCTTGTTACAGGGCATTTCTGGTTTTTAAACACTGAAAAACCATGGAGAATCTTCTGGCTACATTCATACTAAATGGTTCCTCAGCATGCTCCTGTACACTAGACCTTGGTCAGTTATATTGCTAAATTGTTATGCTTCCTCCAGCTAGCCGTGACACCCAAAATGCTCAAGCACAGTTTAGGGCTTATCACAAACCTGGGACTGTTCCCAGAAGGCAGTCTGATGGTGGTCATCTTCCACCACTTCGAGCTCTCTAAATCTATGTTACCGCCTAAGAAATTAAGCTTCTACAATGTGGATCCTTACGGACTGCACAGGTGAAGCTAGTAGTGACGGTCAGATATCTGTAGCAAGACCCTAGGAATGACAATTTGCCTGACACAGACTGTCAAGCACATCCAGAAATCAGCTTTTAGGTGAGAGGAAAAACCCAAGTCACATCTAACACCCATGGCTCCTTTTCTGTGTGGCTGTGTTGCATTAGAAACAAGAACCAAGCTGTTGATTAGACTTAATAATGACAACAGCAATCCGTAAAGCAATTTTGCTTATATTTTCCATCCTCTAATACTGTCCGGATTTGGATGTCTTGCTTTACTCTCCACCACTACAATGGAATTTTTCAAGCCCTACATAAGCCCTCTTAAGAAAAAAATGATTGATTGCATTTCAGATGCTCAGAACTGCAATTGCTGCCTCTCTGCATATTGTCGGTTAACATTTATTATTGATTAATGATAGAATCATAGAATCATAGAATAACAGGTTGGAAGGGATAGCAAGGATCACCTGGTCCAACCTTTCTTGGCAAAAGCACAGTCTAGACAAGATGGCCCAGCACCCTGTCCAGCTGAATCTTAAAAGTGTCCAATGTTGGGTAATCCACCACTTCCCTGGGGAGATTATTGCAAAGGCTGATTGTTCTCATTGTGAAAATTTCCTCCTGTGTCCAGTCGGAATCTCCCCAGCAGTAACTTGTACCCATTAGCCCTTGTCTTTTCCATGCGACTCCTTGTAAAAAGGCAGTATCCATCTTCTTCGTAGCTACCCCGTAAATAGTGGAATATGGTGGTAAGGTGTCCCCTAAGCCTTCTTTTCTCAAGGCTGAACAAACCCAGTTCTCTCAGCCTTTCCTCATATGGCAGGCTTCCCAGTCCTTTGATCATCTTTGTGGCCCTTCTCTGGACCGTCTCCACATCTTTTTTGTACAGCAGGGACCAAAACCGAACACAGTATTCCAGGTGTGGCCTGACAAGCGCTGAGTACAGTGTGATAATGACTTCTTTATCTCTGGTGGTGATGGTCTTGTTGATGCAACCCAGCATCCCGTTGGCTTTCCTTGCTGCAGCAGCACACTGTTCACTCATACTGAGCTTGTTGTCCACCAGGAGCCTTTCTGCAGAGCTACTCCCCAGCCAGGTAGATCCCAGCCTGTGCTGCACTCCTGGATTATGTTTTCCCAGGTGCAAGACCTTACACTTGTCCTTGTTGAACTTCATGAGGTTCTTGCTCACCCACTTTTCCAGCCTATCCAGGTCTTCCTGCAGGGTGGCTCTCCCTTCTGAAGTGTCCACTTCCCCACTCAGTTTGGTGTCATCAGCAAACTTCATCAGGGTACACTTGATCCCATTATCCAGACCACTTATGAAGATATTGAACAGCATTGGGCCCAATATCGATCCCTGGGGGACCCCACTTGTGACAGGTTGCCAGTTTGAAAAGGAGCTACCTCTGGGTGCAGACTGTCGGCCAGTTCCCCATCCACCGCACGGACCACTTGTCTGGACCGTAACACAACGGTTTCTCTAGGAGGAGGTTGTGGGAAACCATATCAAAACCCGTGGAGAAATCCAGGTAGACAATGTCTGCTGCTCGCCCCACATCAACCGAGCAGGTTACTTTGTCGTAGAAGGCGATCAGGTTTGTGAAGCACAATTTGCCCTTGGTGAATCTGTGCTGGCTTTTCCCAATCACATGCTTCATTTCACTTGTGATTAGCCCCCAGGAGGATTCATTCCACCACTTTCCCAGGGACTGAAGTAAGACTGATGGGCCTATAATCTCCTGGATCCTCCTTTAAGCCCTTCCTGTAGCTGGGGGTGACATTAGCCTTCTTCCAGTCTTCTAGGATGTCCCCCGAACTCCACGACTTCCCAGAGATTATGGAGAGCAGCCTCACAACAACATCAGCCAGCTCTCCTAACACCCCCGGGCAGATATTGTCAGGGCCCATCGATTTGTAGGGGTCAAGCTCCTCTAATAAGTCTTGACATAGTTACTGGCAACAATCCTGAGCATCTATTTAACCATCTACAGAACAGAGTCATCAAAAAAAGGTTTGGAAAAGACTTCAAAATGGCAACTAGCTTTTCCCCCTGCCACAAGGAAGGTGTCCCCTCTCTCTCTCTCCAATTTCTTACTGTTCTGTATGATTTTCAGTGATGGATATTCCACAGCTTCCCCGAGCACTCCTTTACAGTGTTCCATAGTTCTTACATTCAGAAAGACTTTGAGTTAATTTAGGGGGGGATAAAAGGGGGGCACTGCTTAACCTAGATCTCCTTGCAAAAGTTTTAGTGCACAATTTCTTTCCCATGGGATAAACCAAACTACTCTTTAAAAATTACAGAGCTGGTAAAAAATATTTTCTACATAAAATCTGTATTTTTGAAAGAAGCTCATGGATTTTTCTTGGTGTTACTCCCTTTCAGAATGTTTCCACCCTGGAAATTTGAATGAAAAGTACATTTATTTTGCTTTCCTCATCTTTGTTGTTTTAATGACAGTTGGAAAAAGGAAAAAGAGACTCCTATACTTATTTATATACTGACATTTGCCCACAGGAAAAAAAAACAAACAACCCAGGATTTCTGAAGTTGAAATTTCAAAGGGGGGTGTTCCAACAGAAACCCATTCCTCTTTTCTGCTGGCTTTACTACAAACCAATGTGCAGTCACACCCCAGCCCTGCAAGTGCTGACACATATACCTGGTTTCAAAAAGGATGGAGATCTCATGTCTTGAAAAGGGTGACTCTCAGGCACGCAATAAAGCACATTCAAAAGTCTGAGCAGGATCAAAAACCTGAGCAGTTACATCCTGGCATCCCTTTAGGACCAAATTTCATCATCCTCACTTCCATTTACTTGCTCAGCAAGAAATATTACAGGTATTCTAGTCAAGTCTAGTCTCATCACGGTGTATTTGAAATCTTTCCAGTACTCCTTAGTGCAATATGAATAACATCAATCAATTTTTGTTCTCTCAACACTCCTTTACTGGAAGAAGCACGAGTGTGGGGTGTGTTTTGTTTTGTAATTTTTCAAAAATACTACACACATGTGCATGTGCACATACCTGCAGGTTTGTGTTACAGAACATAAAGCAGAGACCTGTGCTGCTGATTTGAATGGAAGAAAGCGAAGTTTAGGGTGACCTTGGGTATCTTTGGGAGTTTAGTCCAGAGTTTGAGGGCTGCACCCCTAAAGCTCAGCTTCCACTAGATTAAATATAAAATTTAAGGAAGGAACAAAGGAAAGTTTTTATGTTTTAGTGGCTGATGTGATAGTAGAAGTAATCCAGCCGTTAGGTTCAAACTGCAACCCATGACTGTGCTGCTCCATTTTTATGCTGCTGGACCATCACTTTGCTCAAAGGAGGGAACAGCAAGGAACCTCACAAAAGATTTTGCAAAACACCACCACAATATCAAGGAATGCCCTGTGAAGTATTATCAAAAATGGGCTGATTTAGATATCCTATCGTGACCTTAATTTCAGTATTTCCTAGTTTGGGTGCCTCATTTTGCAGCCTGTAATGGTGATGTCTTATGTCTTTCTGTGTTCTCTTACGTGAAGAGGGGTTTGTATTCAGTACCAATATGATTGTGTGTCTGTGCCTATTTAGAAGAGAAAGGAAGAGAGCAAAACAGTATTTAATTTTAAAAAGAAGCCTGTTTTCTCCTGAATCTGATCCCACATTTTCTGTAGGAAGAATTAAAAATGTCTCTACTCAGCTGCTCCTACTGGCAATAATGGCCAACACAAAGTATATTGCTGCTCAGCTCTTGGTCCAGGAGATGGATAATTGTCAAATTCTGTCCTGGATCAAGCAGCAGCCCAAGGTCTAATGTCAGAGTCTACATACTGGGGAGCCAGCCTTGTCTGAAGACTAAGTTCAGAGAAAGGTTTCAACACATGGGGGAAATTAAAAGGGACCACCTAAGTCACTGAGTTCACTCCTTTGAAGCTACAGACAGCTACAAAGGGAGCATGGGAAGAAAAATGATCCACAAATTGTTCTTCCCACTTGACAGACAGAAAACACTTTGCAGAAAGCCTGTAAGAAACTATAACTTTCTAAAGAAAAAAAGCAGAAGACAAGTCATGGCTGATAGCCTGCTGTAGCAGCTCATTCCTTAGCTGAGATTTGAAGTGGCAGTGAGCTTGAGGGGAAGTTCTCCCAGGAGCAGGGACATATAAACACACGTAATCTCTCACAGAGATGGCCACATCCAATGGCCATGAGAAGAGCTGGAGCCAAACTTCCCTTCAACATCATCATCATCATCCCATGAAGATTTAAGACATGCAGGTGTACAGTCTTACTGCGGTTTGCTGGAATTTGGTGCCTGAGGAAAAAATTCACACAGACTGCTGTGGAGGGCACTGCTAATGTTGTGAAAACAGATGGAAAATTTGGGGCCTTCTGGGAAGTAGCTGGGTGATCTTTTGCATCCCTCAAAGAAATATCTAGGCATGGGTCCTGCTACTCTATGGTCAGTCTGCAATAGGAAGAAGAGCTCAAATCCCTGTGTGTCAGGAGCTGCAACAGAAAATAGCATAGACTCATAGAATGGTTTGGGTAGGAAGGGACCTTAAAGATCATCTAGTTCCAGCATGGACACAAGCAGGCCACTCCAGCCTAGGACAGTCCTGGTAGAGTGACCTAATGAAGCAGTGTTGGCTTGGCATCTGTATCCCAATATGAAAGGGGCAGGAGACCCCTTTTCCCACCATAGATGCAAAGACTGTCTGACAGAGAAAGGAAGACCTGCTCAGGTCTCCGAGGCAATTTCTAGGATACGTCGCTTCCTACAGTAGATGCTGGGATATCGCCCCTCAGCACCATCTTTTAGTCTATGCCTAAAGTTACAGTCTGGACCATAACAGCACCACAACAAGTTTACAACTTTAAAGCATCGTGTATTGTTAGTGAAAAGAAGATCAACAGCATAGCTTTAAAAAACAAAGGAGAGAGGGAAAGGAGTCTCCTGACAAAGTCACTTCTCAGAGGACTCAGCAGAACCTGCGGAAGCCCAGCCTGCTTTAAATGACAAAAGTTGGGGGAGCTATCAGCCAGAAACACACTCCTCACACTGGCGGCCAGGTTCAAGCCTCTTTCCCCTCCCTCATTGCGGAGCCTTTGTCCTCTTGCCAGAAGCCTGCCTGCAGGCAACATCCAGCTTTCTAATAAAGCAGCTCCTTTGTCAATGACAGTAATGATTATCTCCTACAGCTGCCCGTGGTGTTGCATTTTGTAACACAATTTGGCCGCCTTTGGCCCCGGTTAGTTCTATTTAACGTACTGCAGGGGGTTCACTGTTTGATCTCTAATTGATATAATTGACTGGGAATAATCAGGGCAGCTTTATAGATTTTTATTGATAGCTAATTTTCCTTCATCCATTGTTTAATTTGATAAGACTATAACCTAATTTATTGCCACTCTGATAGGGATCCATTACCCTTTTGACAAATGCTTCTGGGGCCCGCTTGTCAGCAACTGATTTGAAAGAGCTGTTAAGCCTACAGAGCCCATCATTAGTTAATGGCAGTTTAGAAAGCTAATGGCATTATAAATTAAGATCAATAAGTACATGGAAATTACAGTTGTTCAGCAAGACACCACTATATTATTAAACAAACATAATCCTGTACCTTTGGTTAATGCACACACAGGGAGCTTCCGAGTGAGTTTCAGAGCCGAATAAAGCCAGGTGATTAGCAAAGGAAGAGCCCTTCTCTGGTGCTGGAATTGCCAGACTAATTCCTAAAGGATCTTTGCAAGAAAAGAAAGAAGCCAGCACTGCTTTATTTTGCTGTATAAGCAACCCGAGGCCTCAAAACACCCTTGTGCAAAACAATACCCCTCTCGCTTCCTCAGGTTTTGATCTGCTCCAACAACACTTTCAAATGCATAATACAAAATCAGCAAAGGAGAGGCTCCTGGATTTATCCCAGGGATAAAGAAAAGCAAACATAGTATCTCTCGATACTTTTACATAGCTTCCTCTTAATTCCTCACAAGGCTTGATTGGCATTGAGTGATGTTTGATCACTTTGGGCCAAAGCAGGCTGATGTGCATGTTGAGATTTTTCCCAGCAAGGCACTGTGATCTAATGAATACAGCAAAGAACAGCATGTCAGAAAGCCCGGAGTCGGCTTTGGCTTCACCACTGACTAGGTATGGGACATGGAACAAGTGACTTTAATCTCCTATACCTCTTTGCAAGCTCACTCTCTCTCAGCTACCTAGACTGAGGGTTAGGCATTTGGGAGCAAGGCTGTCTTGTTCTGGCTTTAGTACAAATAAACTTCAACCTCAGCCATGTCTCTAGGCCTTGATGTAATATAAATAACTAGGGCTGAAGCAAGCATGGAGCAGAAGAGATAAGATAGGTGGAATAAGAGTAAGAACCATAACAAGTCCAGCAATAACCTAAGATCTGGGTGACTTGCAAAAGATACCTTCCCACGGACCATCTAGGATGTCTATGCCAAATGCATTGCCTGCTTACGTGAGTCACTGAAGTGAGTCACTTAGGTGAGTCAGATACCTAAGGTTAGGTGGGATGAATGTGGTCATGTTTTTAGCATGGCCATCAACTCAGCTATAACAGTCTCCACGGGGTGAGCCAGGGGTGCGCCAGCAGATATCCTAGCATTTCAGTCAGCTGGAGCTGAAGTTTTGCAAGAGAAGGGGAAAGCGTGTCAGTGCTGCCCAACCAAATCCAAGACCCTTGCTTGGATTTCATTTTGAACACAAGACTAGTCTGAAGACAGGTCTGATGATAATTTAGGTGTCCCCGATACCTACCAGTCTTTGAAACATGACAGCAATGTGCCACAGTCACCCTGGCTATGATGACTGCAGAGGAGCTCCACCAGCAGTGGATTGGTCCCGTGACCTGCTGCTTGACTTTATGTCTTACTTTGGATGCGGTGGGCTTTTGTAAGCCTGAAATCTCTTTTTACCCTAGTTCAATTCTGATGAAAGTCTAAAGGCCTGGTGGGAACAACCCTCTAATTTACTTCAGAGTAGGTGAGGACAGAAACAGGATCTCTTGCTTCAGCACAGCCCTTGCCTTGATCACTGCCTCCCCTTCTGTCATCCCAATTTCATTCAGACATGACTGGTAGGTAAATCTTAGTGATCCAGATACTAACTCCTGACATATTGAGGACCTTCTGACTGTATAATTTCATTTTTAAGACAACCAAGATAAGACAAACTACTAAATTTGTCAACAGCTCATCCATATTGACAGCAAGTTTGGCTGATTTACACATAATCAGCTTATTGGGTAGAAAGACTATTGGGAATTTTAGTTGTTTCCTTAATGAAATAACGGCTCTTCAGTCAGAAGTTATTTACAGTGGCCATACTCCTAGCAATAGTAATATTACAGTTCTGTCTGTCCTGTGATTGTCTTGCACAAGTTAACTTTGTGTTAAGTCAAAGTTTTGACCCAGAAATAAAATTTATTTCCTAAGTTGAGGTTCAGTTTACATTACTCAGGTATGTCAAAATTAAGAGTAAGCTCCAGGCAACTTTTTGAGGCAGAAGGAAAACATAGGCAGTATCTATGTTAGTATATAGTCTGGACAAATAGGATTGGATTTGTAGATTGAAACAATCCATGCTGCAGTCCTAACATCCATGCTGTAGTCATTTCAGAGGGATTTCACTTTGGTTGAATTTGTTCCCATTCCCATTCATAGTTAGAAAATATCAGGTACAATCCTAGAGTTTATCTTCTAGTTTAACTTCATTTGAAACTAATCCTGTTTGTGCACTCTGAGACCAAATGAACCAATGAATTGTGATGAACTGAAGTGCATTAAGTGGAGATGATCAAGAGAATCACAGCAAAAGGGCACTCCAAATTGCCAGAAAAAAAAAATACTGATAAATATTTTTATTTTAGGCACTGCCAGTTAGTCATCTGCTTCAAAATTAGCCTCTTAGAAAAGTCTATTTCTTCCCATTGACTATAGGAAGAGCTTAGATAACTGGATCAGGCTTAGGCATGTAATTCTTTGACACCTGTATTATAGCAGATAAACGTCCTTATTTATCTGGTAGCAATGATGGACCCAAATCCTCTCCAGAGTCTTATTGGCCAAAGCACCATAAAACACAGATAGTGAGATAAAGATGTGCCCTTGATGCTAAACATGCAAGGCAGAGCTGGAATAGGTGAGGAAAGGGGAAAATGAAATAACTCACTCACTGAATAAACATGACAACACAGCAAATAAGCAGTGAGACTTCAGAACTGACAGCTGCTTTTGAAACACAATTCCTCCCCTCCTCATTTTATAAACTGATACAGCTCCAGTGAATCTAAGAGATTTAAACACAACGAGGATCTCGCCACTGCTCCGGAAAGTTGCTCGGTGTAAAACTGGAACTTTGATATGTGAATTTGCTCCAGATGGATCTCACAGGTACCAGCAGGTGAGTTTTCACTGCTGACTCTTGCTACCAGTGCAAAGCCATGGCAGCAGGGAAAGCAGACCTGATGGTCTGGAATTGGTTTGGCCCACCAGTGACGGAAGGAGCACCAGCCAAATTTACTCTCCAACAGCTGAGGAGCGAAAAGGACCAGATTCAGCATTAAGTGACTTGTATCTTGCAGCTGGCTTCAAGGGGAGCAATGGATGTAGACTGAGAAAAGTATTTATTTTGCTGCTGAGTTAGACTGAAAAGCCATCTATATGTCTGGAAGAATAAAGCACAGTTCCTTCTGCAGATTGCCCAGATCCCCTCACTGAGGATTTATAAGAAGTAAATTGAACTGGGCAAAAATGGGAAATTAATCCTAACCTCATTCTCCTCTTGCGCGTTTGCAAATCAGGAGCAACTCTGCCAAAGTCTTTGAGTTTGTTACAACTCTCTGCATAAATCTGAAGCTCATTGAAGTTGGTAGACCAGATTCTCCATGATGTGCAAATAGATGTATGGTCACTGACCTCAAGTCATTTACATCGCCTGCACATCAGTGAAGCGCACCTTGAAAGCTGGTGCTTTGACCTAAAGGAGATATACAGTGCAAAATTATTTTGAAAGATATAAAAATGGAGTTGTCTCATTATTTCTTTATATAAACTTTTTCTTTGTCCGATGTTACTCACTGTAGCCCTGTGACTCTGCTATCAGCTTAGGAACTAGGTGTTCCTACCCCACTAGCTTTGGTGTAAAAAATAAATTTAGGCTCCTAAAACTCAACTTGCACAGACTTTGCAGCTCAGAAAACTTTGACCATGGTCTAGATACTTGCTTCTCCCAATCAGTGCCACAGCAGTAAAATGCAAAGCCAAGGAACCTCCATCCTCTTAAGCTTCTCCTGCACCCAAGGCAACAAAACTGACCCTAAGACAGTAAAAATATGACTATTTATCCCCTAATGAAACAGAGCCAAAGCAAGAGTCACAGGGAGAAGCAGGGGATGGTGGTGGAGGGAAGAACCAAACTGCCTGTTCACTTGAAATAAAGCAGGCAAGATTACGAGACTCACGTACAATTCTCCACGGTCCCTAAAGTCTCTTGCGAAAAGGTAGAAATGAACTAATTTATTAGTAAAATCACATCAGGGGCAGTAATTTCATGTTAGTGAATTTACATGTAATAACATTAGATTTCCAGCCCTCCATATCAGCACACTGTGGCCCTCTTGGATGATGAATGAGCTGCCTAAAGAAAGATGATGGTTTGATTGTTTTCACAGTGAACGGATCAGCATTTTAATTTCTTGCCTCTGTGTTTATTGCTTATTTGGCCCCTTGCTCAGCTTGTAAAAACTTGGCTAAATGGAAATGAATAAATGTAATTACTGTGGGTGACAGTGGTAATCTGTGTGGGTTTTTCATATTGCCTTTGCCAACGTTAATCTAATCACTAGAGAATATGTGTCACTGCACAAATACACTGACAGAAAGCAGAGTCCTCTGTCAGTGCCAAAGATACGGAGGCTGGAAGGAGTTCCTGCTGGTGGGCGTCTATTGCTGGGACAAGGCTTTAGTGCATTGGCCTATAGATGATGCATATCATCACCTTTATATACTATAAAACCTGTCCAGGAGAAACAGCAGTGATACAAACCAGTGCTGGAACTGAATGTAAGTTTTTCCCAAGCGTTGTTGCCTTTCAGATCTCTCCAAGAGGCTTGACTGACAGTGGCTATGTGTGTTATGGTCACCCCTCAGATGATATCTGCTCCCTACTTCTCTGCCCCTAAGCTCTGTTCAGTATAAGCCTGTCTTATCCTATGTATGGGTGGCACAGGCTTTGATGGAGCCATGGCTCTAGGACTGGGCCACTAGTTTTTTTTTTCCACAGTAACATGTAAAAAAATGTACATCAAAATAACAGACATGTTGCCTAAGGCTTTGCTCGGCAGTGCTCTGAGGAAACAGATCCGGTGCCTGACAAAGTGTGTAGATGTGAATTTGTGGAGATATAATCTACATGTTATTAATGGGCAACAGAAATTCAGAAGGATTAATTGATTTTCCAAATATCACACAAGAAGTGGGATTCAGCTCTAGGTCCAAACATCTGCATTTAAATACATATGTTCTTGCATAGCTGTATAGTTATTAACTATGTATTGAAGCTCCCATTCTAGTCAAAGGAAATCACAGGGGGATTCAGCTGCCTATGTAGTTACTTATATAGGTACTTAGTGCCATTTAAAATGTCCAAGAGATATCTTCATGAGCCTGGCAGACATAACACAGGACTTAAGGAACACTTACACCCTTCTGATGAGACAGCTGGAAGCCTGGAAGGACAATCTCCACCTACACTTAGACAACAGGGAACTGAGGGTTATTCAACTTCCCAAAAGTAGATGTCCAATTTGGGATAAGCTGAACTGCTCTCTCAGCTTCATAGTTTGGTTCCCCATTGACTATAATGAGTGCATAGACATGTCAGTTGTCCCTTTATTAGGACATTTGAGACACCTCGGGGTACTCCAGCTGGCCTCGAGCTGACAGTCCCAAAGAGTTGCGGGCTTTTAAAATTTCATTCCCACGTGGATATCCTGAGTATGCTGGGCAGTCTCAAATGGCACCAGCTGTCTAGATTTGGGCAACTGTGTCCATCAGTGCTCCTATCAATGCTTTTATTTCAGGTACCTTCACTTAAGTTTGCATACCTGGATCTGAATCATGCCTAATAAATCTGGATTGGAACTGAGACACAAAACAAGATGTCCTGATTCCCAGAAATGAACTCTAACTGAATTAGGGTTAAACTTTATTGTCTTAGGAAGCTGGTTGCCAATATTCTTTATTCCTGAGCCTCCTGAGTTGATTGTACTTACTTTAGGTGGGGGCATAAACATAGTAAACAGGAAACCTTTATTTAAGCTAAACCTAATAAGTCTGAAGATTGTGTTCATAAGCTGCTGAAACTGCATCTGGAGACAATTCATATATGTAAAAAGTCACATTCAGGAGCACATGAGGACCCATGTACCTGAACATGCACAGGTTAACCTACAAATACATATCAAGATCTGTGTGTTTCGATGGTTATTAAAGAAATCTCTAATTCCACAACTTAATAATTTTGCTGAAACTTTAGTACTAAACCCCCCAAAAAGACAGTTGGGGGAGGCATTTGGAGGGTAATTGGCACATCTCTTAGGCATACTTTTCACCAGCTGACTGTAGCTGTTAGTTATTACTGGATGTTCAAGGCTACTCAGGGGAGTTATTACTGAGGGAGAAGACAAGCAAGAGGAGGAGAACACTAGGCCCACAGACTCTCCATAAATTGTTATTTTAGCTGTTCATATATTTTATTTATGTTGCAGAGGGGGAGTAAGGGAGACTGAAGAAGATTCCACAGCAACTCGTACCTCAATGGTAAAGCCTTAGTGAAGCCTTCATTGCCTGAAGGTTGAACTAGGATCCAGCATGGCTAAGAGGAGGAGTTGAACAGCTTGAGTTAATGTTTTGGTTTAACCTTGGTAGGCAGCTAAGCCCCACACAGCTGCTCACTCCCTCCCTCTCAGTGGGATGGGTAAAAATGAGAAAAACTTGTGGGTTCAGATAAAGACAGTTAAAAGCAAGGCTGTGCTTGTAAGCAAAGCAAAATAAGGAATTCATTCATGACTTCCCATCTGCAGGCAGCTTTTTAGCCATTTCCAGGAAAGGAGCGCTCTATCACACATAACCATTGCTTGGAAAGACAAACACCATAACTCTGAACATCCCCCAACCTTCTTCCTTCTTCCACCAGTTTTTACTGCTGAGCATGACATCATATGGTCTGGAATAAAATCTTGGTCAGTTGGGGTCAGCTGTCCCGGCTGAGTCCCCTCCCAACATCTTTTGCACCCCCAGCCTGCTCGTGGTGGTGCAGTCTGAGAAGCAGAAAAGGCCTTGATGCTGTGTAAGCGCTGCTCAGCATTAACGAAAACATCCCTGTGTTATCATCAACTCTGTTTTGGTCATAAATCCAAACCATAGCACCATACCAGCTACTATGAAGACAATTAACTCTAACCCAGCCAAAAACAGTAGAGCTAAGAAGCTATCCTCTCTGAGTACTAACAAACTCGTGTCAGTTCTATCTGCTATAGGTCCATACGTGTCCTCAGCCACTTCGTTATCTGAGCATCTCTCACATGCATGATAAACCATCTGAGAAGCTTTGGTTACCTGCCAGCTGTAGGAAGCAGCTGAATGTCCAAACAGTGAGTGCTTTCATTTGTGGTCATTTTTGAATGGACTTAGCACTGTGTGTGTCCAGTACAGAAGTAGATGGAAGGAAAATAACTTGCACGGGAAGCAGAAAGACCCAAATTATGTTCATGAGCATTTGCAATGTGCCAGCCAGAGGATTTATGGGGGTTGAACAGAAAAGAAACAGTATTTGTCATGTGAATGCAATCTCAAAACATCAAGAAGCATCAGGAAGTTTCATGCTGTGCATAATTCCTCTCTTTCCCATCATCACAAACACTGAGAATGTCCTCAGTGTTGTCCAAAAATTGTATGAAAACTGGGCATGTGCCCAGGGAGATTATAATTAGAAAAGTCATGAAAAGAAAGAGAGAATGCTGGCACTTATTGCAAGTGTAATACCAATTCAAAACACAAGGGTGGTTTGGTGAAGCAGTTCTGGGAATTAATGATACATGATGCTGTTAATAACTTCTTCAGCTTTTGCTTAACTCAGGTGAGATGAATAACACCCTATGAATACTCATTCACAGGAACATGATCTGTGACTGGTTCTTCCTTTGGAGCAAGAGAGGACAGGGAGCCAAAATTAAAGTAATAGGTCTTTGACATCCCTAATATCTACAATCCAGTATCCCATCTCCTATTCCCTGAACTGTACACATGTACACAAAATGCATACAAAATAATACTCCATATTAGAGTTGGAGAACTGAGGCACAAAGGCCATAACTGTACTAGTAAATTAAACATTTCCAAGACACACTTAGCCCCAAAGCCATCCCACATTGTCTGGATATGGCTCTGCAATTAAACTCTCTTAGCCTCCAGAATGAGGTGATCACACCCAGACTGCCCACTGGGAATGGTCCATAGCTCATGCGATCTCCTAAAATACATCCAGGAATTGGCTAGGAAGGGGCTCAGTTCTCTTGTGTAAGCTACACTGACAGAAGTTCCAGTACAACCATGGTGATGGCCACTGCAGATGCCCTGAGATAGGTGCATGGGATGATTTCTTCACTGCCAGATAAGAAGAATCAACAGCAGTTCTAGGATCTTGTCAAGGTTTAAGCCCAGCTGGCAACAAAGAACCCTGAAGCTGCTCGCTCACTCTTCCTCCCGGGTGGGATGGGGAGGAGAAACTATAAAGAAAAGCTCGTGGGTCGAGACAAGGACAGGGAGGAATCACTCACCACTTATGGTCACGGGCAAAAACCAGACTCAACTTGGGGAAAAAACAAAATCAATTAAATTTCCTACAAATCAAATCAAAACAAGGATAATAAGAAGTAAACTCAAATCTTAAAACACCTTCCCCACCCTCCTCCTTGTTGGCTCAACTCCACTCCCGATTTTCGCCACCTCCTCTCCCCGGCGGTGCGGGGGGACGGGGAATGGGGGTTGGGGTCAGTTCATCACAGGTTGTCTCTGCCAATCCTTCCTCCTCAGGGGGAGGACTCCTCACTCTTCCCCTGCTCCAGCACTGCGTCCCTTCCACAGGAGACAGTCCTCCATGAACTTCTCCAACGTGAGTCCTTCCCACGGGCTGCAGTTCTTCATGAACTGCTCCAGTGTTGGTCCCTTGCATGGGCTGCAGTCCTTCAGGCACAGCCTGCTCCAGCGTGGGCTTTCCCACGGAGTCCCGGCCTTCTTGGGGGGCCTCCGCTCCCCTCCGTGGGCTGGGGGGGGACAGCCTGCCGCCTCACCGTGGGCTGCGGGGGCATCCCCTCCTGCCCCGCTCCTCCTCCTTCTTCACTCCCCTCAGTATCTGCACAGGGGTTCCTCTCACATTCCAATCCCCGGACTCACCGCAGGTTCCCCTTCTTAAATCTGTTCTCCCAGAGGCGCTACCGCCATCGTTGATGGGTTCGGCCTTGGCCAGCGGCGGGTCCGACTTGGAGCCTGTGAGAAGCTTCTAGCAGCTTCTCACAGGAGCTGGCCCTGCGGCCCCTCTCCCACTACCAAAACCCCACCACACGAACCCAAACCAGATCTGAACTTTGACTGTTTAGGAATAGTTTTAGCCGTGAGGCTACCTCCTTGTACCAAAGTTCAGCCCTTCATAGCTCTTGTCTTTACCTCCTCTCTGTTGCACCTGATATCTGCAACCAAGCATCTCTTCACCACCCTTCCTAAACAGCCTTTTATACACTTCTGCCACTCCATGTGTTTTCTGTAGGTCAGCACTGGCTGGATGAAGCACCAAGTGCAGCAGCCAGCTTCCATGCCACCACTTTGGACCTTTCTGAACATACTCCTCAGATTTCCAGGCTCAGTCCCGCACCTCTCAGGGCTTTGAGGCCAACAGTCAGTGTGGGAAGAGACAGACGTTCACATCTTTGTCAGATCTACAGCTGTGCTCGGAATCACTCCACGTAACCCCTAAATGTTTTGCTGCCTCTTAATCTCTTTCCCAACTCTTTCACGGTGCCTCTTATACTCGGTTGGATTTGTTTGACTTACTTAGACTCTTTTGTACTTACTTTTGGCTGTTCCACACACAGTTTATGCACCAATTTAACTAAATCAGTTTAGAAACCAATTTAGTTAAATCAGTACAAACCCCTTGGGTAGAACCAGATGGAGAATACCTTTAATTGATTTAATGTGAGTCAGGGTTTTTTTAGTTGATATGCCCTATTTTCTTGTTGATGTGTATCAGGAATACCCCACCATCAACGGGAACATGGCCTCTCACATCTATGAAAGGGGGAATTTGCCCATGAGAAAATAGGTCCGTTTATGTTCCTAAGGTATTTGAATAAGGCCTTTGTTTTTTTCTTTTGCTCCTCCCACTCCTGGTGAGTAGCTGACTTCCATGCTTAAAATAGTCCATTTTTTTTTAATATAATGATTCATTTGAAGACGTGAGAGGAGCAGAAGGCTCTGGAGAATTGTAACGGGGTGGAAAGGCAACTCTACAAATACAGTGCATGTCACTAGTGACTTGGAAGTTGTAACTATCCTTTCAATAAAAAAGGCTTGAAAAAGGAGTTCATTTAACACTTTCACATTTTATAAACCTTAACATTAGCCAGGCTGAAAAGAGAGTCTGGGACCGAATGTACAACAGGGCTGAGATGTCCTTCCTGCAGGTTCCTCCTGAGCAGAGGCTGAGAGAAACTGGAGTGGGAAAGGAATCCACCACGCTGCCCGTGCCCCATCTACAGACAGAGATCTTTGTATCCCATGTTCTGTCCTTCACGGACATTACATTATTGTTTATGCAGGGACAGTCAGCAAAATAACTCCAAATTAATTGAAGGTGGGAATTTAAATTGCATTCAGCTGGACATAACTCTAAAGGAGCCTAAACTCTGTCTCGTTTCATCCAATGTTAAACTGAATGAAGCAAAACTGAATTAAAGCCACTTTAATTCTGAATGAGAGAGTCCACACGGTGTTTTAATTTAGTTGAACTAATCCACTTCAAAAATTAATTCAGATTAATTTTCCTCAGTATCCCTGAGCAGATCTGCAAAGCTGCCTGAGGGAGCTGGGAGCAATTTCCCTGTATATGGAAATTGAACGAAATAGGCCCCAGTCCAATGGCAACTCCACAATAGTGCCTTGTGTGAGCACTGTTGTTCCAGAATTAAATAAAGAATCATTTCAGATTATCTGTTGTGCTCTATGCCCTCATCCTGCCTTCCTTCACAATAATTTCCTTAATCCCAACGACATGAGAATTGAACCATGAGGTATCCAAATCCCATACCTAATTCTCAACCACAAAATTAAATGACAACATGGAATAGCAATTTAGGTTCTAGTTATTTTTATGGGAAGCTTTCCTTCCAAAATGAAAATAAACATGCCTTCACTCTATTCTGAAGGGCTTTGAATTTCAATATATCTGGGGCTAATTGGAACCCTGCAAACCAGAGTCAAACTGAAACTCTTCAGTTTAGCTTACATTGAACTAAATGTAGTGAGACAAGTATGTGTAACAAAAAAAAAAAAAAAAAAAAGAAATCAAACTGACTTTTAAAAGCTGCAATACTATGTGTTATATTAGTGCAAGAGAGAGTTTGGATATATTCTCCAAAGAAGTAGTACATTGATGGTATGTATATAAAGTTGCAATTGAGGCCAAGTTTTTATTTCAATTACATTTCTTCCTGATTTCTTAAACTTTTCTTTTTTTCTTTTTTTTTTAGAGATAATGAATAGGAACTTTGGAAACTTCTGTGCTTTTTTTGCATCTCATTTTTATAGTGGAAAAAGGTTTTGGCTTTATTTTTCTCAGGATATAAAGAAATGGATTCTTTCTGAGAAAACTAAGCTATTTAAACTTTTTGAGATACAGTTAGACAATGGCCTATAAAAATACTAAAACATGGGAAAAACAATGTTCAGCATTTTGTACTAACACGGTACTGCAACTTGTGAACTCATGATAGCATTCTCACTTTGAGGCAGCCAGTTTCAGAAAATCAATAATCATGCAGTAGCTCTTGCAGAAGGACTTGCAGGCACAAAACAGACCTTTTTTTTTGCCACTGGGAAACAGATTTTACTGCTGAGCTTCTTCACTAAAAATAGTGACTTTAGGTCATAGTCATCAGTGAATCAGGTGAAAGTGTTTCTTGCATTTTCTTCATTACTCCTTTCTCTTAGCATCTTTATTTTCCTTTGTGCATTGTATAAAATGGTCATATTTATAATATACATGTTTCAGATCCCTCTTGCAATCTGGATGAGAAAAAACAGCATGTTCTGCTTAGCTCATCTGGAGGGATGGTTATGAGAGAGATTGTACAGAAGGGAGCTTGTTACAGCAAATAAACTGATATTAGAATGTAAATTCTTCTAATCTATTCATTATCTCTTTTTGAGACCTAGCTGTTAGAGCAGTGGGTGGAAAAATGTCTCATTTTTGTTGAACGTCCTGTTGGTGGCAGCAGTTACAGTACATTTAATACATAAACAAAAGTAAGAGCCTGTTCTGGCCAGGTAGCTCCAACATCCCGATTACAGGCAGAGAGGTGATCTCAGGTGATGATCTCCCAAAAGCTGATGACTTTGCTGTGGCTTCAGCAGTTCAACTTACACAGAAAAAAACAAGGAAAGAAGGGGGAAAAAAAAAAAACCAAACAAGAACTGGGTCCCAGGAGCACTGCAAGACAAAACTGTGTATGAGATCAAGAGGCGGTAAAGCTGTGCAAATAAAAGATGAAGTTGAGAGCTCGGTCTGGTCTGCGTGGCAGGGGAAAGTGATGGGCAGCGAAAATGCAGAGGGAGAAAAGGAGGGAGGCAGGGCTGGGGACAGGGATCACTGAGTTTAGTGATTAAGAAGGAGAGTTGAAAGCTTGGTGTTGTCTAAGTCGTTTGCTTGTATGCCTCATGAAGACGAAGAAGAAGAGGACAGAGAAAACAGATTGGAGGAGGACACGAACATCGGAGGAAGAGCGGCACAGTTTGCCAATCAGAACCAAATCATTAAATCCCCTCCTTTTCTCTCTCTTTCAAGCAGAAAAAAAGAACTCACAGAGTATAAGTAAAACCTCCTTTCCTCCATCCTTTTTTTCTTGAGAGATCAGATTTTATTGTGGGGGTAGTCTAGAAGCGGAATTTTTCATATTTTGCTGTTGATTTCAGGTGTTTCTGGTTTAGCTGCCCAACTGGGGTCACTCTCAAGAGTGGCTGCCTTGTTAAGGATTTGTTGTGGACACCCACTCTGGAAATGCAGCATCTTTAAGTTAGATGGGCATACAGTTATTGAAGCTGAGGAAGTTCCTGAAAATGATGGAGAGATGGAGAGAAACATTTTTACCAGGGCCTGTAGTAATAGGACAAGAGGTAATGGTTTTAAACTGAAAAAGGGTAGGTTTAGATTGGACATAAAGAAGAAATTCTTTACTGTGAGGGTGGTGAGGCACTGGAACAGGTTGCCCAGAGAATTTGTGGATGCCCCATCCCTGGCAGTGTTCAAGGCCAGGTTGGATGGGGCTTTGAGCAACCTGGTCTAGTGGAAGGTGTCCCTGCCCATGGCAGGGGAGTTGGAACTAGGTGATCTTTGAAGGTCTTTTCCAACCCAAACCATTCTGAGATTCTGTGATTCTATGATCTATAATATAGACATAATACAATTTGACTTAAAGGAAGCAATTAGTCACTGCATGTCTCTCCCACTAATTTAGACTCAGATATTTCACCATTTCCCTTTGATTTATTGGCCTCACTCATTTTAAAAGGAGACCAGTAGTCCAGTTACAAATTTTTCTAGCATAAAGGGTCTTTCATCAGCATGTCCTCTCTGAGGTCTGGTACTTTCCTGTCCAATGGAGAGACTGGAGGGACTATGGATAAAGAGGGAGTTTGGAGGAACAGACAGAGAATCTTGCATTGCAGGTACAATTATTAGATAGTCTACACTTTTTTATGGATTAGGAGTGGATCCTGATGCTTTATTGCACTGCTGAGAAAACTTTCTGTAGATCTTTAAAAGTATTTCTAATGCCAGTTTCTGCCTTGTAGGTGTAAGACTTTGTACGCTAAAGACAGTACTGGAGCTCTCGAAGAGAGGATGGGAAGGTATTTTGTACCTGTGAGTTTCAAACCCTTTTGTGGAGCAAGCACTCAGCACAAGCTGTGTAAACTCACTTTTCTTAAACAAACATTCCAGAAAGCAAAGAGTTTTCAGCATTTTCAGGGAGCCCGCAAGCTCCCATTGCCAGCTAGCAAAGCTGGATTGTCTCCCTTACAGGCAGCCATAAAGTTCCTTGGAAGAAAATGAGAAGAGAAGAAAACAAAACAGACAAACCTCAAAGTCCCCAAGGGAATGAATAGAAATAAACACAGTCAATGTGGAAATCAGTGTTGATTCCTGCCATCAGATTCTCACTCAGTTTGACCTCAGGAACAGCACTGACACATACCAGAGAGCAGGGAGTAGGAAAAAAAGGTAGGACATATGACTTGTGCAGCGGGCGCAACTGATGTGTTTTTAAGAAGCGCTGTGCCTTGAAGTTGTTAATATAAATGACCTTCTAGTGGTTATACTTAGCTATTATTTAGATAAGCAGTAGTAGCGGAATTTCTTCCAGTGCGTAAAGCCTTTGGTAAACCAAGAGCTTAAGGGAGCATCCATGCTTTTTCACTCAGTAACTTTAACTACACCCTGTTAAATTATTAGACAACTATGTCCCCAGGTTGCAGATCATTTCCCAACTTTGATAAAACTAGCAAAGTAATGTAATCAAACTTTGCCTGTCTTAAACTCAGGCATCTGTTCTAGGCTAGCTCCCAAAGAGTACAGAGATATCTCCAGTAGGCAATTTATGTCACCTGTGATTGACATTTGTCTCAGGAGAGGAAACTTGATACCAGAAGCAACTGTGGTTGCCATTATCTGGTTGTTAACTGATTGCAGGGTGCTGTTCTTGCCCCCCCCCCACTATTTCTCTTTGTATAACCTCATTAATACATTAATATCCCTCACAGAATTCAGATTGCTCTCTCCTCCCCCTCTATCTCCGTGCTGCATCTCCCACAACATTTGCTGATGGTGGACTGTCATTTGCCACTTCTTTGCTTTTCCAGGAGAGGAGCTTGCAGTGCATTCAGAGACGCAGCTAGCCCTGTAATCGCCAGAGAAAGAGAGGAAGGGACAGCTAACTTAATTTTGAAAGGTAGCATGTGTGTATTTGCAAAGTGAAATACTTCAGTTTTCAAGCTTTGCTGAAAAATTGGTCTTTTCCAAAGGACAGGAAAAATACCTGTCCAGCTTTACCAAGAACACATATGAAAGTTTCAAATGCCAAAGTGTGGGTCAAGGCATATAAGCATTCTTGTGTCTTAAACAAGCAGCTAAATGGATGAACTGAGAAGAGGAGCATCATCTGTCCCATTAGCCATCAGCTGCTTATTGCCCTAGGCAAAGACAACATATTGGGGGACTTTGTTATATTTTCTTTTTCACTTGGCTAGTTCTGTTTGAGTCAGTGGTTCAGACTAATTACTAGAAAATAAATAATAAAATATGTAAGAGCCTCAGCAGGAGTGAATCTCTTTGCATACAGAAAGAACCAGTTCAGATCTCAGGAAACTTACCACAGAGCCAGGAAATTTAGCAATAAAAGTATCAACAAGAACAACAAAAGTGTACTTAATTTTGTTCCGTTTTTATTCACTTGATCAATGTCTGGACATCCTGACAGTTACCACCTTCAGTTTCAAAGCACACAAGGTAGTGGTTGTGTGCTGCCTTGGGCTTCTTTCTTGTTTTTCCACAAGTGGTAGAACATTGCTGGTAGAAGAAGAACTAGAGATATTCAGACCTAAATTATCCCCACTGAAGTGAGTGATGGTTTTAAACCTGGCTAGTTTTAGTTTGTGTTTAAAATTAGGCTGTCAGACCAAATTTCTCCTCCAGCACCCCTTTGTGGTCAATGGAAAGGAACAGGCACTTTCTGAGAGCAATTTGTCTAACCTACCTTTGATACGTATTTTAAAAGGGGATCAGTCACCCTCTCCAAGTACCTTTACTTCTCATTATTGATCTTAGAAGAAACCCCGGAGATTAAAATTTTAATTTAAACACCACAATTACCCGGTTTTAAATTAGGTAAAGAAATCTATGTGTCCAGAATTTAAGGAGGACAATGTTTTGAAGTAAGATTTTAATGCTTGAGGCATTGGCTCAAGCCTGGCACCCATTAGCATCTGAAACAACGGTGGGATTCACCTCCTGTCACTCTATACTGCGGGCAGCTACGGCTGAGTGGGGCAGCCAAGGCTCTCCTCATACTCAGTGCAGAAAAATAAGTGTTTGTTCATCTGATGTATTTTAGAAGTACTTTAGTATAGAAGGAATTGCAAGCTCTTCCTTCTCTCCATTGACTCTCAAGGCAGTTGGGATACAGCTACAGACAGGCACAGATGTCCAATCTACAGAAACATACCTGTGGGCAGATGAATCCCACCTGATGGTGCTGTTTATGGCTTAACTGTTTCTTTCTACCTTAAAGCTCCTTGTGGAACTCCAGGAGTGTGAATGCAGGTTGAATTCAGGTTCAGTCTTCTGTTCCCCACAAGAGGTTGGAAGGAATCTTGATTGCTGACTATGATGCACCCATAAAAGTATGATTCAAGCAGAAAAAACAGCTTCAGGAATCAAGAGTTTCTCTCTGTTGTTCCAACTACCTCCAGTTAAAACGTTATTTGCACTGCTTTTTTTTTCTTTTTTAATAGTTACCCTACTTGACCTGTATTGGAAATGTCATTAAATAAGATCCTCTTGGCACTATTACAGTAGCTTCAAAGATGCTGTCGTAAGAGCTCCTGAGATTGTAAATCTCATAGGACAATGTCTCTCCATTTTTATCCCTGTTCCAACATTTCCAGAAGTCTGTAATGAATAGGCAATGGAATAAATTCAGGCAAATGCTGGTTATTGAAGTTTCTGGAAAGGTTAGCAATGATGTTACAGAAAGTGTCAGAAATGAGAACTTTGGGAAATTTGCACTGAGACATACTTATCAGTTGATGTGTGTGGAAAAGGAGCTTAATCTATATATTTATTGGACAGAATCGGACATATTTGGGACAAACTACAATTAAACAAAGGTTCAGTAAATAATGGATAAGCTAATGCTACTTTTCTTCCACTTTATGTTGATGGGCTACATTCAGTTCCTGTCGGTTTTGTTGATGTCCTTGTTTTGGTGGACATTCAACATTGCTTAAATAATGCAAGTAACTCTTTTCTTTGTGTCTGTGTTGCGGCTCTCTTAGCAGAATCTTATGCCTCTCCCCACTTACACTTGATTTCTAAACATGGAAGAGGGAGCTTATATTGCCATAGACTTTGGCTCTAGAGACTAAATTAAAAATTGAATGGTTGTGATGGCTCCTGACTCATTACCTACCTGATACAAGCCATAAATCCAACAAGAGTAGGCAGTATGCCAGTATGTAAAAATCATCATCATAAAAGCAGCAGGACTAAGAATAATA
Organism: Harpia harpyja; assembly: GCF_026419915.1. NCBI lineage: Eukaryota > Metazoa > Chordata > Aves > Accipitriformes > Accipitridae > Harpia > Harpia harpyja. Next base: position 4,597,215 of record NC_068954.1, on the reverse strand, counting down.
AGGAGGGTGTTGATTTGGGCATCTTGGCCAAGTGCCACCTGATTACAAGCCTCTGTTTTACTAAATGAGTTAGTACCAAGCTGCTTACCAACAACTGGCTGATGTTGTTTTCAGCAGGAAAAATTATATGAAAGAAGATTAGCAGACATTTGAGGGAATTAACCAGATCATTGGAAATTAGGCATTAAATGAAACTGAGACATAGTAATGAAAGTTTGCTTTCCAGAACTTTCTTGTGAGGATGTCAACATTTTTCAGTTTTGTTAATGACTGCATTTAGCATCCCAGCATTCCTGTGAACTAGGACAATATTTTTATTTTCTTCAGTCATACCCAGGACAATATTCAGAAGACTGACAGGCTAATTTATTTCTTTTTCTTACAGTATTCATCCAATTACAAGTGGTTTGTTTGTTTGTTTTCAGAAATATAATTTAAGTGAAAAGTTTTTAAACACTCCTGCGAATCTCAATTATTCATTTCAACACCCAGAAACACGGGGATTAAAAAAACCTGCAAACTGAGTTTCTAGCCTTGGAAAAAATTTGCATATGGCCTTAATGCCATGAACAGTATATAACTTGGGTCAAAAGAGCTGAAAAGATATGCAAACAAGTCTCTCTAGGACTGGCACCTTAGTGTATGAATTAATCATCCAAAACGAAGAATGATTAGTCAATCTTACCTGAATCAGAATTGTTTTCTTACTCAAATCTAATGGATTTCAGATAGTGACATTAACAGCTTCTAAAAATGTTTATGGAAGTCTCATGATACTTCAGTAAATGTATATTCTCAGTGATTTTTTAAAGTCAATTTCATCTTGTTTCTTAACCTTATTTGTATGGTCCCAAATCAAAATTAGATCATATTTAGAGGATTAGAGACTAGCAAGTGTTGCCTTTACTAGAAGCTGCTTGGTAACAGACAACTGAAGTTTATTATATGTTATTTCCTTTAAAATATATCTTTCAGTGAAAAATGAAAATCTCCTTTAAGGTGTGTATTTCTTTTCCTTAAGAATAAGGAAAGATTACTTGCAAAAATGACCAACACAGGTGAGAGACAGGGAGAAGGAAGCACAGAGAAGTGAACTTCCATGTTTAGATCATTCATTTTTTAAAATGGGTGATTCCACTTTTAAGATCTTTTTAATCATCTCACTTGTGGTCTAATTTTCAGCCAAATCATTCAAATCTGGATTTATACATGAGAAGTCAATGCAATGAAGATGAGGATGATCATAAAACTTGCAGGCCTTTGTATTTCTATTATGTGAAGCCATGAGTCATAAAAAAAAAAATTAAAAAGTCTGATTTGCAAAGCTTTTGATCCATGTTTGGTACAAGGCAGTTATCAAGTGGAGACAGGGAAGCAGCAAGAGACAATGAGACAGTTTTGGCCATTAAGGCTGCACTGCTACTAGTAAACTAAACTTTAGGTGCTTGCCTGGTATCCCACATGGTCATCTTAGACCCAGTTACAATCACTGAGAAAAGTGCTGTCAGATCGCAATTTAGCCCGGGCTAGATGCGCACCACTCTCGGGAGAAGCCTATCTCTTTCCATGGATTACGGAGGGAGCCTAGGGCAACTATGCATCTAACACAGGAGCTGCAGTTAAGCTAAATGAATGAGGACCATGATAGCCTGCATGCCAGTAAGCTACAGTCTTTGAGGGCTTAGTCCTGCCACCGTCATCAGAATCAATTATATTCCTGAATAAATCAATTAAATGCTGGTTAACCCCAATAGAGAGAGAGAAAAAGGTCCTTTGTGAGAAGGAGACTGGAATTAAGTTTTTTCCATAGGAAAATCATGGCTGGACTCCAAGACGTTTTATAAGTATGATTTGTTTTTCCTTGCATATTCTTCTGGTACATTCATCTGCTTATTTGTTTAACGAATGTGGTGCTGGTGAGAGATGCTGGATTGATGCCTTCGGGAGAAAAATGTCTTTTATTTGTCCCCAGGCATGCTATACCCATGCTCCACAACCACGTGCCTTCCCTCTGACCTGAAAAGACCACCTTTAAGGGTGAAAAAGTAGTTTAGTTTCCTGGGCCTTTTTAAACTTGCCCTTTCCTCTGGATCTACTAGCAAGGGACAGAGGGTCATTAGTGCTTATTTTTATAGACAAGGGCACACTGTCAAGAGTTTCATTTCACATCCAAAGCTTGCTCATAAATTTTGTTGGCCTTGAAATCTGACAGTATCAGGCTTTTTTTTTAAGGCAACTGCTGGCTAGGCTAGCAGTACTGTTTCTCTCAGAGTCTTTTCTGACCCTATTTCAATTCAGGAAATTACAAAGGTCATGAAAATAATAATAATAATAAAAAAGATAAAATATTAATGGCAAGAACATTAAAACTCACTCCACAACTCGCTCTAGATCTCACTTCCTCGTACAACTGACTGCAGACCTTAGTTAAAAAATAATAGTATGCCATGCTTTGCTCTATCCAGACTTTCTTCTCTTTTATTTTTCTACACAGTTAACTCTCTTGAAGGTGGTTAGCTAAAGTTCCCCACTTCTGGGTGTTTCCCTTCATCCTCTCTATCACTTGTGACAGTGGAAACCTCATGTAACATTCCTGGCCTTCAACAGATCATTTTTCAGGCAAAGACTAATATTTGATGACACCCCATCTTTCCCTACCAAGGCCTTGAAGAAGCTTCTGCATGAAAGAGTGAGAGAGCAAGGGTGGAGAAAGAGAAAAAAAGCAAGCAAAGAAAAGAAGGAGAAAGAGAGGAAGGAAGATAAACAATCTCCCCAAACCATTCTTTGATGAATTCTAGGAAAAAAAATATTTTTTTAAATTTTCTTCATTGGCTAAAGATGGTTGAAACATGGAATATTGTATTAATCTGAAGTACCTACGGGTTAAAGCCCTTTTCTGAAAGTAGGTCCCAGGCTCTGCTTTGTAAGTTGGCTTGATAAATGGCTTTGATCCTGAGACTTTGAGTCCCCATTTCATGTGAAGGACAAAGTCCCAACAGTGGGAAGCAGGAGCAGAGTCATAAACGTTTTCTGTCTTGAATGAAAACAACCTATGCTCCACCAATGTGGATTACCCTCCTCTGGCATCTCTTCTTCAAAGGAGGGGAGGCTGCTTTGAAAACAATATCCTAAATCTCATGCTGGTTATGAGATAAACACGCTCGCTATGGGTCTTTTTCAGTAGTTTGGATTTCTGAGGAACTTCTGATTTTAAACATGTGCTAGTTCCAGCTCTCTCAGTATGAACAGGTCTGAGGGTTTAGATATCCAGAGCTCCACGGGTAAATCTGTTGCAAGCAGTTTCTGCAATATCTCATTAATAAAACTGCAAAATCAGAGCTGCTGTGCTTTCCCCTTTTCACATACTTCTCTATTGAATGTGTCAGTAAGCATCTCCCATTTTAATATTTGACAAATATAAAAAGATAGGAGTGCTGCAAGATACTCACTACCACTCATTAAGAAATCTAGGGCATCCTCCTCAAATTATCACAGCGCACCCTTCTTCCACCTTTTCTCTTTCCACCCCCCTCTCCTCCCCCCAAAAAAACCCAAACCAGGAAATTTGTTAAAGGAAATTGCTGTTATTGCTGTTGTTATTATTATTATTATTTCTTCCCCTCCCTCCACCCAATCAGGAGTCAAAAGCCAAAGGATGGTGAAGAGTAATTTTCCTGGAAAGACAACATTTAGGGTGTTCTGACACCGGCACTGCATTTTTAATATACAACCCTCTGAAAGTGTTATCATTAAAACTTCATGGCTATCATTTTATTTATTTCTTTATTTCTTAGCAGCAACGCCACCTCTCCGCTCGGCAGCGCTTCCTGCCTTTCCGATTTCAGCAGCGCCTGACCCCATTTCAGTCAATTTTCCATATCCTGCCTGTCTCGTATCCGCCGAGGGAACACACTGATGCTGTGTTTATGCTAATTTTATGCTCTCTGAGTTGTGTCTGTTATTCAAAGCAGTTGAAGCAGTTATTGCCAGTAATCTTATTTCTGCGAGAGCCCCCGGGGCAGAGCAAGCCTCGGAGCCGGTCCTGCAGACCGCGTCAGAGCCATCACAGCCTGCTGGTAAATGGCAGCTCTTTCCTGCAGAATCTGATATCAGTTACTTCGCAAACACAGTAATAAAATGAAACAAATCAGATTTTCAAGTAAATAAACCAGACTTCAATGGCAACAACAATGGTCAGGACAACAGGATTTTAATAAGTGATGCTATACAGGGGAAAATATCGGAGTGCTGCATCCCTTCTTCTTCTTGCTCTCCCCCTGCTCCAACCCAAAATTAGCTGCCTGAACCCCTTACAGACTGAAAGGAAAACAACAAAAAAAAATACTACCAGAATCGGGTCTGCTCTCTGGCTTGGTAAAAAGGGTTTTCACTGATGGCACGTATGGAAATTCCCCTGCAAAGGTGCTCCGAGTTATTGCGTTGGGCAACTGAAGAACATGAATAGTTATTCCTGTCTTTCTACATAATATTTGTCAGAAATCGCCTAGAACTTCTGCGTTAAGGGACAGGCGGATAGTAACTACCAAGAAAAAGGTGTGGACCTTCTGTTCGGAAGAGCTGAGCGTGAGTCACGGTTTTGCCACCATTTTCTTGGGCACCTTGGGTGTGTAACTTAAGGATAGGTCTTGAAGCGCCCATCACCTTGTCATTAAGGCTTTAAAGCAAACACTTCCTTGGTGCTTTCCTAAAAGCCAAATATCCAGAAGACAAAAAAGGTGTTTTATTCTAAAATACTATTTAGAGAAAAACTAGAAATTCTGCATTTTCAGATAGCCGAGCCTCAGAAAGTATTTAAAATTTGGTCAGAAAGCCAATAGTTGGAAAAAAAAAATTGAATTCTGGCCAATTTTCGGTTGCCAAAAATGCAAACCATTTTTCTCATAAGAAACATTTCCTATAGAAAACTCCAATTTAAGAAACACTTTTCAACAAGAAGACATTTCAAATGGAACATTTTCATGCTTTTCTACTGCCATCAACAGCACTCAGCTTTTATTGTGATGCTTAAGGCCATGTTTTCAGCATACTGTGCTCTTTAGAAACTTGCCCAGTTACATTGAGTCCTCTACAGCAGCAGGAGCTCCCATGTATAAATTTATATATGTATATATATCTATATATATCTGTATACATAAATAAAATATAAAATCTTGGATTTAGTCTCTCTGTACTGTAGTTTCTCATCTGTCAAACCTGATTAATAATGTTTCTATTTCGTTACTCAAATGATTTTTAAACTTTTCTGAAAGTCTCTTTCTGTTCTGTATGCTAAATTTCCTGAACAGCAGAAATTGTACCGTGATATCACTTTCCTCATATTTTGTAAATCTGATATAAGGATCTGGCACTTTACTTTCTTCTTTGAAATCATACAAGACCAGTGGAAACACCCAGATCACCCACGCCCTGCTCCTGGAGCAATCTTGGTGATACATCTAAAGGTAAATTAAATATGCCCTGACCATTCACTGTCCCTGAAGCCAATTCATGACGTTTGGCCATATCCATTATAAGAATTCTTGATCCCTAAAACACTGTGTGACCCCATGCAAAATGCATGATGGAAATGATTCCTGGTCCAGGAATCGTTGCTATCTCTCCTGAGCCACAACCACTCTAACAATTTACTATTATCAGCAGTGGAGTTTCAAGGCTTGGGAATGTTTTCTGGAACTATTTCATTTTAGAGCACACACATAGCCTATGCTTTTTGGTCTTCTCTGACCCAAAGATGAGCAGTATTTGTGAGGGTATTTTTTCTGGTTTCAACTATATTTGGGTCAAATTCTTATGGAGGTAGTAGGCTTTAATAGCCTTCAATTGTGGCAGTGCAAACCAAAGTAAAAATCAAAAGAGTTACTCAAATCGGTGACACTGAGGGCAGATTTTGACTCATCTTCTGTAAAGTTTGAAACCTTGGCTTTTTTATCCAGTCCTTGAAGTGTACTTCTTAAATTTGTCTATGTTGCAGATTTAGCACTGATCTAAATAGACCAGAAAAACACAAAAGACCTGGGTGTCGTGATTTAACCGCAGCCGGCAACTCAGCCCCACGCAGCCGCTCGCTCACTCCCCCCTCAGTGGGATGGGGGAGAGAATCAGAAGAGCAAAAGTGAGAAAACTTGTGGACTGAGATAAAGACAGTTTAAGAGGTAAAGCAAAAGCTGTGTGTGCAAGCAAAGCAAAACGAGGAATTCATCCACCACTTCCCATGGGCAGGCAGGTGTTCAGCCATCCCCAGGAGAGCAGGGCTCCATCACGCCTAACGGTGACTTGGGAAAACAAACGCCGTCACTCCAAAAAATCCCCCCTTCCTTCTTCTCCCAGTTTTAAATGCTGAGCATGACGTCCTATGGTCTGGGATACCCCTTGGGTCAGCTGGGGTCAGCTGTCCCAGCCGTGTCCCCTCCCAACTCCTTGTGCCCCCCCAGCCTGCTCGTGGTGGGGTGAGAAGCAGAACAGCCCTTGGCTCTGTGTAAGCACTGCTCAGCAGTAACGAAAACATCCCTGTGTTACCAGCACTGCTTTCGGCACAAATCCAAAACAGAGACCCATACTAGCTACTGTGGAGAAAATTAACTCTATCCCAGCCCAAACCAGCACACCAGGCTAGATGTCTAAAACAGGTGAGGTCCAGGAGAGCTTTTCCTTGACCTTCCAGGCCAGGATTTCACCACCACCCTCCTAATTTGGCTGTTCAGCTGCCTATAGAGTCTGCCACCATTACCAATGCAGTACAGTCGCCTGGGCTAGAGACCCTGACAGATCCAATTCCTAATTAGGATCCTAATCCTAAGTAGTTTCCTCCATCTAGGGGCAAGCCTAGTTTGTACAACGTGCCACAAAGAAGAGACGCCAAAACTAACACTGGAATTAAACACGGTGTAGCTGTTCACATCCTAAGGCAGATTGCAGGACCAAATGCACCCTACTAATGGAGCTGGACTATCTGCTAAAAAGCTGTAGTCTCTGCTAACTTGGACAACACTGATGCATTCAGGAGGCAAAATATTTTTATCATTAACTGTTCCTAAACTACTGTAAATGGCAAATAAGTAACAGTAGCAATAAGAACATTTTTTACAGGGACTGAAATAAGTGGCGGTTTTTTTCCCCACTGATTTTTTTCTCCACAGGCTTTCAATTTTTCTTCCACACACATTTTAGATCTCTTCCGGTGGAAACCTGGGCACTCCGAAAAGAACAACATTCTATAATGTGTTCAATTTTTTTTTTAAAACATGGCCATCAATTGAGTTTTTATTCCTTAAGAACAAAAATGTTTAGAAAAATGGTTTTTTGAAAACATTTCCAAATGAAAACAATATAGATCCTTTAAGGTGAAAAGAGATGCAGACAGTATTCTACCTACTTCTGGACAGATGTTCCTTGCAATAATTGCATTTGACATGGAGGTATTTCTGCATTCATGAAACAACTGTCAGTGGATTGGATTGTTCTATAGACTTCTTCGTTCAGAAAAATATTCAGAATATATGTATGTGTATATAAATGTAGATTAAAATTAATTTGAGGGACTCCACCAATGCTATTCCTTCTGAAGTAAATAAAAAAGTTATCCTGACTTTGATAAGAGCAGAATCAGGCTACTTAAACTTAATGAAACTCTTTTTTTTTTTTTTTTTTTTACGTCAATCTCCTTTACATCGTTCTAGAAGGAAGTGATGTCTGAGAAGCATATATGTCTAAGGTCCTTCATCCAATATTACTTTTATATTTTGGTAATTCATATCATTCATAATGGAATGAAGAAAAAAAAAGCCTTCTGAATTTTCTGGTTTTTTTTCTTTAATAACATCTACATATGTAAATAAAAATATAAATACAAATACAGTCTAGGCATGTAAAGCTTTGACAGCATTTTCAAGTATCCTTTGGCAGGAAACGACTTTTTAATATTAATGGCAAATCGCTAGATTTATGATATCCAAAGAAACACAATTTTCTGTTTCTTTACATATTTGTTTTACATGTTTGGAAGCATTTTAGGCTAGGAAGATGAGTATGTATTGCATATTTGATCCATCAGGCAGCAGTTTCCAGGAGCGTGCGCCTTTCTTCTAACAATTCAAGCTAAGGGGTCCTGTTGGGCAGTATTGAGGAAGATGGTCACTGGCCACCTGACAGGCAATACCAGCACAAGTACTGGTTTGGGACACTTGGCACCTAAGCTAAGGGACATATCTCCAAACATCCAGCTAACTATATATGATATATACTATACCATGAAGCTGCAGAATGGCACTGATTTTTTTTTTTTTTTTCTGCTAACAAAATGAACATAGTAGAGCTGGGCTTCGTTGAGTTTTATTTACTAGAAAGTGCAAATCCAAGACTGTGGAAAGTATCTGAGGATATGCGTTAAATCTAGCAATTTTTTACAAACACTTAAAAAGAGGAAAACAGTATTCCACAGTGAAGTTTTTTGAAATTATTTTTTATTCTTATTTTTTCCAGAATACATTTAGAGATTTAGGCATCATAAACAAAAGCAAAAGAAGGAAGTGATTTTATTTTTTTTTTACATGCCACTAATAGACCATTCACCCAGAATTCTGTAGGGCAAAACTGCAGTTGTGACACAGAGCTGGGGAAAGATCCACATAACGTGGAAAAGTGCTCCAACCAGTGGGATAGAAGATCTCAGTGAACCTGGGTTGATTGAGCTGGAGCCAACAGCTGTCAGGATAGTCTCTGACCCATCAGGCTTATTCAGGACGTCTCTTTTCTTGTTCCAGACAATACTTAGCTTTTCTAACTAACTGAAGCAGCACCAGGAACAGAAAAGAAAGGATGAAGTCCTATTTAGAAGTTTCACATCCCTAAATTGCCTCTATGGCTATTGGACAGAAATAGGTGTCACTTGAGCTCCAGTGTAAAATATGTGCCTAAGCTTGGTGGGATAAGTAATCTTTCGCAGGCCTCCAGTATAGCATCTTCATGCTTCAACCCCAACTTGAGATGTAGAAGAATGTAATCTCGCCTCTGCCTGGTGCTAACCCAAATCTCCCTTTTCCTTTCAAGACAAAAAATTAGCTTTGTCATTTCAAAGAAAAATAGGCTAATTTTCCTATTACTGCTCAGTTCCTTGTTGCATCAAAGATATTACCTTATTTTAAACAGAGGATTTAAATTACATATATTTTCCTTTTTTCATTTAGCTCCTTTTATTGTATTATTTATTTCCATGGCAGAAAGGAGGTTTTTGAATGTATCAGTTATTTCTCATTAGAGAGAATGATATGCTACATAACACAGTGACAGGCCAGCCAGCTTCACTACTTTCAAAAATTAGTCTCTTTAGAGCATAGGTTCCTTGTCCCAAAGATATTTAGGCCAATTTTCTTTAAAGAACTTTCTCTTCCATCCAATGCTCGTGTGCCATCATAACCTAAGCTTTCACAATGGGAATACATAGGTTGAATGGTGCCTCCAATGCAGCCATTATTACAGTGAACAAAGGAAAAAAATAATGCCCAGGTCTGAAATTTTATCTCATCCTTTCACATGGAATCTGGATAAATGTTCCTGGATTACTCCAAAAGACCTCAGTTCTTTCCATTGCACAGACATCAGCAAAAGTATTGCTTATTTCTTTATGAATGAACATGAGAGTCTTAAAAATCAACTCTTCACCTGATCTTTAGATCCAAACAGCTGCAGACCCTCATTCAGCAACAAGAAGAAAATGAAAAATGCAAAAGATAGGCAACCCACTCCTATAGTGGACTTTTGCTAATGTTAAGATATGCTAATAACTTAAGGAGAGTCAGAGATTTTCTTTTTAGTGAACCTAATAAAGATACATCATTTCTCTCACTCTCTTCCTCTCCAAAGTGTTCGTTACTTGCCCTAGACTGAATGCTACTAAGTTAGATGATTTTCAAATATTGTTTCCTTCCTTTTTCTCTTAATTTGGCTGGAGGTGCAACGATCCGAGTGAATTGGAGCACTGAATTCCTAAAAAGAAAGTACATCACTTATTTCTCTCTGATGAGGCAGAGTACACACACGCACACACACATACACACATGCACACAGACACACTATTTTAAGTCCCAAATATTGTGTTGAAGCATTTCTCCCTCACATATAGGCTTGGGAAGAATTTAGTGCTAAATAAATGCTGCCTCAAACCAGGCAAGATAAAACATAAATCATTGCATTAAAAACCTCTAACAAGTCTATCTGCTTTTTGAAATGACTGGGAGATGAAAGAGAGGAGTCTCATTTAAGAAGGCCCAGCGGAACAGTTCTGCATTTATATAGCTGTTATCAAAAGCAATTCATTTGGAGATCAAATAGACTGACAGATAGGACAAGCAGGGGATCACTACTGCCTTCAGGCAGCCAAAAGCAAGGATGGTTTCCCAGTACCATCACTAATATTGGGTCTAGTCAATGCTCATGTCTATTATGGCTCGCAGTAACAGCCAGCTGAATGTTAATATACACGTCTTAGACTCCAATTCAATGCCGATTTGTAGCTGAGGGAGTAAATAGTGTACATCCCTTTCTCTGACTTTTCTTCCTTTCCTTTTTCTTGTAGGAATACATCCTTTTGTAATCATTGCGCGTCTAATTAGTATTTACTTCTTAAAAAGGCAATGCCACCGAAGACAAAAGCAAAGGAAGAGACTGGACTTGCCAGGGTCCCATTAGCAATGTGCTGTGGCATGTGCATCGACAGCACTTCTCTTCCTCGCGTGCTGGAGACATGCTGCTGCTTATTTACAGAAAAAGTTCAATCCTGTTTACTCCTTTCAAAATAAAAAGAAAAGCAATGCATCAGCCCAAGGCTGGCTGCAATTCCTCCAGTGCAATGATTCAGCACGCCCATAAGGAAAACTTATTTTTTTCCTCTCCAAAAACATTATCCACTACCACTGGGGTAAGCATAAAGACTTATTCTGATCTTAGCTGTCTAAAATATGTTTACAGTGCTAAATAAGAAAGGGAGAAGGAGTGATCCCTGGTTTTGAGAGCAGGTAGCCCAGAAATGGCTTGTGTTTACACAGTTTAGGACAAACCTCCTCGAAATGAAACTATCTAATCCACACTACATCACAGTTACAGCTTCTCAGGATCCCATGAGATGCCTCCATGGCCCTAAAACATACATATTATTTTCTGTGAGGTTTTTGGGGGGGTTGTTTTGTTTTTTTTTTCCTAATGTGAGGTCTGCCTTATGGCCACAGTGGTGTTTTTATTGCATCACACTGAGAATATACGTTGCATGCCTTGGGGTGTAGTGTGAAAGGAATTTAGGATGCTGCAGAGTATAAATTCTGCTAAGGATACTGTTAGGAGAATCCTTCCAACCAAAAGTGACCATAATTATACCCCAACCATCTTATGGTATATCTGAATGAGGGATTTGGAAACCACACAGACTGGACTTCTTATTGCTTACAGAAATCAGTGCTCTGCGAGATGCAATGACCATGAAAAAGTGGGATTTCAACTTTCTGACTCAGTAAAATAACAAGTCAGAATCAGCACAAATGCAAAAATTTGCAAGATGATGTGTGAGTGAATAGAGCATATGGGAGGTGATGCTTGCAATCAACTTCTTTGTTATATCTTATTATTATTTTTAAAAATTCTTTTCTTTTCTTTTCTTTTCTTTTCTTTTCTTTTCTTTTCTTTTCTTTTCTTTTCTTTTCTTTTCTTTTCTTTTCTTTTCTTTAAATTTTACATTGTCAGATACAGCCATCACTGTATGGAGAGAACTGGAGACTTGTTCAAGTGGTAATTCAATGGGTGCTGTAGAAGCAAAGCAAGAAACAGGTAAGCTAGATCATTTTTCCAGGACAAAAGGGTACTGGGAGTTGTACAAGGAGAAGGAGACCAAGGAATCAAAAGTAAGAGAAAAAAGTGGGGTGGAAAATATGTGAAATAGAGTGCAACAGGTAAAAGTAGAAGATAATATACCAATTCAGGATTTAGAGTTTGATATTAAATATATACACATTCCTTACAGGCACTGAACCATCATTAAAAGTTTGGCTCTTAAGTCCTACAGAATGTCCTGCTTTTAGTGCATAGTCTCCTTTTCTTCAGTGCAGAACCACAAATTGAGTAGATCAACTTAGACTGGAAAGGGATGTGCAGAGGGCAAAGAGGGAACAAGGTAGACAGGGAATGACCATTCACTCTCTCCTCCAGTAAAAGGACTAGGAAGTATAAAATAAATAGCTCAAGAGGCAGGTTTGAAACATTCAAAAGGACTATTTCTTCAGAGAATACATCAGTAAACTGATGTATTTATTGCTGTATGACGACAAGGTGATACTTACACAGGTTAAAAAAACAGTAGGACAAATAAACGGCAAGAAATCATGAAGGAATGTTAAATAGCAATGGGCTTCCTCTGAGCTGCAAGTCACAGGAGAGTAGGGGAATACGCCAGGGAAATATCAATCTTTGCTGTCCTGCTGCTTCTGTTATTCCCTTGGCACTCTGGTCACTATTACTCACTAGGCTAAATGGATCTTTGATGTGGACCAGCCAACTTATTCTTATGTCCCCATCACAAGACGTCTCTTTCTGGTTCTTTGCTGTCTCTTACTCTTTGCTTCACAGCCCAACTGCCCTGCAGATAGTTTTCCTGCAGAGTTCTTGATCTGCTGACCTGAGAAGCTATTCATGGGCTAGAAAAAACCCTCACTGTCAACAAAACAAAGCCATGGTCCTTCCAGTGCAGCCAGCTCCATCGTAAGGAAATGCAGCGCAACACTTGGATGTCAAACAAGATGGGATGAAATACTAATTATGGTAAGACTTTACAAAAAAGGCTATCTGCCCCCGTGAGAGTCCAAGCCTCCAAGCTAGTCTCTCATGGAACAAAAGTAAGTTGTCAGATTTGAATAATTTCCCTGCATGTAGATAAATCCTCACATTTCTACATCTCCCCCCCTCCTCTTCTCCTCCCCCCTCTCTTCAGTTTTGCAAACAAGAAAAGAAACACTAGGAGCTATTTCACTGGATAACCATGCAAATGAAACAGGAGATTTAAATGTCTTAGCAAGGAGATCAGAGACACAGTTGGAAACAGCTGTAAGGGGCATTGGAATGATTATAAGGGAATAGGATGGGTGCATTATTTGGCTTGGTGACTTCATTAGTGATATTTGGCATCAGATGCTCAGCTGGTGTAAATCAGAAGAGCTCCTCTGTGCCTGCTTACCCCCTCTGAGGATTCACTTATTTGTCCTGTATATGGATTTCTACATTATTCTATTTTATTTTTCTCCACTGCACTGGTCTCCAGGCAGCATTTTGAGAATAGGAATTTAAGCCATGAGAAGATTTTTTGTTAGATGGAACAAAACTCAGGGTATATCTGTTGCCTTGAAGATTTTGAGGTCTTATTAGAGACAAAATCTTGAGTTTTGATTCAGCTTGCCCAACAGTAAATGAAATGTAGGGATACAGGATCCTTACACAGCCTAAAGCCCAAATTCTCTCTCTTGTCATTCAAAATAATTGTTGAAAATGGATTAACTGTGGCTTTTTGTCCATACAGGAATATCAAATACCTGTGTAAAATTCAATAGAAATTGTCACTTATGAATTTCACGGTCTCTCTTAAATATTTCCTGAAATAAAATAAAAATGAGATAGGAGGTTTTCTTCATTTTTATCTTTTTAGTTATTTTTTACAACAGATATGGAAGTATTGCTCTGCCTCAGAAACTCAAGACCCGTCTGTACTTTTACTGTTTTTAAAGTGGAAGAATCTTTAGCTAAAAGTAGAAATATTGTTCCTCCTGAAAGAAATTCTCCTTTGATACATTCTTTGTACAATTCACAATGTGTGCCTTGCTTTTGAATCTGTACCATTCAGTCTTTTTTTTTTTTTTTCCATTTGAGGAAGATGGGGAGAAATAAGCAATGATTTGAGACATTCTGCCTGACAATGTATGTCCAAAAATTCAGCCATTTCTGTTGATGGAGGTGTATCTACAGACGGAATGGGTAAGGAAGAAAGACAAACCACTTCTTTTCATGCACCCAGTGGACACACAAACTTCAGACTAAAAGTAATGAAAACAATTGCACCTCCATTCAGCAGACAAGGTGTCAGTGTGAAGACTCCTATCCATAACAACGAACTTCTAACTCCTTTTGTAAAAGGAGATGTCCCCACCTTTCCCAGTCAAGCCAAGAGTGCATGTCCCAGACAATGCATAATCCATGGCTTCCCCTGCCTACCCATTTTGATGGAAAGCTATCTAACACGGGGAAGAATTTTTGTCTGTAAAGTGCTGGAAAACAGACAACTTCTTTGGTCAATGTCCTCAAAAGATATCAATATTTAGAGGATCATTGAAAGCTTGGGTTATTTGGTTTTCCAAAGAAAATTTTAAAACAAAGATGTTTGAGGAAGACACACAGTCCCTGTGAAACTGTTAAAATTTAGCTAAATAATTAATTTTCCATCAAAAAAAAAAGAAAGTTAAAAATTTGGGTCATCCTCATTTAGGGATGTAGCATGGAATATCAGTATCTTCCATAATAATTCTGGTTATCAGGGCAAAGTCAGAAAGGAAAGATCATAGAATCATTTAGGTTGGAAAAGACTTTTAAGATCATCGAGTCCAACCGTTAACCTAGCACTGCCAAGTCCACCACTAAACCATGGCCCTGAGCACCGCATCTACACGTCTTTTAAATACCTCCAGGGATGGTGACTCCACCACTTCCCTGGGCAGCCTGTTCCAATGCTTGACAACCCTTTCCATGAAGACATTTTTCCTAATATCCAATCTAAAGCTCCCCTGGCACAACTTGAGGCCGTTTCCTCTTGTCCTACCACGTGTGACTGTGGAAAAGAGACCGACACCCATCTCACTACAACCTCCTTTCTCAACCCCAGTTCCCTCAGCCACTCCTCATAAGACTTGGTCCGTAGACCCTTCACCAGCTATATAGATAGATATATAACACTGCAAACCTTTCTCCCATAGGGAGATTTAAATAATGTGGATGCTAAGCAGGAAGACTGAAATTCTGGTTAATGCTCCAAAATCCGTAACTGCTGGTTTTTTGTGCCCGTCTTCTGTGTGCCTATGAGCAAACTGATGCACTTCATCTCTACTGGCATTGCTCACACCAAACCGTGGGGCTGACTTCATTTGTATCTGTGAGATAATGTGGATATTCTTGCTGGAAAGCATATTAGAAAAGCAGAGTTGCATTGTCAGTGCTGAGAGACTGAACAGGGCAGCAATAAAGTTGCTCTTGACCAGCTGAGCTTGGTAGAGGCAGCAGAGGTTTTGGCTCTATGGGGTGAATGGGGCTTGTTCCTGATGAACTTTCAAAAAGTCGTTGGTTCATGGAGGTGCAAGTTCAAAAAACATCATTGCAGAGGTTGATATAATTATACACCAAATGGCATAAATCCCTGATCAGAAGGTATAAGCAGAGGGTGTCTAAAGCATGCAGTCCTCCGGATGATGGTGCTGTTAGAAGGTCCTTCATGGATAAAGTCTAGGGACTCTTGTTAGTGCAAACTGAATCTGCATTCACCACTGCAAAGTGCACAGGAACCTTTCATGCGGTGCCAGAAAGGCAAAATTTTATCTCTGTGAATACCTTGATAGGTCACCTTATGAGCAGGCACCAGCAAGTCCTTTTAATGTACCATGGCCCGTTCTGTGTAAAGAAAATCTCAATGTTTTAAACCCTCAGTGCTTTTGTTTCACAAAACACTGTTCACAAGGTAACTGCAGGCTGGAGCCATGAATCCATTTTGCCTTATTTAAATGAATTTTCCACAGAGTCCTTCAGGAGGTATCATACTCAGCACTTCCCAAAGGAAATTATGTGTATAAAATTCATGAGAATTCCTCCTTTCTCTAGAGTATTAGTAGACATCTCTCTATTATGCAACCCAGGAATATTATAAGCCAATAAATAAACCTTGAGATGAAGGATATTTGCCTCACTGAACCAAACATCCTGAGAGGTGAGGGTAGTATATGTGTAATATTTTTAAAGGATAGTCTTGGGGTTTTTTTATTTCTGAAATATCCGTGGTGATTAAGATCAGAGCAGTACTGTCTTAGCCTCTGCAGCAATCTCAATACAAGAATATGATTCTAATCTGTAATCATCCTTGTAATACGCCTATTTTATTAAGCAATATTAATGAACCTTATATATGTCATATCTTGGTAGAGCAGAGGAGGAATGTGATGGCTTAATGCAAGCGAGTCTTTCCAATTTTTCTACATTTGAACAGAGTAGGGCCAGAGCTCATCTGAAAAGCAATATTATGTCTGAGCTTAGGCTTTCCAGTCTGCCCATTATAATGCTCAATGCAGAAAACATAGTTTACAAAAGTGGAAAAACTTTACAAAAGTGGAAGGTTATTTGAAGCTGCATTTTTGGAGTTACTAAGCTGGGTTTGGCATCATAGTTTGTATTTCACAACTGGTTGTACTCCATAGATTTGGGAAGGAGCTAATCTAATGGACAGCTTTGAAAGAGGGCTTGTATAAAAATAAGCAGTAAACTAACCACATTTACATTTTAGACCTTATCTAAGAATGAACCTCATGGACTTGGATGGGCTTTGGAGTCAGCCAAAAAGAAATACAGGTGGCTGCTGCTGCACCCATTACTTATCATTTCTTCAGAGACAGCATCTAGCACTTAACTCTAAACACCTCTCACACTGAGGGGAACCTTGTGAGGAGCAAGTCCTGAGATTCGTAAGAAAAACACGCCTTAGCTTCTTGATAATGCAGCAGAGCATTCAAAGATTGCTTACCAAAGCTTTGCAGGATGACATAATCAGGCAGGAAAGACTTAATTGTATGGGATTTTTCCTAATAGGAGAGGGTTGAAACAGCTCTGGATGAATAAAGAGGACTGCAAAGTGGTGTCAGAGGTGTTCCTTGCTGTCCTGCTTCCTTCCCTGGGCTCTCTCCTGCCGTGGGATATGGCATTGCCACCCTCAGCGCGCTTCTCCCAGGAGGTCGCACACAGCTTCTTTTCCCTCTTTCCTCGTCTTAGGTCCCCTACCACCCATGTTGCAAAAGTGTCTTTCTTTTGTCCAGCAACACTTCTTGCTCTCCTGGGCTTTCCAGGGCTTTGGGAAAAGGAAGAGGAATGGGAAAAGGAAAAGGAATGGGAAAAGGAGGCGGGATGGGCCATCTTCTGCAAGAAAAAAGGAGACTGATGGGCCAGTCCAGGAGCCAGAGGAAATCCTCAGGGATCATGTTGTTCTCTTCTGTCTGCTGTCAAGGGTGATGGTGGGTGCAAAGGTGACTGCAGAGACCTTTGGCAAGTGTGCCCAAAGTGGGGAAGGAAGTATTCCAACAAAAACATTTAGTCATCTAGCCAAAACTGTGGCAAGGATCTCCCACAATCAACCCCTCCCTTACGAAACTATTTACTGATATCCTCACTCTTAACATCCCAGTAGTTCCACTCCGAATTTGCCTGGTTTACAGTGTTTTGTCTAGGCAATAGAAAAGCTCTTTATTTTCAAATTCTGTTTCACCTATGGGTATTTTTAGACTGTGACCATGTCATAAGATCAGCACTTTCAGAGGTGTTTTATTCCACTGTAAAGCTGAGATGCAAGGTGAGGCATCTTCTGCAGGTACCCATTGCTGATTACAGAGAAAGCCTAAATGACCAATTTACGCTGGGTGCTTAATTTTCAGCTGGTTTAAAATCCCTGCTTTTTTTGCTATGGAAAGTATTTTTCCCACCTATGTTTCCTCTGTGAACCCTCCACAAAATTATAAACAACTTCTTGAACTGCAGACATCAAAACCAGAAGCAGTATCAGTCCTGGAATAAAAGCATCCTCTTCTTATTTAAAAGCTTTGTGTCTATGCAGCAAAATAACACTAGCTCCTTTGTAAGACCTTTATCCTGACAAAAATCATCTTTAGTTATTATCTATCATGATGACAAGCTGTTTTCAGTCACCAGCCGTCAGAAAAGAAACTCTGCCTAATAAATACAGCCATATCCTTACGTATAATTTTTCTACCGTTATAGTAAAATGTACCTCATTTTATCTGAACATGGTTGATCCACTGATCACACAACATAAGGGATCTGTCCTCTTATTTTATTTATCATCCCCTGTATCTCCATCTCAGTAGCCAATTGGCTGAATACCAACTTTTAGATTACCTTTATGTTTATAGATAAAACATTGCTAAAATAGCATCAGGACAAAACCTGATCCCTCTGTGACCAGACTAGAAACAGACCCGTTCGGCAGTAACTTCTATAAACACATTTTGAGGTTTTCAGCCTATTTTTAATCCATTTAAGGTGCACCACATTAATTTTGTGTATTCTTTTTCTAGTTTTGCAATCAAAATGTCACGGTGTACCAATTCAAATACCTCACAGATGCCTATTGCTTGAAAACCGCTATCTTTATCGACCGAATTTGTAATCTCATCAGAAAAAGACCTATCAGTTTAGTTTGACAGGACCTATTTTCCATAAGCCCGTGTTGACTGGTATTCACTAGATGTCCCTTCTTTATTTCTGAGGATGGGGGACTCTAGGGTACTAGGGAAGAGGGTTTGC
This sequence comes from Harpia harpyja, assembly GCF_026419915.1. Taxonomy (NCBI): domain Eukaryota; kingdom Metazoa; phylum Chordata; class Aves; order Accipitriformes; family Accipitridae; genus Harpia; species Harpia harpyja. Next base: position 4,578,603 of record NC_068954.1, on the reverse strand, counting down.
CACAGCATATACATCTGCAGCTTCACATTCAAGCACCAATTGTCAGCTTGTCTCCTGGAGACTGCTGCAGTCTGAAATGGCCCTGAAGTTATTTTATGCTTTGCTCTCTCCAAATCAAGACTGTCCTGTCTAGAAATCCAAGGAGGCCTTTCTCAGTCTCTATATAAATAATTCTTTCATACAGCCAACATTATTAGTCATAGTGTGCAATCGGTTCTGTATTAGAATAGTAAAGAAGCCCACTGGCAGTGTGAAATGACTGATCTCCAGTGTGGATGTATCTAGAGCGCCGAGTCCCAACAGCCGTCTACCTTGAGGCATAGGAGAATTTAAGTTGGTGAGGCGGAGGAGGGATTGGTGATATTAGGGAAGCTGACAATTTGTGTGACATGACAGCTCTTCAGCATGGACTGCACTTTTCTTTTCCTTTTTTTCTTTAACCCTCAGCACCTTGCAAGTGAAACCAGTTTAGGTGCACTTATTATTTCTATTTCTATTTCTATTTCTATTTCTATTTTTATTTCTATTTTTTATTTCTAATTCTCTGTATTTCTATTACTATCACTATTATTATTGTTATCACTATTACTCTTTTGTTTCAAGGGTGGTTTCAATGGCAACTGGGATGCCAGGATTGAACTGCACTTGGAAAATAATTAATTAGAAACAGCCTCAGTGCTGAGGACCCTGAAGCCTGAGTGGGCAAAGTGGACTGAGGTATGGAGAAAAGCTGTATTAGCATTCTCATTTTGCACGTGAAGAGCTGAGGGGCAGAGACGTTAAATGAGTGGCCTAAGGTCACAGAGGGGAATTGGTGGCAGGATGCAGACTTCAGCTGAGGACAGTCGATATCCAACCTAATGCACAAGCTGCAAGTCTTGCCCTGCATTACTTTTTCAGTGTTGCCTGTCTCCATTTTCCTCTCTGAAACAGGCTTAGATAAAAAAATGGTGTAGTGAATTTGTCTAAGGACAGATAGCCAAGGGAAACGGGTGCTTTTGCTGATTTCTTTTCCACTTGTTCCTAGTGCAAGCTTTAGTGAGTTGCTTAACTCTTCCCTGCTTCATGTCATGTATCCCTGATTCATGGACAATGGCATAGCTTTTCGTCCAAAAGGGGTTAGGAAAAGCAGTGATTAGGGCTGGTAGGAGTCTACTATTTCTCTTTGAAGGGAAAACCTGAATTTAAAAAAGAATACCGGAGACATCACATTTTTTTTTAGGTTACAAAAACATTTTCTTTAGAATTATTACAAATTTTTTCCAGAGGTTTTGGGGACTGCACAGACCCTTAGCCTCCTTGAAGTGCTGTAGGCAACTCTTGCGGGACCTGCAAGATGGGAACCTTGACTGACCTAGCAGTTAACTCCCAGGACCACGAGATGGCCAAAGCCTGAATCCCTGTCACCTCTTAAGGGTGCCTCAGGTGGGGGAACTAGGCAATCCCAGGACCTCCACCTTCAAGGTAAGCTGGTACTGGATGAGTTACTGCTAAGAGGGTCATTTACAGAGCAGGGAACTATTTTCAGAGGAAAAAAATTGCCACAAGTCATCTACTTGTGCAGTATTTGTGCACCCCACTGTACTTTTCCCATCAGAAAATAACACACGATGAGTTGGGAACTGATCAGTGCAAGCCCCCACTGGAAGTAGGAAGTGCATAGCCAAATTACGGTGAAATGCCTGCTTGACAAGGCTAGAAGTCAGCCATCTCATCTAAGCTATTCAGGTAAGAGCTGCAGAGACAGGCACTTCCACGGGGTGATTTGGCCTGTCCCGCACTAGCTGTGTGTGAAAAGCAAAGTGAAGCACCCTCCTGAGTGCATACTTGTCTATATTAACCACACGCAAGGGAGAATTAGATTAGACTAGACACCTAACTTTTAATAATTAGGGGTAATGAGTGTAGGTGAAAGGTAGGTGGTCTTGGTTTTGCTCGTCCCGTGAGTGTCTCAGAGAGCAATGGTCCAGTGCTTCCAGCATCACACACTAAGATGGAGGGTTGGTTAACCAGTGACTTTGATAAGAATATTCTCCAGTGCCACCTCTTGGGAGCAAAGGAAAATTTGTCTCGTGTTCAGCGTTTCTCTCATACATGTATTGTCTCCATCCTAATTTTGACCTCTACACAGCCTGGATAAACAGATATAAATGTCTTCACGCTGTTACCAAAAGAAACAAATTATTATATGCTCTGCCTGTGAATATCAAAGAAGTCAAATCAACTACAGTTTTGCTCAGCAACAAGAAGCCTTGAATTAAAAGCTTCCTTTTCTGACAATTTAACCTCTCACAGTGGACCAAGACTCTCATCCTCAGAGAAATAAAGGTATTAGGACCCACAGCAAAGAACTTCTGATGCCGTTGACTTGGGAATAGTGTTTCAGACTTCAGTACATCATATAATTCACCATGCAATTTTAGATTAAACAAGCGGATACTGAATCATCTTTGGACTAGTAAGCTACTAAGCCCAGTGGTGGACATGAAGATAAAAAGTCCCGATGGGCAAGTCTTAAAAGGGAGTCGCAATTTATGCTTCAGCTAATCATCGTTGCTGTGTCTGAAAACAAGAAGAAAGCATGAGGCATAACAGAATGAAATGTAGCATCCTTCTCCCTGCAATGCACATCTTTTCTCTGGGATTAAAATAGGGTTTGCATTTTAAATTTTCATTTACTAAACAGAAAAATATTTTACTAGGAGGGAATGGTATTAAGGAGAAATGATTCTTTGTGTGCCCTCAGGCCTGGTGAAGACAGGATTTGATTTGCTGTGTTAGGCTGGAATCTGGATTGATACACAGAGATGAGAAGGTGTTTAATAAAATTTACATTTCATTTTCTCACTTGACACCAGTCTCCTGTCACTCACCGAATGAAGGGAATACGACAAATAACTTTTGTCAGCACCTAGACATGGAGAGACAGTGGCGGGGGGGAGGGAGAGCAAGGGTGGGATATTTTTAGCATCGTTCCCTTTGACGGCTGCGAGACTTGGCGTGTCTTGGGCACCGGCTTCATCTTTAATGTACTTTGGAACAGAGAGGTGTATCAGGAGTGAAAGCGCAAATTAATCCAACCCCACCTAACCTGTCCCTGGGGATGGACAAATGATCTACTGGAAAATGAATGAGATGACCTACACCCAAAGCAGCAGAGCATTTCTGCGCACACTCCATGCTCAGCTTGTGGGTAGCTCCTATCTCTGACCAACACAGTCCGATCCGGCTTGAGTCCATCTTCCACAGTGTTGCAGCAGAGATCCTTTTCTGTGCCATTGTCTTGGCCGTGTCACCTGTTTCTGTTCTTCTTTTTTCCCTAGTGATACCAAATTAAAGTGGCTGGGTTTAGTATTAAACCCTTTCATCCCTGATTTTTTACACCTGAATTTAGGTTTCTAATCGAGGACCAAAGATCAGGGTCCTAGTCAGCATCTGCATGCATTAAGTTACAACTGCACAAATCCAGGAGGAGGGAGGTCTTTTGCAGGAGGACTGAGTATATGTTCTCCTCCTTTTCTTTTCCTGTGGGGTATTACCCTTTATCTGTTCAGCTGAATTTTAAGTCAGATCCCTGCATCCCACAGGACTCCCACAGAACTTCGAAAGCAATGAAGAATGTGCGGGACATCCGGAAAAGCAAGGTGAATAAGCATTGCTCCTTATTTGTCATGCAACAAGACCTGGAAACTATCAGGCACAACACTTAAAATAAAAGCAGAAATAACTTCTTTTTTTACACAGGATGTAGATAATTCAGTGTAACATGATACTAATGCTACACTTTCAGAAAATGTTGAGGGACAATAAGTCCATCATCCAATGGCCATTAGGAGCAACCACCATTCCCAGAAGTTTCTTCTTGCTTAAAATAAAATCCAGGGAAGGCTCATTTCATATTTGCCTTTTTCTTTCATTCTTCCCCAAGTATTCAACACCAGCAGCCCTCAGTATGAGGGTCTGGTCTAATACAATATGGAAGCTCTTCAGAGGTTTACCTAGCTGATGTGCAATCTTCTGCCATGGCCTTTGTTCATAACTGCAAATTGAGCCAGGTTCATCAGTAGTAGGGACTATTTTTCCCTTAGCTTGTAATGTGAGGAAAAAGCTTTGAATTGAAACATCCGAAGCAAAGTTGACAGCATGCTGGGTGTATTTTAAGAGAAAGTCATTCACTGAGCTGGAGACCAAGAGAGATGAACAGAAGCTCAGATAGAGTCAGGTTTTTCTTTCACATTTTCTTCCGGTTTTGTTGTTTGGTTGGTTGTTTTTTTTTCCAAAATGTTCACCTTGAGCATAAAGCTAAGGACAAACTGAGCAATTTATAATATTTTGTTTTGCAATCAATTTGGGAGTGTTGTGACTTTTTTTTTTCTTTCCTTCTTCCCTACTCTTTTTCTCCTCTCTATTGGTCACAATGTGAAAGAAAAGAGGAAAGGAAAAAAAAAAGAAAGCAAAAGGAGAGCATAAATACCTACCCAAACAATCCTCCCTCAAAAGACATTTCAATATCCAATTTAAAAAATAAAACATTCTCTATGTCCTTCTATTCTCCTTTTTTGAAAACTCACTAATGGAATGATTACTCTAGTTACCTTTTGTTCTTTGAGAATTGAAAATTTTGAAATGCCTTGGTAAGAAAGTAGCAGATTGTTAGTAGCTTCTTGGCAGATCCAGACCTGCACACACACACACACAGAGGTTTGAGCCGGTGAAAAGCAACTATGGTATCTACCAAAGGTGCTTCCTAGGTTGACCTCATGCTCCCAGGAACTTCACTGTCCCTCCCTGCAACCTGTCATGTCACCTAGTATGTGAAATCTTGTCTCTCAGGTAGCACCTACCTCCTGTCCCCATCCCTCAAAAGCACACTCCTTTTACGTACCATAGAAATCCCTGTGCAAAACTGCCTTTGCTGGTGTGTTCTGGAATCTTGGAATGATCCTATGGTGTACCTGGCTTTTGCTCTTGCAATCGTCTTTATAATGTTGATCAACAAATCATCACCCAACATTTCCCACGTTTTAGTAAGTACAAAACTGGAATAATTTCAAGTCCTGGCAAATGCATAGTGATCGCAAAAAAATAAATCTGAAAAACCTGTGAATCTGCATATTCAGTAAGCACCCATAATCACCCTTGGAGTGTTGCATCATGCAGCTTTCCTGATCCAGTGAAGGTTTTCCCTCACAGTTCCTAGTCCACTGGAGATTTTTTTTAAACATAATTTCACTCTTAACAAGGCTGTTCATTGCAGAATCAGAAGCTCAGAGAAAAGCCTTCTGACTGGACACTTGCCTCCTTTATTTGCCATTTATACCTCTGATTCTATAGAAATAAGTGCCATAATAAATGTCATAATAAATAGGGATTGGGAGTTATACCACATAGAGATGATGAAAGGGTTTATAATCTTATTGCTGTTATTTGGTTTTTCTTTCTTTTTTTTTTTTTTTTAATTTTGTCTTAGGCACACAATTCCTTCAACCCAGACTGTAATTAATTTTACTACATCACCAGTTATCTCTGCTCCCTAACCAGGCTTGTCATTTTAATTTTTCACAGGCTTTCTTTTTTTCTATCCATGTGCCTGTTCCTGTATCTTCGTGAAGTCTCATCAACTCTGGCCCAAAGCCTTAGGCAAATTTGTCTGTAATGCACTCTTCTACTTCAGACATAAGAGGAAAAAATACCACTTCCACAAAATGGGAAAAAAAAAAGGGAAGAAGAATAATTTTGACCATACATTGTCTAGGAATTCAGACAAGCCTGTAGAGCTTGGTTAAAAATAAGGCATCCTTTCAGCTACACTCTTATATGAATAAAGGAACTCACGTGCTATTGGAGATGGGACCACAGAGAAAGGTTAGCAGGTGGAAACCCTAAACCCAGCAAACTTAATGAAATTTTTGCCATTGGCTGCAGTGGAGCCAAACTTGTCAAATTTCACTGACATTTAACGTGACTGTCAAAAAAGACTTTGGGTCTGGGAGGATGGATCTGCACAGGGAGATGCAGAGACTTTTACATTCGGTTTGCCTGCACTTTGAAGGCTTCCTTGGTGTTCAGTGTGGGGAAGTTAGCACTTTGCTAAGCCTAAGTAGATTTGCTGAAAGGGCTTAGTGTCCCTCGCAGAGCTCTCCTGAATGTGGGCTGTGGTAGAGCATGAGTCTTTGACACAACATGCCTATAGGCTTCTTCGAAAAGCTGAGCTGAAATCCTGCTCCTGGTTTTTTTACGTGTCCTCCCAGAAGCTGGATTTTGACAGTATAAAAAAGTGAACTCTTTTCAGCTGAATGTCCTGCAGCTGGGCCAGAAGTCTTTAATAACCTCAAGTCTATCAAGGCACCCCATCCCTCATGGGTAACCCACGTGTCACACTGTGGGTTCTTCCTCTGGCTCCTTCCACTCCATCCCTACCCTGCCCTGCCCTCACCCTGGCTTTTGGAATGTATAATGTCTTCCTATCGCAGAGTATTTCAACACACAAATTTACCCATAAAACAACCATGCAAAGTTGGAAACCACCGTGGTCTTAATTATAGTGTAAGGATTAAGGAGAACTCAACAATACAAAGACTAAGGGTCCTGAGCAGCATCAGCAAAAGTACTGATGGTAAGACACTACTGACATGCAGATGTCCCACAGGCCAAGCTGGTATTCAAACTATTGTAAAATAAAGCCTTTGGCCTGGGACAAATGTGTATTCTCTTTCTTTGCCTTGCCCAGGAGATTCTGGAGCAGCTTGGGTATGTCTGTTCATCTAACCATATGTTGCCTGTAAGAGGGAGAGGCTGTTTTTTCCTTTGCCTGTCTAGATGGAAAAAATTTCAAAATAAATCTGGATCTCCATCAGCCATAAAGCAGTAGGATCCCATTTCATCTAAGTACTGTTGCAGTCAGTCTAAAACCAATTATTTTTAGAAAAGATACCATCTCATGTGTAACCATGTTCTTCAACCACTAAGTCTCAGTCACATCTTCTTTCTCTCTGATCACTAGAATGATTTTTTTTCTGGTACACAACACAAGATCCCCTAAATTTCTTAATTGTTCAGGATTCACTTCATGATTGCACTAATTTTTCATCATGTTTTGTTTCACTTCTTCCCCACTTCTTTCCCATGCTCTACCACCCATTCTGTTAATGCACAGCACTGTGGGAAATTAAGATCGATAATGGTGCAGTTAAAGACTTTTTAGCCCTGCTTATTCCATTAGAGGTCTAGACATGCAAGACATTACTTATTCTGTAAACAAAGTATGGATAAATGCAAGGATTATGAATTAAAGGATTAATTAAAGCCCTTAACTGTTTCCAATGTGTCTGATTTTTTTCCCAAAAAGAAGGCTCCATTGTATAATGTTTGCATATAATTTACATTCAATATTATTTGCACATTATTTGCATACATTCTGATATTTGCAATTATATATTATTTGCTTTCACTGTGCTTGGGTGTGATAGAGTCATTTACTAGGAGTAGAACTACTGAAGGGGAGTGGAGTTCAGGGGATGGAGGAATTGTATTTCTGCAGAGAGGAAAGGAAAGGATTTTCTACTACATGAAAGCATCTTAAATTAAGTATCAGCTGTGGAGGAAAGGAAGGGTCTCCAAATCATTTCACCAAACCTGAATGTCTCTGCAAGGTATATCTTCTTATTCGGACCCTGAATCACAAGCCTTAGGGATTTACCATGTTGATTCACATAAAACAATATTTTGGCCTCCGCAGAAAATACTTAAGAAATTGCTTTTCCATAGCATGGAAGAGGTCAGAAAGGCTGATCTATGGCACTTAATAAGGCCCTCATGTTCAACTGTCTTAAGCCAGAAAACCTCCTGTGCAGTCAGCCAGAAGCCTAGTTCAGCATGGAATCAGTCTGATTTCACCTGAAAATGATGCTTATAAACACAATATAGCGCAGGAGCCAATGCTGGTGAATCTATTTTTGTGCCTAGAGAACTGTGTAGCTTACTGACCAGCATCTGCACCTTACCTCCTTCAGCTTGTAGTGAACTGGTTTGTGGTTGGGTTTTGGGGGGGTTTTTTCAAATCAAGTTTTCTTACCTTCTCTTCCACTGCTGATCTGGCCAGAAACCTTATTTTCATGCTGAAGTATTTTATCTGCAGAGGAGTATAAATTTTATCTTGTGCCACCAGGACACCTTGCAACCAAGAATTTTATGGTACAGAGAGGGCATAATAAAGTTCCTCATCTTCCAGCTCAGTAAAGCAAAGCACAGAGGATTTCTCTGAGCAACCGAAGAACATCAGCATTATTATTATCAATCATAAAGACTAGTGTTCATAACAAGCCAGTGATTTAAGGGTGGTAGAAAACAATGCCATGGTGAAGATTTAACTCCGCAAAATAATTAAAAAAAAAAAAAAAACAACACAGACTTAAATAGGGAGGAATGGGAGTACTTACTCAAGTGACAATGAAATGAAAGTTGAATACATGTTTGGTTTTTCTAGGAAAAAGGAAAAGATTTATGCACATACTGAGGTTCTTAAATGAAACTAAAGGCATGATTGGAAGAAATGGGAAAATTCCTATATATTTGTATATATGCACACATACCAATCAGCATTGCTCTAGACACTAAGACTACATCAGTGCTAGTATATTAAAGTGTCAGAAATCCCATCATCTGCACTGTTGAATTGTTCGGCTAATCCCTGAATACTTTTGAATGTAATCTCAAAGGTGACCTAGCCAGCCATCTAGCACTCCCCCAAACAACTCTTGGAGAGAGTTTTAGAGGTGTCAGAAGCACTATTCTCAACAGGCAGTTTGGATGCACCCACCCAGTTTTGGAAGCTAAGAAAGGTCAACACCATAGACATGGTCAGAGTCTCCCAGCTGGCTGCAGATCCAGATAACAGCTAATTTGGACACGTGCCATGCGGCAGGCTGGTTCCCCATGCTAACATGTGTGTTTTTCTCTGACCACGGAGACAAAAACTCAGCTTCGCATTGACTGCAAGCCAGGCAAAGCTTGCTTTGTCGGTGGTCCACCACCTCACATCACTTCTCTTACACCTCTGCTGCTACCACAGCAACATGCTCTCTGACATCATTCTGATTTTGGGGCATCCTTTGGGACTTCTCTCTTTCCTTGTTGTAACCAGGCGAAGGCTGGGTGACATCCTTCTGGCTGGAACATCCCGGGACAGTTAGCTGCTGAAGTTCCAGAGAGTCACCAGGAGATGTTCCTCCACGTAGCGGTTGGTGACTGTCACTTTTCCCAGCTGAAGAAAAGGCGTCTCTGTCACCTGTCTTACACTGGACAGTGCTCGTCTTTCTCCCTGACTTGGCTTCACAGGGCTGCGGGTTGAGCTCCTCCAGTTGTCCTGTAGCATGTGCCACTGCTTCAATTGCTTCCATATCTGTGAAAGCATGACTTGTTAGCGCTTTACAATAATTCTAAGACCCTATCTTGATGTTCCTTACCCTTCTATGCCTTTATTACATCTTAAAGACATTGAAGAAAGAGGAGTTATTGTTGGGAAAATAATTTTAACTGGCCACAAAATTTAGTTTGGCAGAAATAAGTTGTTAAAACCAAATAAACATAACCTGTTTCCACAAATAAATATACAGCAGCTAAAACATCTGGTTTGTTCCTATTGATACACTAATACCTCCTAGAGCATCTTCCAATGGTTATCAAATTCTTCAATAAATGCTTAATAATAAAGTGTATAGAATACAGCTGGTTAATAAGCTAGGTATTGGTAAGACTGATAATCGTTTTAATACTACACATCTATAAAATACATCAACATTCTATGAATCAGGCTGTAATATAAGGTAGAACTTTCCATTGCTGACATTTGAATCCCACTCAAGGCAAAGCCTGTAACCTGCAATGCTGTTTAAAAAAATGCCTTTGAAAAATGCAGACAAACCAAAATATATACTATACATTTTTCATGTGGAAATAAAAAATGTTTACATCTTAATAAAACAAACGGTTATCAACCACAGAGGCAGAATCACTTGTGGTGTTACAGCAGATGGCTTCTGAGTTGACAGGGTGTGCTATCACTTCAGCACGAGATTGGCAGCATGCTTCATTTGGATGCTAAAAACATTTGTAAAATTCTTGCAATCCTCTCCCTTCCCCCCGAAAATAAAATGAAACCAGCCCAGATCCAAACCTTTTATACTTTTTCCAAATCCAGAACTAGTCCTAGTCCACGTATCTGATGTGTTAGTGGACAACACTGGCTTTTGCAGTCCGTTCATTGTCATATATTATATGTCCTTACTACAAATGATCCCAGAAAATGTATTGTTGCCACTCCTTATTTTTCAGGTTTGTCCTTGAAGTTTAACCCTTAGCAGCCTGTGACATTCAGCCCCATGGTTTCTCAGACCTGCTGCTCAGATTCTTTCTCTTCTCCCTTTTCTATAATTCATTAATTGGAACTCTATTTGCTGGAATAATTCTCCCCTATCTTCATGCATTTTCTACGATTTCCCTATTTCTTCATGCTTATATTCACTTTTCCTGTTAAGGAGTGTAGGTTTTTTTCAACTTGTACACTCAATTTCAGGACTGCACCTCTTGGAAATCCACTGGAAAGTTGTCCATAAATTTTCAGTAGTCACACATGTTTCTGTGTGTAAGAGTTTTCCTTCTCAAGATTGCTTTATCATTAGGTAGTTGGCTGTTTTAAAGCACAAATTGCATACATCACTAGGTTCGGTTTTCTTCTTTATACACATAAACATGATGATCAGGTTATGATCCCCTATTCCAAAGCTTCATGTTATTTCTTGATATGTATTGATGCCCTCTTCAATTTCAAAGGCGCAATTTTCAACTGTGAAAATAGATCTTTTCAAACGAGTTTGAATTAATGGAGGAAGCTAAAAGTTTTCCGGATATGAGCAGTTTCAAGGATGAAATACTGCCCTGAGATTTATATGACATAGTAATCTAAAATATCCTGATTTTTTTTTAATTAAATACAAACTATTCAATACCAATAAAGCACACGATTAACTGGATTAAGTACCAGCTAACAGACAGAGCTCAGGCAGTAATTATATATGGGAAATAATTCTCAGAGGTGGGGATGTGTGGCAGTACCAGACACTACCACTGAAATGGAAGATATCCAGTGTTTCCACCAGTGATTTGGAATTAAAATTAAAATTGATTCCTGTGAAATTTTGTAAAAGGTGGAAAAAATGGCAAACTGGTAGAAAAGAAAAAGGAGTTGATCTGAACAACCTAGGAGCAAGGGATGCAGACCCTATTTGCAGAATGGGAGAACCTCTTCAGGAATACAACAGTGATTTCTGAGAGCTGGTGACCAAATAGTTCAGGATGAGGGTCAAAAGGTACAATACCTGAAAGGACTGGAAATTGAAGCTAGGGAACGTAAGCTGTTATAGGATACAACCTTTCAGTGGTGAAGGTGATGAACCACCAGAATAACTGTAAAATTTGCAAAAAGAAACAATATATTCCTCCACCTCCAGATGCTGCTCTGTTAAGAATGCATCAGTCGATCAAAAGTTATTTAATTCAAGAGAGAGATAATTATGTGAACCTGAGGAGATTTTTTGTTACACCAAGGTCAGACAAGGTAGTATCTTGATCCCTTCTCCCCTGCACTACTGCATATCTATGCATAGAGTTTTCTTCCTCATTTCCATCCTCAGATCCTTCTTCTGGGACAACAACCAGGGCCCCTACCTCCAGCAGACTTTACGCTGTATAACCACTTACCAAACAGAAAAACTCGGTCTTGCAAGACTTACCGTGGTGATTAATAATAAAGGCTCCAAACACTTAATTGTATTAGAAAGGTGGGATTTCTTATGGGGGGAACAGCTATAAAGCAGAAACTAAACAAAAAGACTGCAGCTTTGATTTCCTCCTCTCTCTCTCCAAAACCAACAGCACTTTAAATAAGGGGAAATCAAACATTAGACACTTCCGAGTCATATGTATTAAATTCACTTAAGATATTGTTATCCTTGTTTAGATTTGAACATATCGGGGAATCTTTTTGTCTTGCAACTATTCCTAAAAGACTTTAAGTGGCTGGATTGCCTTTTTCTGACAAAAAAATCTTTCCATGAATTATTTACACGATGGCTCCAATCAACGCTATACCTGTCAGCCTCCCCAGCCAAAATGAAAGTTCACTATGTAAAGGTGCCAAGGGAGAATGGCAGCCTCCCACTGCGAGTTTATAGACAGAACTAAGTCAGCACGCATTATGTGTCAGAGCCGACATCAGACAGAATCAGATCCTTTGATCTCAGACCTCCACAGGAAGCTTAGATCTCAGACAAATTAGATAAAAAATGAATTTATAGCAGATATGTATCCTAAGGCACACAGCTGAACGCTGTGTTTTGGAGGAGTACAGCAAATATCAAAACACATAAACTGCAGAATTTCCTCTCTCCTCTCTCCCCCTCTGCTTTTGTGATAGATGCTAATTAAAAGGAGATAAAACTCCAGCTCGGCTCTTCCTGCCTCTTATGTAATCCACAGGCTTCGGTACGGAGGAGGAAAAAGAAATTCCCAAAACAGAGTAAATGGGTGGTTCAGCAGGGTTATCCGAATGCCCTTAGATCTGCGCTGTTGGCAGGTGAGACAAAAAAAAAAAACCAAAACAAAAAACCTACTATAAGAACATTTCACACTTGCAGAGAGGGAAGCCAGCGCTTTATGCTGCCAGCCACATGCCCCCGAGGCTGTCTGCTTTCCCGTGACCTCAGAAGAAGTCGTGTTTGATCAGCAGATGATGAAAAGACAAGTCTCGAGGAGGTGTGTGGAAGAGGGGTGTTTGTGGCAGGGACCCTGGGGAGTAAAGGGGGGGACGCACAGAGGAGTGGGTGGGAATGGAGCAGCTTTGGGGTGCTGGCTCGGACTCGCTGCTCGGAAAGCATGGCATGAAGGTCCTGAGTGGTGGGGAAACAGAGACCGTGCAAATGAGCCCCGAGTGGGTTTTTCCTACCGCCAGTGTACCTCGCTGCAGTCCTCCACAGCCTGCAAACTTGTCCAGAGCTTTTTGAGCACTGTGCAGTTATTGTCACAGCGCTTGGAGACAGGGAGAAGCCCTGCTGTTCCAGGCATACTGGGGACACTGTGGGAATGTTGGTACCTACCCTACTCCAAAAACACTAGGTGAAATCATGGACTCATTGAGCGTAAGGGGGGTTATGCTGCTGGCTTCAGTGGAGCTAGGATTTCACACAATATATAAAAAAGGAGATAAAATGACAAATAGAAAAATACTAGGGAGGAGAAGGAGGAGGTAATAAAGCGATCGACCTTATGAGAAGAGGTGTGCCATTGACCCTATACAAAATTACAGTTTGTTAAGAGAGCTAAACCAACTCTTTTGATGTTTGACTGTTTATAATTATTGTCAAACTGCAGTCTCACCTCCTGCTACAGGCACACTACTTTTATCTTCTCCTTGACTGTAGCAAGGCTGGATGTGAGTTGCATGAGGCTGTGCTTGTTTATGGGGTCCCTTGGTACTGGCCTGTGGTACATCAGCCCGTTCAGTCCTCATTTCTGCAATGAAACATATAGTTACATCACTCTCAATCTATCCTCAGCTCAGCAGCAGTTATTAATTCAAGAAACGATATATTGCTGGTGAATTAACAGATAATCTAGAAGTGTTCTTTCTGCCCAAAAGTGGAGAGAGTTGTTTTATGCTCATACCATCTTATGTTTTGCCATTAGGGTTCCCACCTGTTCTCTTCAGTGGAACCCTTCCTTATGTTGTCACCACGTTCAATAATACTAGAAATTCAGACCTTATTGCAGCTAGTGCTAATGGTGCAGTTTAGGAGAAAGACTCTTTAGAAGTTACTTGAAAGCAAACGTTTGGAGAAACTGTGAGAAGGTCTTGAAACTAGTGGGAGATGTCTTATTAACTGGGATGTGCATTTACTTCTCCGCTACGGGTTACCTGTACCTTTAGCAAGGTCACAACTTCAATTAGCGTATCTGAAAGGCCAAGTTATTGGTAACTTTCAACATATCCAGCAGTTTGAGGTGGCTGTTTAGCAATCAAGCCACCAAGAGTTACAGTCACATCCTTTTATTTTCAGGTCTTCTCTTACACAAATAGCCTTATGTCTTCTGTAGTGGGAAAGCCTCCTTGAGGTAGCTATATTTGTTTTAAGATCAATGCTAAAAAGAAAGCAACCTTAAGGTTAAATTAGTAGAGGTGTGGATTTGCTTGGAGGAGAACTCCAGAGGAGCTGTAGCCCTCCCATTACCACCTTGACTCATATGATGCTGACAGCGTGATGTGAGCATGACTGTGCTGCTCTCTCTGTGGCATTCGCACCGCAGCTCTGTCTGGTCCTTGGTCAGCATCAAGGCTTTGCATATCCTCACCACAGTGCTATTTTGCTATGTCATCCTTCATCAGGAAAATGCAGTGGCTGAATGGATCATTGAAATCATAGCAAATATTTCCTCCGTTTCTCAATTCCTTGTCTACGCTATAGAAACCTCATTTTCATCATGTTTCACATACAGTTAAAACTTTTTCCAGCCAATACCCAGGCATCTGTTATAGGCAGAAAACTGTATAACCTTGAACTACAAACTATACTGCTAATTACTAAACTTCTCAGAGCTTTCTCTGAGTGCCATTGTCTGAACCCTGCTGTGGCCACTCTGGGGATTTGTTAAACAAAATAGGGAGTCTGCATCTATAAATTTTAGTGGGTATTTCCAACTTACTGTTGCTTTTGCTCTTCTTGAACCAGCAGAATGCAAGAGTGAGGATGAATGCAGATGCTGCTGAACTCAGTATGACAACAAGGATCATGCTGGCCTTCACTCCCATGGGGACAGGGAAGATGGTAAATGGCTGAGACAGCACAGTAAACTTGGCCCCTGAGAATTTAAAGCAGTCAGAGTTTATTACAAAAGTAAGAACACTGGTTTCACAGCTAAAACACCAGGTTAGAGCCTTTCAACAGTGATGCTGCCGTTAAAAATGCATGCAGGAACAACCCAGAAGTCTGTCTATCTCCAGATCCAACATTAGCCAACAATATCTATTTAGATCTGAGAACCAGGACAAACCAAATATGTAACAATACTTCTCCAATGTAAGTGTCAAGCTTTCAGGGCTGCCTGAAGCAGAGGCAGCCTCTTTGTATTTAACAATCCTTAACATTTCTTCCATGAATTTGTCTAGCTGACTCCCAAACCTAGAAAATACATTCACAAAGTATCTATTTCTGAGGCCAAACAGATCAGGCCCAGAGAGAAAACATGCACATTCTACCTAGCAAGACAAAGAAACTGGCTGCAATGAGAAAGCTGCCAAGTCATACTCAGTTTTTACAGGCTATATATGATTCATATCAATGTAACTTATGGGGAACCTAGAAACGTTCACTAGCATTAAGCTTAGGTCCATGATGCAGAAAACTCCCAGTGAACTTGTTAATATTTTCCACCATGTCAATAATGAGCATTATAAAGAAAAAATGTCAGTGTCCTTGCTGTTAGCATGGTAAATATTTAGTCTCTTGAGGCACACAAGCTTTGGGTAATGCTCTTCGCCCAGAGATCCTGAAGTTTTCTGTAAATGAAGTCAGAGTCAAGCCAGCCACTACTCATAGTTTCTGTGGTCAAGAGTTCATTGCATGTCAGCATCTGAGCTTCAAGGACTGGAAGATGCCTCGTACTGCCCTTTTAAAAATCAGAAATATAGAAAATTTTTGGTTCCCTGAATCATTTCCAAAACACATTCTGAATGGAGATGTGCCTGGGAAGGACAGGAGTTTAACAAAACTGGCCCTGGCCCTCTCTATAGACTGATTTGAAGGATGTGGATTAGCACATCAACTCATTACCTGTCTTACTACCTGACTCATTATTGGTCCTAACCCCACAATTCTAATAATTTTGATGGATGGAAATTTCTTTTACTTGAGTTCCACTTTTAATAAAAACCTAAAAGCCTTTTTTTCATCAATTCATTAAAAAAAAATCAGAAACACTGTCAGACGGAAGCTTGGAGACCAGGGTAAGTAGCTGTAAGTACTTTTATCTGAAACTAATTAGATTTGTGTCAATATTGTCCACTTGAACAAAGCAGAGCTTCATCAGAACAATGTGGGAAGCATGTTCCAATTGGGAAAAATTTGCCTGCAGGTACAAACACATATGAACTTCAGTTGAGAGGAGAGGAGTAATCTCACAGGTATCAAGGACTCTACACAGACAGGTGCTTAAAGGTGCTTTGCACTACTCTAATAGTTTGTGAGTAGACTGCTGTTGGTTTAAATGGAAAGTGGATGGATCAAGCCCATTGGGATCCATATCAGTTAAGTGAATATTACTGTAAAACAAGGAGCAAGACTATGCAGCAGTGCTATGAATAGTCTACTCTCCCCAGGAACTACCACTAAAACATTTGGAATTATTGCATTCAATATCAGCTGCATCTTCTGAGCTGTCTGCAAATAGCAAACTATGCCAGGGTACCCAAAGAAACCTGGTCATGAAAATGTATCCCAAACATCTACTATTTGATTATTTAATTTTTGTTTGCTTATCTGTCTCAAACAATAAGCAAATATCCTCAGTAAGAGTCTGGCAGTATAAAAGCCTTTATACTGTCTCCAGCACAGTTCCCAATTACAAGCAAGCAAAGGGGATTGCTGCTTTGGTGTGTACTTTTGCAATGCATATTAAAAGTGTACAATACTCTGATTTACACAGGTGACACCTACACAGACGTATCTGCCGTCCGCATTGCTAGCTGTAAACATCTCTTTGCAATACTCTGAGGGGCTAAATGTTTGATAAAAAGGATCTCTGTTTGACCTTTGTTCAGAGGAAAGATTTTGTGACTTCCCTGAAATAGCTTTCAAAACACACTTCATTAAGCTGTTCTTCCCACTAAAGAGTCGGATCCTGTGAGGTGCTGACTTTCCATCTGCTCTCACTGAAGTGAAGGCAATGGGAGCTGCGGGTGTTTGGCAGCATACACCCCCAAAATAGACACATGTCCCCCGGGTAAAGGCCCGCCTCCGGGTAATCCCTGCACCCCACTTCTCCCTTTGCAAAGCCATGGGCAACACTTGATGTGGATTAGACACTTGTGACTAGGAGGAGCAAAGGTTTCTCATTAAAAAAAAAATCTGGATGTTCATTTAATCCCTGGATAAGAAGGGATTTCTTGGGTTACAAATCCTATCCCATGCTATTGTGTGTACCATGTTGTACAATATCATCCTTAAGTGTATTGACCTCCATCCAACAGCAGTTTGATCTGCTCTCGCTATTCATACCTATTAAGATAGGCTGTTCAGAAAAATACAGTCTAAATGTTAACAACCTTCTTCTAATTTTTTAGCTCAGATTTTTTCATTAGCCACTTCCACTTGGCCACTTCACAGGTCTGATGTATTTGCCCTCTCTGGTTTTTTCGGCTGAAAGAAGCCACGTTATCTTGGAGTTTTCTCATTAAAAATGCTCAGTCTGTACCTACTCCATTTTGAGATCATCTCTCAACATGAGTAAACAAAATTATGTTCAGTACTTCAAAGGAGTACTCATTGGGGCTTTATGCAGTGGTACACACACTGCCTTACCTCTCCTGGAAATATTTCTGCCTGTCCTTCCTAGGCTTCTTTCTGCCTGATGGGTCTCAGTTTATATATATATGGAGATACATCTATATCTATATCTATATCTATATCTATGCCTATGTCTATGTCTATATCTACTTCTATTTAGATATATATCCATACATATATTTATGTATGTATGCAATATCAGAATAGACACTTCACACATGGTCTTACAACACCTGTATCTCTGGACTACACGCCAGACAGCATGTTCCTGCTTCTCCATTGACTTGCCTCAGCAGTCATTCTGAGAGATGAAACCAGCACTTTGACCCCTATATACCTTCAGAGCCAGATTTGTAGATAAATTCAGGCCCCCAAGCAGTTGGACTGATCTTGTGCAGATGCCCTGAGGCTTTTACAAGCCAGAGTTCACGTGGTGCCTTATCCCCAAGGTGCCGATCTTCCCCTCAGCTGGTATTTCTAAGGAGGCATTAAGCACACCTGCCTCCTCACCGTTACTGGGTTGCTCAGAGGCCTCGTGAAAGCTGAACAATCCTGGAAGTCCCAACATCATCTCTGTAAACTCTCGGGATACCCCTAGCAGAGCCCAGTCCTGGAGGCATGCTCTGAATGTGCATAACCTGTTGCACCCATAAAGATGACCAGGTGCGGACAAACGGTTGGTGAAAGGCACTATGAAAATAATTGGGAGCACAGATGGAAAATTTCTGAACACAAAGAGGAAAAAAAAAAAGGAATAAGAGGACTCAATTTATAGGAAAAAGCTTGCTCTGACAGCTTACCTGACCTTAAGTTCCTGATTCCTACACGGGATACATAGCTAGGGAATCCAGGGAGAAAGAGGCACCTCTTTCTGGCAATACTTCTCTATACTAACTCATCTGGATTTTGTGGATCTTGCATGAATAACACAGGAATCACCCAGCTCTCTTGCTGCCTGGGTAATGCCAACTTGGACTTGTAACAGAAGTCAGGCTATTTAGAGGTTTGGCATTGCTCCACTCTGAATGAGCTTAACTAACTCCCTTTTTACAAATCCAGACCACCTGTAGGTTTTGAGTTCAGTTACCAACTCAAAAAACATGCAGAAAACGGAGCTTACCTGGAGGTGATGTGACAGTGAACACAAGTTTCCAGTTTGTGCCTGAACTGGAGACAGCCAGGCTGGAAAAGCTTGCACTTCCATCTATGACCTGCACTTGGGTGAGCCCTGCAAAGTAAAAAAAAAAATGCATTGCAATTAACAGCATCCAGATAAGTATCACCTAAGCCCCTCAAAGAGTCTTCGTGATTTTAAGGGGACTTCAGAAAGCTTAAATTCAGTGTCCTTCCTAATTATAAACTTTTTGTCTGATCGCAGAAATTTCACATAGGGTCAGGTCTTCAGACTTACTTGGACACTAAATTCCTGATGGACTGGAGAACCTTAGCTTCTGAATCTTGGTTGCTTGAGCTCATTGTGAAATGGCATTTACTGTACATATCTATATTGTGGGGGTGTAACATGAATACAGATGTTAAGGGGATCAAGCAAAGGTAATGGGAGCTATATAGATGCACTAAAAAGTTCCAGATGCTCATCTTTTTGATTTAACTCATGTCTTGTGTGACTAAGTACGTCACCAAGGTTAGGAGAGTTTTAGTGAGAGACTTTTCTGTCCTAAAGGGGTGGTCTCAAGGAGCCAGCCACTGCAACTAAGGGAAAAGAGCTGACTGTTTTAACCCTTTTCTGATTTGTAGGTGTTTCACCCCGTCATTTGGGCATATTAGCTCCTGTCCTACTGTTAAATCATTTTGAATACTTCTCCAACCCTCTCAGACACTTTGAAAGTGATTTGGCCATGAAAAATGTCTGTGGTGACTGCCCTGTGATCCTACAGGAGACACTTTCAGCTAGAAACCTTGCAGAGGAAAGCTCCATGGAGAGCATTAAAATGAAACCCGGGAGAGCCTGTTTCTCCATCACTTTACCTCTTGTTCTAAGCTATCAGGGAATGCATTCTGACCCAACATTTACACTTGCCATGGCTTTTATTTTTGTAGGCTCTTTTTAAAAGTTATAATTTACTTTGTAACTGGATCTCCATTTTATTGTGTGTATCTTTGAGCAGCAGCCAAGTCCTGGCCTTTGAGCAATGCTGACCAGGTCTGGGCTTCGTTCAGGCTCTTAGGGTGAAAGGGGTAAAATCCTAAAGACTGACAAATTTCAGAATGTTGGTTCAGGTGGGGGTGAGAAGTCAGAACTTCTTAGGATGCTGGACTTGCTCCAGTGATCACAAACACAGGCTTTTGCCTGCTCAAAGACAACATGTAATAACTATTTGCTTTATGAAGCAGGTGGTTTGACATTTTATTGCCGTTAAGCAGCACAGGTGAAGGTACGTAAAGCCTGAATGTGAGGAGGACATTTATACTCTGCCATTCGTGTGTCCGGGGTATTGAACAAAGTGGTGAAGCAGCAAACCTCTTTGTGAGACATCTTGCTATCACAGATGCATAGGAAGTTTTCAGCAGGAGGAGACAAGGCTTTTGATGGTAGGCCAGACTGCAGGACAATTTCTCCCTGCTTTTATCCCATTTTTTGTGCCTACACCTCTAGGATACAAACAGTGCCAGGATCTGTTCTTTGGCACTGAAGAACTGGTATGCCCTGGCCAAACCTCTTAAACTCTTACAGCCTCCAAACAGAGATGCTGCAATGCAAACTCCCTACTGAGATTACTTCCTTGCTGTGTTGACTTCGGAACCATGGCCAGAAATTGCCTGAGACAAGGTTCTAGGCAAAAGCATGCCACATTTTAATGATCTAGCAACAGAAGTGATAAAGTTTCCCCTCTCTGTGATCTGGTACTATTTAATTTACTAATATCCCAGTTAGTTTTGGCTACATATATGTTTTTCTACTTTTGTACAGCATCTAGCACACCAAATACCCAATTTCATTGTGAGTCTCCAGGACCAGCTGTGATAAATAGGCAGTAATTTATACTGTGAATAGAATTGGTGGAGAGCCGGGAATCTAGATTTCTCTAATTGCTCCAGCCTGATCCTGGCTCACCTATTTATCTACTACACATATGATCCTCCTTAGGACAGTATCTGCCCAGACTACCAAGACTTTTCTTGGCTCTGATACTCACTGTAACACTGCTTTTATAGAGGGTCTTGTCAGCTGCGTTGAAATACTTTATAATTGCCATTTCTAGTCTATGATGAAGCCCGGAGTACTGTACTGTACTTCTCAACAGAGACTATCTCAGCTTTTGGGCACATATGCTTCAAAGCTCAGAATATTACAGATATATATGGGAGTCTTCACAAAGATCTCTCAGGCAAGCTGGTATTTAACATAGAAGCAAGCTAATTTGGAGCTAAACTACTTTCCATGAGGCAGTTTGGCTGCTGTCAGATGAAGCAGCTTCAGTGTGCTAGACGGGACCCATTTCGATTAAATGCTGCTTTCATATGCTTCAAAAGACGAGTGCAATAAGGACGTTTGTCAAAGGAAAAACTGCAGCAAACTATTACATGCAGAACATCTGTACTACGCAGTTCTTTCTTTGCTGGAGTTTATTGACTATTAATTTGATGCATGTATCTTTTAAAGAATGTGAAGTGCATTTCTCTTCGGTGACTTCCTTTCTTTTTTCCCCTTTTTTTCTCCTTCTCCCTCTCTTTCTTTCCATCTTTCTTTCTTCTCTTTTTGTCTTTCTTTTCTGTCTTTTTGTCTTCTTCTCCTTCTTTTCCCTTCCTTGACTCCTTCCTCCCCTCCTCCCTTCTTCCCTTCCTTTCTCCCGCTGTTAGCCAGTAGCTGATCCAATAACCTGTGGTTCATCTAGACCCATGTTTCTAAACCTGTCAGGTGTACCGCCCTGAAAAGGCATGAAAAACAGCAGAAAAGACCAAAGGATTTTTCTAACCTGTAAACCTGGAACTACGATGAGGTAGGAAGAATGTCTAATTAACAGAAACACGAACTGAAAGGGTGAGAAGCTCTGATCTACAGCACGAGTGCCACTTATCTTCTCCAAATGTGAACTTTTCAAGTCAAATCTAAGACATAAATGGCTTTCCTGCAAATAAAATACTGTACCTGTAATAGGAAATTTCACCTTTCGATGTGTGCGCTGTTTGCTTACATTTAAAGATTTTAGCAATGAAATTAGGATGCTTTATAATCAGTATAATTTCCACTTTCTAGTGGACTCTATACCTAAGCACGTTCATAGCCTCAATAACCTCAAGAAAATACTCACATGCTTAGAGTTAGTCATGAGTTCAGGTCTTTCACTAAATGAGGATCAGAAGGGAAATATTTAGATCCCTCGTGAAAAACGTTTCCATATTAAAGTATGCTAATTACAAACAATAGGCAGTTGTTTCTGTCTCTACTTTGCCAGATCCTTTGCTGGGACAAACGGGTTGTCATTGACTCTAAGGAAATGTCCCAATTAACACTAGCTGAAAATCAAGTATTAGGATTTCTAATACTTCATTCTTTTCTTTTTTCATCTAAGATATCTCTTTTCAAGATAAACTACTGGATATTCTCCCTCTAAGCTGCCACATCACAAAAATACTTTGTATAAACTTCTCTTTCTCCAGCACATGACTGGGCAGTTCACCAAACTCCTACTGCAACCTTTTTTTTTCAGCCCAAAGACTGTCCAGTATTTCTCAGGGACAGCTCCTAAATTTATCACCATCATTCTGCACAGCTGCTTTGCCATAACCCTCGCTATAAGAAAACATATCCAAACCTTTTAGCACAGCCTCGGAGGAGCCCTTGAGATGAGCTGATACAACCCAGGGTTCTGAGGGAGGCCCCACTTTGTCAACTCTTTGACCCTGGGAGGAAGAACAAAAGAGAAGAATTAAAGTCTCATCTCCTCAACAAGAGGAAAGAAAGTTTTCATGGTTTTAACAATTGTAATAATTTTTTAATCACCAGTGGGAGGGCAGTTTGCATCTACATGTCATATGTTACAAATGTCACTAAGCTCACCATAACTTTAAGATGAGCTAAAGCTCAGAGGAACCAGTTCTGGCAACTTCAGGTCTGTTTCAATAAAGTCTGGCAAGGTTTGCTGCTTCACTTGAAGTATCTAGGTTCACATTCACATCGCCTACCAGAAGTAGGTAATTTTGACATTGTGGCTTCGATGGTGTCTAAGTTCATAGAATCACGGTATGGTTGAGGTTGGAAGGGACCTCTGGAGGTCATTTGGTCCAACCCCTCTCCTGAAGCAGGGCCACGTAGAAAGGGTTGCCCAGGACTATGTTCAGATGCCTTTTGAATATCTCCAAGGATGGTGACTCCACAAGTTCAAGGAAACTGAGTAGATTCAGTCTGTCAATTTAGTCAGGCTGAAGATTTAAGTTCCCCATATGCTCAGTGAAAGAAACTCATTTTGATACCTAAATTACCCAGCCATAACAGGCGTGCAGGATCTAGATCCTATAGTCTATGTGTATATAAATATATTATCTTTCAGTTTTTTTATTTTTTTAGAGAGCTACTGGTTCTCAAGCCTAATAGAAAACCTGAAACACATCTGAAGAAGGGTATGAATCTCAAGGGAAGATTCAATTGCCTAGATGTAAGTTTTGTGTGTCATTTCAGGTAGCCAACAATGTTTACATCCAGCAGAGTTAGCTTGTGGAAAGGTCTTACTTTTCTACAGGAGCTGGAGGCCAAACAGCTTATTCCACAGCCTACAACACAACAAGATGCCTACATGTAGGAAACTGAAGTCAAACAGAAAGAAGCTGAAAGGTTTGTGTCTCACAGTTGTAAAATCAGTCTCATGACTAATGGATATACAGAGCTGGCTTTATTATAAAGCGACTTTGCATCCAGAAATAATGTCCACAAAGCTGTCCAAGCTTGGATTTGATACCAAGCTCCAGGGACAACACTGTAAAAATGTCATACCTGAGGCTAGTTATTCTGTGGCTATACTTTTGGCCTGTCCAGTAAAATGGGAATGATTCCATAATACAAAATATTTGGAAAACAGGAAAGAAGACATGAAAATACAAAGGAAATAGAAACATAGCACAAAGCCATGCTATGCAGATTTCACATGACTCTGGGGCTGAACCTAGTGCATCCACATCTAATAACTCAGTGGACCTAGTCTGCTGCTTCCAGGACTTATGTTAGCGCCTCTGGCAGAGCTAAATCACATCACATAGACATCCAAGCTTGTTTTAAACATGGTTATCTCTACTTACCACTGCTCTGCGTGGTGAGGACTTGCTTGGGCAGCTCAGGATACCCCATTATACCTGACATTGCCAGCCTTCATGATTGTGGTGGTGTTCCCACATTCCTCAAAACTTGAGGAGCAGAAATCAGAAAACTTCACACAGTGAATTCTACAGCATGAATCTAACCCTTGCAGAAAAAGCTGAAAAATGTGAACAAAGTCCATCCTGGAAGAAGTTCCCAGAGTACCAATGACTGCTTATTTATAGAGCTATCCTTTGCCATATTTTTTTATAGAGCTGTCCTATACCATATTTAGGTCTGTCTCATAGCTTTTGGATTGCTTGGAAATGTCAAAATTGTATAGAATTAATAGAGGCATCCATCTACAAAGGAGAAAATCCTACCTTCATGTCCAGGAAAATGATTTTTGGCTGCACAGGAAGCTGCTTCTCAATTTCTCCATCTGAGGGCTGCACTTGAACAGAGATGTTATAGGGCCTCACATACAGGCACGTTCCTGAGTGTTGTCTGCTTCCATTTCTTTCACATGCAAAGGAATGTTAAAAAAATAATTTAAAAAAAAATCAAAAATTAATGCTATGAACACTCCCAATGCTAGTCCCGGAGTTAATTCACATCTTTCCTTGGAATGACATGTTATTTTGTGTTCATGGGATTTTCCATCTTAGTAATGCAGGTGGAAATACTTAGTGTCTGTTATGAATAAGAAGGAGCACTATACCAAACAACTACTAATTTACCTTATCACAGCACTTTCATTCCTTGGATGAGAGCAACATGTATAGAAATATGGAACACACATCACTTCCAAGGAGACAGCAGCACCAAAGTAATAAAAACCCCTTTTGTTTCAATCCCCAGTTTACAGATGGAAAACTGAGAAATTAACAAAATAAATTATTTCCCTGGTATCCCATTGGAAGTATGTGGCAAAGACAGGGATTTTATGGATTCAGAAACCCAATGCCTTAGTCCCAAGTCTTCATTGCAGTGCACTGATAGCAGTGGAGGCTGCAAATGCTTCCTGTCCAGCAGAAAGATTTCCAGTGAACACCTTCAAACTCCTCTAAGAACAAAGTTTCGGCTCCTCTACACAAGCACAGCACTTACAGGGGTTTACTGCATTTCTTTATCCTCCCACACCTGTGTTCTTACCCTTCATTATCTGCTACATCTGCATACTGAAATATAGCAGTATACAGACACCCCATTGAAAGACATTGGTTTTTTCCAAGACTGAAATTTAAATCAGAGCATCCCAGGAGAGGGTTTTTGCATTTGAATAAAGAATCAACCCTTTATTCTGAGCCTGTATCATTTCATTCCCTCTTCCAGTGCTTTGTGTCATTTAGTATCTCATATATATATATAATTTATATATATAAAAAACCCTCTAATCTGCAATTGCAGTGAAGCGGCTGGGGGTTTGGTATTGTCTTGAAATGAAAATAGAAAAGCTATTCATTCATCTCTAGTGTTTGCTTAAAGGTGTTTACAAACAGAAGATACATGAAGCATAAGTTTCCTTTGGTTTAACTCAGTTTTTTGGTTTGGGTTTTGTTTTGTGGGTTGTTTGTTTTGTTTTGTTTTGTTTTGTTTTCAGAGTGTTACTATGCATTACAAACTAGAAACTGTTTATATTGCAGCTGATGGGAAATACTAGAAGAGCTATCTCAAGGATTTAAGTTTCAGTTCTTACCTTGGTTCTTTTTCTTTTTTGTGAGTGGGAAAGTCTGAAAGGCAGCATTATGTTTGAAATTCATATCAAAGGCACAAATGCGTTCATCATTGCTCTTAGCCACCTCCTTCTGTAAGCGTGCATGCAGCACTGTGACTGAAACTCGCTGCAGGACCAATATACCAAGTCACTCCTGTTTTCAGGGCAGAGTGCTGCAATTTCTGTGAGCTCCCTGACTCCAGCGGAGTCCAGGTGAGTCTTGGCATGGCTTCTGTAAGCCAAAAATATTTTTTTTCTCTCACCAGCTTCTTTAAAACTTCCAACAAACAGAAAAAATGTTGGCATGAAATGCCCTGCCTCCACACCCCGAGCCCTACATGGTAAAACTGGGCTCATCTCACACTTAAAGGAAGACTGCTGCAAAATGTCGTTGTAGGAAGTAGTTCCCACTCCCTAGGGTGAGTAGTGGCAAAGAAAACAAAACAAACCAGAAATACACATGTATGCTTAAAAATTAAAGTCTTTTTTTTTTTTTTTCCCCCCTGAATTCGGCAAACACAACATAGACCATGGTGTGTATATCCCACACAGTCCAACCTGACTCTTGCTGTGAGGGAGCCCCAGCCTTAGGGTGCAACTCTGCACGCAGCAAGTTACGTTCCTGCAAGTGAGCATCAGTGTGGAGCAGGAGGAGAGAAGATCAGCCTGCTGCTGCCCTGATGATTTGGGCTGGAAGGAAAATAGGCTTTCCTGGCATAGCTTTGCCACTGGGAAGCGGGGACGGAGAAGCGTGCCTGTAGCCTGGCAAGGACCAGAGCCAGGAGACCTGTCTTCCTCCTGGTGGGCATGAAGAGCATGCTGTTTTGTCACTACCCTGAAGTTTCACGCTGGGAAGGAGCAGGCTGGTTTGCAATTCCCTGCTGACAGTGCTCAATGGGGAGCAGCTCCGTTGCTCAGTGCCTTGCAGCTCTTCTAAACGTGGGCACAGCGGGCGAGCAGGCACTGCTTGTGATACCTTAGTCAGCAGGGACACCAGAGATCCCAGATTCTTTCACCATCAGTGCCAAGACGTGTCTGCTGAACATGCTGAGGCTCTGCGGGAGAGCAAGTGTCTGCTCTTTAGTAGCAAAGAAGTCAGAGGTCTTAGAAAGTAGAGGGTCTACTACAGGTATTGGGGTGTGATTGAGAAACTAGGTGGAGAGATTTGGGGCAGAAGGAAGGAAGTCTCCCTGAAATCAAGAAGAGCTTGTCACTTTAATTAGAATTACAATAATAACTATAATAATGACAACAGCAACAATAATAGCAGCTATTATTATCAGTTGACTTCAAGGGGAAAGAGATCAGACTGAGAGCCTGGGTCAAGGGTCTATTAAAGTTGATGGATACATCTATGCTAGAAAACCAAATATTGTCAAAGAACAAGCCTTGGCACTGACACTTGATCACCTCTACTGTTAACCTGTCAGTCCATCACAAGCTGTGGGCTAGGCCCAATAGCAAAGTCCAGGACAACTCCCAAATGGTCTGAGAGCTAATACAGTCAGAAAATATTCTCACTTGGCAGTTTGGATGAGGCCACCCTGACATGGTGGGTTAGAGAATTTAATTTTATGGACACAGGCTGACCCATATCAGCTGACCTTGGTGCCAGAGAAGAGAGAACAGACCCTGGCATATTTAATTTCCTAATAAACATCAGACAATGAAACAAATTGAACAGTTACCTGGGTATGTCTGCCATGCTAGTGTTGTGGCATCAGTATATCCTTGGAAGGGGAAGGAGACTGGGAAGAATTTGAGCGATAAATAATATGTCAAAATGCATCATGGTCAAGCCAAAGAGTTATTTTTTTTTGTTCTTCAAAAGATGGTGATTGCTGGTGAAGAGAAGACAGGCTACAAGAAAGAAGATGCTGTAGTGAAGACAGGAGATAGGCAAGCTGAGGACTTGTGTAAGGCAAAGTGGGTACAGATTCACTGGAAGGGCTGTGAGGAATTTGGCATCTTTGGGTGAGAATTGCGTTCTCACGTCATGTGGTGATGAAGTTAGCCAGACACCAGGTACTTGTGCCCTCTCAGCTGCACCATTAGAACTTTGTCTCCGCCTGCAGATCTTATCATTAAGTAAAAGAAACAGAGAAAGAGAGACATGAGCATCCAGAAGACAGTGAGGAGTCTGAGGTCATTCCTACTTTAAGCAAAAAAGCTATCCGAAGGATGACTTTTATTTCCACCGATGCCCATGCTTTCCCATATTACAGCAAGAAATCAAAGCTAGAGGAAATAAACTCCAGTGGAAAGCAGGCTGCAGCTTCCCTTGACAACAGAGAAACAATAAATACTTAATATTGATCATATCTCCTTATGAGGACTAAAGTAATGGACTGAACGGGACCCATGGTGTCAGACATTACTGATGTCTCCCTTCTTTCATGTAGGTTGAGTCAATAAGACCAAAATTAAAAAAACCTAGGCACCTAAATGCATATTCTAGCTCGCATCAGCAGGGAGCTTTGAACGAAGCCATGTGTCCACTGCCCTGGAGGTCAGATGCTGTGATGGCAGAAAGCTAACGAGAGAAGATCTAGTAGTGTGGAGAATTAGCAAGGGGGCCTAGGTTGATGGTGAACTGGGATAAGAAACAAGTAACTGAACTGCCTCTGTGGACAAGGCTGGGCAAGAGGAGTATGCTGCTTTATCTAATTATTGTGAGGGTTTCCTTTCATAAAGCAAAGATGCTTTAGTTAGAAGCTAGATATTTTGTGGCTGTTGAAAGCATCAGGTAAGTTGGTTAGACTGAAAAAGTTCTGAAAAAGAGGTCCAATGCATACTCTCTTGGAGTATATATTAATTAAAATACCCAGTCTTTTTGACCAAATTCTTCTGACATTAACTTTTTGGGCACTACTACCATCAGATCTCCATTTCTCCATTTGCTACAGACTGTCCAAACTCCAAATGGCTCCTGATCTAGCATTCAGGATTTTTTTTTCCCCATTTTACAAATCAGTAAATATAGTCACAGCGCATGGACACAGTTGTCCAGGAACACAGAGGCATGTCTCCCCCACAAGGGCAGTCTTCTCCCCTTGCTCAGACAACCTTCGTTTAGCACTTTTCAATCCCAGTGGCACCAAGAGGTGAAGGCAAGCAGCTGCCTGGTGGATGCAGCTGGTGGAGTCCAGATTCCTGCAGTCTGGAGTGATGAGACACCTTAAAAAAAGAAAAACAGAGAGGCTGGAAGGACTTAATGGATCCACTCAAGGGCAAGGTGGGATCACCAGGAGCCTTTAGAAGGAGAGGGACAGAGCAGATGCATCAGATAGGAGAGAACCATCCTCCAAATTCATTACTGACTTCCATTAATTGCTGTAGATGAGTGGAAATACCCCTACCTACAAAGCCGCCTGCTAGTGGCGAGGAGCTAAGCCAGGCCTCCTCCATAACACACTCCCAAAGTTTACTGTCAGAGAAATGTCTTTTATTAAATGTAAACAGCATCCCGCCGGAGGTCAGAGCCTTGCCGCTGCTGCGTATCCCAAGGTAATACCACTTTAAGCTCCACATAAACTCTTAAACAGTTTCTATCCTAAAACCAGACCGTAGGTGGTACAGTTTTTTACGATATGTTATAATAGTGCAATAAATCTGTTAGCTTAAAATCGAATCTCCGTGGCCTTTTAGAGAAATCATCATTAAATGCAAGGCCCTGTTAATGATGCCATCCCAGTGAAATTGTTTAATCTGCTAGGGGGGTGAAAGGTCACCAAATGAATTTTTTATAATACATCAACTTGACACGCAATAGGGAAAACTGTAATAGATAAAAGCAAAGGAAAAGGGCACTGTCTTCTTCTGATAGGTCAATAGCAGCCAAGAGAGTCACTCATCCACTTTTCCTTCACTACCGTGCTCCTTTTCCATTTAATATGGACACCCAATTAATACCTCAGCACCATAGACAACCTCATTTTAGGTGAATTATAGCAATTTCTTCCCCCTTCTCCGAAATGAAAGTGATCACAATACATCATAGCATTGTGCGAATTAACGTTAATTGATTCGAGTTACCAAGCATTGATGGGCCACTTCTATAATCTGGTCCTTATTGGGAGCTGGAAGGGATGGAGGGAAGATTAGATTGCATCCTCCGTTGCTTTGACGACGGCGGTCACCTGATGGCTTGTTAGACAGTTGTACGCTTCTATTGCTGGCCCCAGTGGGGTCGTCAGTAAACTGGAGTGATGTCCAAACATCATTACACGCTGCTCCGATATTAAAGCAAAGGGATTAGCACCTTATTGCAAGCAACCTGGATTTGTCATTGTGCTGTCGTTATCCAATTTCCAGATGATAATGTGACTGTGGCCTGCGGGCGCGAGGTCCTACAGCCAAACCAAGGTGTGTGTGTGTGTGTATATACACGCACACACGTATACATATATATACGTGCACACATCCCCACAAAGACCCAGCACCCTAAGCCATTTAACCCTTTGCTCGCCAGATTCCTGCTAACAAAGCATGTGGAAGAATTTTCCTCCCTTTCCCATCCGATGCACAGCAGCAAAGAGCGCGATGCGACAGCGAAGTGGGCTGACCTGGGAGCCGATGCAGCCGTCGCTCACTCAAATGTCACTCCAGACAAGCTCTGCTGATAAAGGTGACAGCGCTGATGTTTTAAATACGGCAGAGTGGGGAAAGGATCGGTCCCTCGGAGACACGGCTGGCAGCTCGTCTCTGCCGTGCGCACGTGTCATGTAAATCATCTCTTTCACTGCAGGTCCCGTTAATTGTTAAGGGGGAAAACAGATCCATACGTGACATGAGCAAGGCAGGTTTTGTCTGACAGCACTGGGGTGCTGCTGGGACCAGATCTCTTTCCAGTCCCTAAGAAGGACAACAGGGACACTCCTGGCTCTCCTGCATGTGTCCAAACATCCGTAACTTCTGGGAGTACACTGGGGAATTGGGAAAAGCTTCTCTTGAGCTGGTCCCCTTTATTTTTAATGGACATTTAATAACACAAACCCCTCCATTTCAAAGACCCACACTGGTGTGAGGAATATATGGCAATATATCCCTCCTTCCTCCCATAGCGACCTACAAAGTCTGCTAGCACTCCCCTTCCTGAGTCCCTTCTACCCTTCATCTTCCTCCTCCTCTGCTCTCTCCTGCACTCCTTTTACCTCTCCTACCTCCTCCTCCCTTCTTCCTGCAGAGGAACCAGTTGGTTTTGGAAGCCCGTTGATGGAGCAAGCTGTGGTTTCCACCATGGTTACCGTGGAGGTAATTGCCTGAACCTTGTAATTCACAAGTGTCACCTTCGAGTGGGATTGGCAAAATTTAGATAGGTTTATTATGTGCAGTGGATACTAACAGAAAAGTAGCTTAAAAACAAGGCTCTGTATAAGAGGGGGAAGGTAGCTTGGGAGATTGGTAGTCAGTGATAGACCCTTTAACACTTACACTGCCAGAGGGGTCCAGTCCAGGAGAGCAGTGGTGAAAAACTACTGTTTCCTGATTTGCGGTGGCAACATGAAGCTCCATGGCTGTTGTCTAGAAGGGTATTTTGGAGATTTGTTTGAAAACTTGCAAGGGAAATACTGGCTTCACACAAGGATCGTATACAAAGAAGCAGACTACTTTGACTGTTTGGGGTTTTTTTCCCCTGAAGACAGACACTCAGGCTTGGGGAAGACGTCACTGTAATTAACAGTAATCTATATTGTGGCACTACCTTCAACCTTCATGAACAATTCACATACCTACTCTGCAAGGTATACGTTGTGCTTATTTAAGAAAGTCCCTGAATGAAAAGTGTTTCTATCTAAGCTGCAATTTAATTCCTCTACTAACCATGGACAGGGGCCACAATATATCTCCTCAGTTTCCCCACTCTGATTTCAATTTGAAGAAAAATGCTAAAATAGCAGCCTTGGAATCTAATGTCTACATAGCCAAAGACCTTGCGTGGCATCGTCATCCCTGGTACGACTGTGCCTTCCTGACACCACCAATATACTGACAGTTCAGTTTTGATGCCCATTCAGTTCCTGGATTTTCTGCTAAAAGTGCCCCCAGAAGCAAAAAAATAGCAAAAGACTTTGTGATAAAAAAACTTCACCTCTGGGATCCAGAATGACTTCCCTCAAACTCTTTTCACACACAAGCCTCCGTTGCCACCATCTTCCAATGCAGAAGATCTGTCTGAGTCTCTGAGTTCTTGATGACCATCTACCTCTTGTTGACAGATCCCGCAACTACTCAATTTCCCAGTTTGAAAAGAATTATTAATTGAGAACAAAATAGTGCAAGTCATCCTGACTCCTTAAGTGCAATATGATCACACAGTTTTATATGACGTAACACTGTTTATACATGTATTAGTCTCCACTTTATTCTCATGAAGTTTCTTGTCCCATTGCTCCTATAAATAACCCATTACAGAATCCCACTCATCTGATTAGAAACCTTCTAGGTTATTCATGTGTACTTTTCCACAGTTTTACTAGACTACTAAATGAGATGTTGGCCAAAAACGGGCCTCAGCTATTCCCAAACTACTAAAAAAAAAGTCAGAGTATACCTTTGACCATGTGGGAAAAAAAGTTAGGAAAATAGAGTAGTGTTGAATGGGAAGCGGTCTTCTTCCAGTTCTATTGCAAGGTTCTTCCAGTTTATTCTCTGAGGAGGAACCTTCTTCCATTTTTAAATGTAAATTTACCTCTTGATACTTTACACTCATTTGTTCCTGTGCTGTCCTTGTCCATTAGTGTCTAGAGCTTCCTCACTCTCTTCCAACATATTTTCACAGACAGGCTGGTATCTTCCCTCAGCCTTGCTTTGCCAAGTTAAACAAACCAAACTCTTTACTAAATGATTCTATGATTCTATTCCTTACATCTTAAAATAAACTCCATTTCTATGATCATCCTAAATGTCCTTCCCTGTATCTACTTGAACTGAGTTTGTCTTTTGTGTACATCAACAAGCAGAGTGACACATTACTCAAGAATACTATGAATATCTGACTTAAAATTAGGTAAGCTTAATTTTAAGGAGATTTTAAGCTTACAACTTAAGCTCCTGAATATCACTGTTTCCCCATCTTCACTTCAGGGGTATGTGGCAGATAAAACCTTGATAGAACCTCAAGTGCTGCAATAGCTGCAGCTCTGAGGTCACGATTTTTAGCATCCTGCCTTTGCCTAGCCACTGGCAGAAAAGTTGGATCCCTACGCAGGAGAAATGTTGTCATCTCCCTTTTTTAAAACCCTGTGCAATTCCATACAGCAGCCTGCCTGAAACCTGCACAAAGGTTACTAAACCCGAGCACTTTGGGGTTAGGATGTGTCAGAATTAATCTAGTTTGGACCTCTAACCCTGCCTGCCTGGGTATATGCTGTGTGACATAGGGAATTAGTAGTAATTTCTCATTTAGTCCTCTGCATGGGTATTGCTGGCTAAATGAGCAGTTCTTTGATGATTTGCTTCACTTTTATTGCTTGCTGTGAGTCTCAAACACTGTTATCTCCTGCACACACACTGTTTTTCACATGCTACCCCAAACCTAACTCTTAATAAAGAAAGATTAATTTCTGCAAATTTCAGTTTGTAGCAGGTTAAAGGTCCATCAAGAAGGAGCAAAAAGTATCGTGCTGTAGTGTGGGAATATGGACTAAATGGCTTCTGGATGACTGTCCAGCTTTATATTTCTGATTTTCTATGAAGGCACCAGCACAAACACACCCAATACATTTTCTGTTGTGCTCTCTCGTTCTTTCTTTCACTTTTATATTTATACTGATATTAGGCAAACTTTGCAAAACAGAGATTTCTATCTGTAAATACATTGCAATATGCATTAATACACAGGCATTCACAGAAAGATAAAACTATGTGATAATCATCTCTCTGATTCTCCAGCTGTGCAAGACTATAGCAGTCGATAGCAATCACCTCTGTCTTTCCTTGACAAACCAATGAGCCGTGCTTGAAGTGACCCTAACAAAGGAGTTAAATTAAAATAACGTAAAAAAGCATTTCAAATCATAATGGACAAGTCATTTTTTTAAGGGCAATGTGATATACAGACTTACTGCCTATCTACCCAACCACAGCAGGGTTTCCAAGGCTCCCTTCAGCCTCACTGTCCTGGGCTGCAAAGACGAACACCCAGTCTCTGCTGATCAAAGGTCTTTTTGTTGTTGTCTCGATGCAAAAGGAGCCACTAGTCTGAAACCGCAGGGAGACTGGCCCGGCAAGAGTGCAGGTTCTGTGTATATCTGACAGCCTGATTGGATTTTGCACGACTCAGGGGTGAAAATATTTCTCTTTTCCTTCCACAGAAAAATACACTGGAATACTTAGCCTGACTTGTAATCCCAGCCCCATTATCCTTGCCTGTGCTAGCATGTACTGCCTAAAGAGGGACAGATAGACAGTGGGGATACTACATGTCCCAACAGGAAAACCCTGATTTCATTTCACAAGTTATCTGTGGCCTTATTGCATCAGAAATGTCAGCCATGAGTAATTCCAGAAAAGCTATGACTGATGGGGAGCAATAAATAACACTGCAGAAGAGCCCAAGCAGCTAAGGGTGGATGAGCTCTGAGCTGGTCCTATGATCTGGTGATGTTAGTATTCTCTTCGGTATACATCCCCAGGTCTTCCCCTACTGAGATGCTGCATCTGTGGCTTTCAGCTAGCACTGCTCTTGCCCCTGTAATAAAACAGCCCCTCCTCATCCTTGCCTTCTCGGACAGGTTTCACAGAGCACGCACAGATGTGGAGACAAACCCCAGCTGGGAGAGCAGTCCCCAGTGTGAATATGTCATTTCTGCCTGAAAAAAGGCAGCCACAAGGTTTCTTCCCCAGCACACAGAAAAGGGTGGTCCTCTCTTTTAGGTGATCTCTGCTTCCCCCCCTCCGTGGTGTTACACTAATGCATTCAGGAACCTATAGGCATTTAATAGGGTTCTGGTGAACTTCTTTAAAAAATCTGTACCTTGTTTCTTTCCCACAGTGTAGCTATTATTGCTCCTCTTGTTCTCATCACCAGTAGTGGACACACCGAATGAGGGGTCTCGTACCTGTCACCTCTGCAGGCTATGGCATGCCTTGGGATGGCGGAAAGACAGGATAACATTTCCTATCACAGGCTGTAAAACTTCCTACAACATTTCTTTGCTGTCACATTTTGTAGTATCCTACATCGTAACACAAATACCCCCACTGACAATAGTGATGTTAGTTCTGCTAATAAAAAATATTGTATATCTTTGGAGTTTGGCTCCAATTTAAGATTCGATCTTGCAAATAATAATTTCCCACTGTGCTTAAAGTAATACTACTTCAAAAAAAAAAAACAACCCACCTCAAAACCAACAAACCAAAACCAAACATAAAACCAAACCAAACCAAAGATTCCTGTGGTCACAGACCGGTGTCCTTACTGTGGGTGCTTCACTACCGTAAGCCACACAGTGCCTAGTAGAAAAGTTAAGTGTGTGAATAGTAGTTTGTATCACTAGCAGCCAACAGACATCAGGATGGTACAGAGGTCAGTGGTAAAAGTTAGAGGATATGGTATTAATTAGAGAAAGTAAGTCTTAGACAAATCCAATTTCTTTCTTGCATAGATGGAATATGTTTATACTTGGGTAAGGCTCAGTAGCGCACAACATAAAAACTAATATTATGCAATATCAAGAGAATACACAATAAGGTTGCCAAACATCAAATCCCATGTCCCCTATTAAAAACAGATGGGATATTACCTTTTTCATATTTCCCATATGCTTTTATACAGATTCAGGATCTGAGGCTGAAATACACTGCTGTCTGCTCCCTTCCCAGCCCTGTATCTCACAGCCTTCTCTGCAGATAAGGGCTGCCATCTGGGACATGCAAATAGTGGCTGCGAGAGGCTGAAAAGAGCAAGATGGGGACACAGAAAGGAGGGACAGAAAGGGCTGTTTGTTGCTGTGGAGAAGAGGAAAAAAATGACCTTCGAAAACTGAGTCTTGGTACAGAAAATAAATAAAAAATTAGTATGTACAAAACTAACCAAGAACTAGGTAACTGAGAGAGCTCAAAAGGTAGCTCTCATCGGGAAATTATAAAGTAAAGGCATGTCCTGTGTTGTTCTGTCAAAATCAGCCACAGACCTGATGCTATATCTGCATCGAGAAACAAATATAAAGCTGCTGCTGATAAAATGCACGGAAGGATGGGTGGACTGATAAATTACAGAGAGAAAAGCCAAACATGGGCACCTAGATCATGTGGTCTGTAGGATCTGGGCAGAGTGGATTGGGCCCTGGAAAGGTAGAACTGAAAAGGAATTAGAGAATACAGTGAGCAAACAGATAACCATGAGCTGTCCTATTTCTGAGGAAAAATGGGCTAATGGGATCATTGAGTTCTGCCAGTAGAAAGTGGGATTTAATACCACTTTTGCACATGGCACTGATATCATAGAATACCAGGTTAGAAGAGACCTCAAGGCTCACCTGATCCAACCTTTCTTTGCAAAAGCACAGTCTAGACAAGATGGCCCAGCACCCTGTCCAGCTGAATCTTAAAAGTGTCCCATGTTGGGGAATCTACCATAAAGGAAAACTGTTGGCTTTTCAGACATGTACACTTCAAAAAGGATTCAGAAAACAGAGACAGAGAAGGACAGAAACACTCACAGGAACTCAAACCTTTCAATTTATTAAAAAGCAGACAGCTAAGTGATTTGATTACTCTGGAGGTATCTGGAGGAGGAGGAAGAGTCAATGCCCAGAAACTCGCTGATGTAACCGTGAAGGAAAGAACAAGAAACTCTCATGGGAAGCTGGAGAGAACGGCTAACAAGAGAAAGTGGGCAAGTACTTGTGACAAAAAAAAACAGGGATAGCATCCAACATCTAGGCACACATTCAGGTAGTATTGGATCTGTCCAGCTCTTGTATCTTCAGGACCAGGTGGTTT
Organism: Harpia harpyja; assembly: GCF_026419915.1. Lineage (NCBI taxonomy): Eukaryota > Metazoa > Chordata > Aves > Accipitriformes > Accipitridae > Harpia > Harpia harpyja. The sequence goes on along the minus strand of NC_068954.1, from coordinate 4,542,071 downwards.
TCTAGAATTTTAGCCAAAAAGAAAGGTCAATGCTGAGGTATCAAAGTGAACAGCAGTGGCCTGTATCATGCAGGAGATTGAAGTATAAGATTAAACAGTCTTTTCTGGCCTTAAATTTTAAAAGTACAGGAATCAAGGTTTAGACCTGCAAGCAGTTAAGGCAGCAACTCATCTTTAATAACGCATCTCTGGTGTTGCATCAATTTATAAACATTCATAGATTAAATTGTTTAAAAGTTAAGAGCTATTATAGTCTGAACTTCTTTAGAAACATTGACTTTACCCAATACTTTATAGTTTCAAGGCAGACTTCCAGGAACTCTGTTCCTGGTTTAAAGCATGATGGACATATCTGCACTACAGAGATTCATGAGCACCAAGAGTATAACATGGTAATTCACACTCGGGAGTCCAGCTAGTACTCGGGTATAGCTCTGTCTTGGAAACTTTATAACGTGTTTCAGCATGGTTAGTCATATTTCAATCAATGAAGAACTTACTCCCTATCTTAATAAGCAGATCAAGCGGTTAAATTGCCTCACTACACTTAAATCAGTATCTGCTGATACTGCCTCTGATACTTACCTATTGTTAGCTTCTGCTGGACCCAGTAAGGCAGACTGAGTCACCATTAAGGTTTCAATCGGCAAGCCAAGGCCTCTCTGAAGGTCTCCAGTCTGATGAGTGTTGATAATTGTTCTGGCCAAACTCTTTAAGCTGTCACTTGTCAGCTCATTTCTTGGATGGCCTGGTGGATCACTAAGTTCAATGATGAGCACTCTGGATGGACCAGCCATGTCAGATGGCTGCAGAGCTCTGGTGCTCACTGGTCTTCTCCCCACTTTCTGTGAGCCATACCTGCTGTGAAAAGCTGTGCAAAATGTCATGTTAGGGCAGTGATATTTCTTTTTGCTAGCATTGGCTGAGATTACTTTCAACATGCTTTCACCTCCCAGCACATGATGGACTACTCTGACTTGGTCGTGACCAACCTTCAAGAAATCAGCTAATCGACGTATTATACTTGCCTCACCCTCTTTCCCAACATCCTCAGTTACAGTGAAAGCCACAAGAAGGGAAAGGCCAGCAACTATTTCTACAGGTTCCTTCTCATGGAGGAGAACATAGAGAAGATTGTCCTCAAAGCTAAAGTAATTGGCTCCTGCCCCTTCATTCAGTGAAAAAGACGATGGGGTGGGAGAGACATATTTCCCTTGAATGAAAACACGAAGGCTGAGTGGTTCGTTGTAGAATATAGCTAGGGGCAGTCTGGTTGCGTTATGGCCACTGAGGAGGTAGAGTCTGAAAGACAGAGGTGCTAGGTCTGGGAAGCAAACCGTAGTGAGTTTGGTGGATGGCAACACAGAAAAGAAAGTAGAAGGATGCTCTGCAGGATAACACGATGTATGCGAAGTCACATCACTGAAGGTATCCATGAAGCTGCCAGTCATTGCTACCACTGGAAACAGTCTCTGGCTGACCATACTGGGGTCCAAGTTTTCTAGGATGACAAGTGCGTGATCTGCCTGTCTGCAGAAGTAGCCTTGTACTGAGGGCTTGAAGGTGCACTTGCTGTCATCTCTGTAAATTCCTAGAAGAGAATAAAGGGAGATGAGCAAAGAAAAAAAAAAATTAATTGTTTCAGACATCATCTCAACATTTGGTGGTATAGCTGCTTATTTTCCCATTCAGTACTCAAGTCACTTTTGTTGGTGCTAAAATTTTACACAGTTTTAAGAGAAGCCTGGACACTAATGGATATTAAATAGGTAGAAACCGCATCTACCTCAAGATGTCCGTGAACTGAAAATGGTTGAAGATTGCTAACAAATGACAGAGAAGCATCATATACACTTACCTTGTTCTTTCTAGATATCAAATTATGGTCACTGTTGAAAAAGCAAGCACACTAGATGAACCTTTGGTCTGACCCAGCACTATGTCCCTATGACCTTGTGTCTTTTACATTCTCCTGGTTCTAAGCCTGTATAAGGGTAACAAACCAGGGCATGACTGCAATTCTTTGGAAATATAATTTAAGTCTACAGAAAGCCGTCTCATCCCACTCACAGGGATTGTATCTCAAACAAAAAACTAGAAAGGACCAGAACGTCATTAATGTACTCCAGCGGCGAACCACCTCACTGAGTCTTAGAGCTAAAAGAAAGCACCAGATTCAGAAACCTACAAATAGCAGAGACCCTTACAAGTTCTCCGAGTGCCTAAGCTCCCATTGCAGTCAGCGGAGAGCTGGAGTTTAAATCATTTGCCCACAGGCAGGCATCTAGTATCACGTGGGATGCCCTGAGGTATCTAAGACATGTGACACAGGGTCTACAGAAGAATTTTGCCCTTCAAGGGTGGCAGCTGGAGGCCTGGTGGGACACCCCACAGCACCTGAAATTACACTAGACACACATTTATGGTAATAAAAACACCCCCAATTCCCCAGTCATCAATATAGATAAAGCAGTTTAGAAAGCAATGAAGTTCACCCTAAAATACCTCTGTTTTGTCAGCTGGATCGCCCTTTACTATCCTCTAACTTTACTGACCAGAGGTAGGATCCTGTCACTTAAACACAAATACATAATGTCGCCTGGACTTCTTTGGGTAGCTAAAACACCTATAGATATAACACATGATCCATGGGAGTGCAAAAGCCACTTTAGATAACACTTTAGGTATTCTTTCACTGAATATAACAGGAGCTAAGACACTTCCATGTATGTCAGAATTTGCCACCAAATCCCATCCCAAGTGTCTGTGGAGACAAGTCACGAGGATCCTTTTATGGAAGGCTCTATACAGTCTTCTGACTTAGGGTATGCTGCATCTGACCAAATATAGGTCTCTGCTTTAAGATGAGAGAAATTGTGCCTCAGGCTGTAATGATGAGATCATCACTGATTATAAAGAGAGAATAAAAGTAAATGAGTTCAGATATGGGCACCAAAACCATAAACATTTCTGCCTGGAGCATCTTAGGAAAAGATGTGTGTTTCTGTTTTTCCTTCCTCTCTTCAAAATAAAATCAAAGGAGGAATTTGCTGCTGTAGCCAGCTATAATCCTCCTTCCCTCACCAAGCCTGCTCCTTCCCTAGTTAGCTGTGCTCACGAACAAAGCTGTTCTAGGCAAAACATGGCCAATGTCTAAATTAACTCTGCCCTCCTTGTTCAGCTGCTTTAGGGATGTGCATGAAGATCAGCAGTGCCTGGCACTAATGATGAAAAGAAAGGGACAGCAATATCCTTGAGAGTCACAAACTTTTGGATGAATAAAAGGGCATTCCCCTTATCAAGGAAACATTATGTGAAACTCACTGCTAGAAGAAAATAACAGACTCCTGGGAAAGAAACGAACTATGAGAAGTCATTCTGGGCTCTGCTTATAGTTAGATCTCAATGCCTGGATCCTGTGGACACTTACCTATTCTTTATTTCAAGGGGATTCCTCATGTGCAGACCGTGGTCTGTGAGCGTTTCCCAGAATGAGCTCTCGCTCTGCACGTCACCGAGGAAAGCAATGAAATTACATAAATATCAAGCTCTGTTCAGGGACAGCGTCCAAGTGAGATAGGATCTGTGCAAAAGCCCCTATTTTTAGACACCAGCTTACCATTTTCTTTCCCTTTTTCTCGCCTTTCCCTTTTTTTTTGCTTTATCAGTGTAAGTATTTTGCTATCGGCGTGTGCTGGGGGCAAAGGGAGAGAGAGAGACAACTCCATTCAGAAGCAGAAGTGGAAATGCTGCACTCGGAGACATTCGGTATTGTCCTGGAGTGCTGGGAGGATGCACCCTGCAGCAGGCAGCCAGCCCACAAAGGCTGACAGATCTCATCGTCTGCTCTCCTGGAAACCTCCCATCTTCCCCCGGTGACATTTCTCTTGTCTACAGATGGGATTTGCTGATATTTTGTGATTTCCCAGGACTTTCCTATGCCCTGCCTGCCTTGCAAAGTGGGTTTGCTTCGTTTCCTGCACCCACCCACCCCCATGCACGCACACGCATCGTTGCTTGTCTCCTTCCAAATGGCCTTATCTGCCAGTCACAATTTCTGCAGCCTGCAATTTCGATCACTTTTAAATGAAACCCATGCTGGCCTTAGTAATCATAATGTCATTTACAATCTACCACAAAACACGTTTATTCAGTTAGTAGCACATTGGAGAAAGAGAACTCCATATGAACTCGCCGCTGAAGCCCTAATCTGATTATTTCCTCATGAAAATCCAAGCAGGGGTGCTTGTAAGAGGGGTCTGAGAGGAGAAGGAAAAAGTGAGTCCTGGCCACAGCTGACTCTCATAATCAATGCGAATAGATAAGTGACGCGGCATGTCAGGGCCAGCAGCTAATCTGCCCCGGGGCTTTCCTCTAAAAAAGGCCAGAGTGGACAGGACTTAATAAATACTGAGTGACCACTGAATATTGAGCTGACATGTGCTATTTACATTGGCGATGAACAATAACAGTGATAAATTCCAGAAGCGTCCCCCCGCGATGGGTAAAATTCGATTAAACAGGTTATAGTTGTATATGCGTGTGTGTTTGCGCACACACGTGTGAGAGGGAGAAAAAAAATGGGGGAAAAAAGAAAGAGAAACCTGGCGTGTGTGAGTCAACCGGAGACCTTACAAATGGAAGACGGAAAAGATGTTCTTATCTGTAGCAATGTGTGCACGGGTGAGCCTGAACGTCACACCAGGAGCTGCATGCACCCAAGCAGAAGAAGAGGACACGTGTGCATTGGGTGCATGCACAGGCAGGTGTGTCGTGTGTGTGTCCTGCTCGGTGCAAGAAAGAGGGAGAAATAATATGTGGAGAGTGCGTGTGTTCACCCTCTGCAGCTATTTCCTCAGCTTCCGAGAGCAGACTTTGCTTTCTGCAGATTCCCCTATCGTCAAGTCAAGTTTATTATTTAATTATATACATGCACGCACACACGTAGACACACAAACATATATATCTATATGAGATTTTAGCACTCAGGTTGCTTCTAGGGCTCCTGACAAATATTAACTTTGTGTCAATATTTGTCCTTCCTGTCGTGAAATGAGGATTTTCCACCTCATTTCACATTTGAAAAGAAAAATGCGCCGAGGGGGTCCTCTTTGCTTAGGAAAAAAACCACCACCACCGCCAACATCTCATATCCTTTATTTAGAAAAATGGAGCAAGATGTAAGGAAGGAAGAGTACTTTTAAAATAGATGTTTTGACTTAAAGGCACATAGAGTCCTGTGCAAGTCTCCTGCTTTTACCCTAGTTCACCAACGCCAAATAAATAAAATAAAATAAAATAAATTCTACTTTTAAAATTGAATGAAATACATCAGCATTAATGATTTTCCCCTTCAGGTTAACACCACCATTTCCTTCAATAATTTTTACCCATTTCATGATAGATTTCACAATTCACGTTACAAGGAAAAATATAGTCTTTTTTTTTGACAAAAACAAAAGGCAATGTCAGTTTTTTATCAAAATAAAATAAATCTCCCGCAATTTTCTTTCCATCTGACTGGATTTGGCCGTCAGTTATTCCTAATTTAACTACAATTATAGTTACAAAAATACAAAAGCGAGTAGGGGAGGAAGGGGGAGGGGAGAGATAAATGGGACACTGTTTAGAAATTGCGATTCATTGGCCTTGGGCTGGCCAGCACATATCTTTGCTGAGGGGGAAATATTCATCAGCATTAACTGTTCCTTTTGACCTGCTGACATTCAAATGTGAAATATGGAAAAAGGGCCCAGCAGTAGAACCTTAGAAATCTAGCAAAGGTAAATTATTCTGAGGTCAGTTAGTCATTTTTTCTATACAAAAGGTTTTCTACGTTTCTCGAGTTCGGATGTTCCCCGTAAATAATTTTGACCCTGATTCTCCTGTCTAATCCCTGGCACAGGGTCCTCATGCCTACGCACTCGTCCTTTGAAAGCAATGGCTCTGCAGCTGCTGATCTTGTAAATCTTCATGCAGGTAAGTGAAAACAAGCCCATCAACTTCAGCAGATGCTGAAACAAGGCATCCCCCATCGTTTTTAGAAATCCCACTGACTGTAAATTAGGGATATCACTCAGGTGAGTTTAGCAGCATTCCCATGGGGGATAAACACACAGATATGCAATGTCAAGCAACTTATTTGAGGTGGGTTTCTCGCAAGGTGTGTGTTGGGAATACATGCGTAGGAATGCATGGTGGCATGTGTGCTTGCTTGTGTATTTGTGTACGTACATGCATGAGATACACACATAAATATATACTCAAAGCAGGGACCATGTAAATAAAAATGGAGTGATTGCTTTAGGCTGTTAATTCTTTCTTTTAAAGAAAATTATTTTAGAAGGAAATGAATCTCATAATATCACACTGTGGGGGTTTTTATGCTTTCCTGTTTATCATTTCTCCATAAAAAACTTTGAACCCCCTGGCCAATTTCAGTCACATTTGTGGACTTAAATATACTATGTTCTTACAAGATTTGTAAAAGTAGGTGCCCAAGTAGAGAAAAGACAGTTGTTAGTGCTTCCACTGAAAGAAAGTCTGTAGTATAAGCTCACTCTTATTATGCATCACAGGATCTGCATTGACCCTTCTCTTTCACATACAAATCCATCAAAAAAAAGGTGTAGTACGTGAAATATTTGTTCTTGCATTCATTGTTTGCATGCATTGATATGGCCACACACATTGCTAGTATTTATTCACTGTGAAATCAAGCATTATTTGCATCTTTCATATGGTTATATATTTTTATGCTAGCACCAACCCTTCAGAGCTCCCCCATGCCTAAGAGGTAAGGTACATATGTTATAAACGATAGTATATCTTTCCAAGTTATGAACAAAAAATTGCAGTTTTCCAGTTCCCAGAGACTATAGTAATAACTCATTCTTGACCTTAAAGCATAAGTGCACAAGTAAAGTCTTAACAAGAGAGACCAGAAGCCCACTGAGGCCAGGATGCTCTCCAACAGCGATCAAAAAGAGTCATCTAGAAAGAGTATGGGAACAAAGCACACATATAGCAATGTTCACCCAAAATGCTCCTCAAGCTTTCAATGATTTACAGGTCAGGGACCTCTTGAGTCAGAGAGATCATCTTTGGTCTTTGTATTTGAGAGAAAATATAAAATCTGTCTCACAAAACTGCAAAGAGCTGGGGAGGAGAATAACATAGCCAGGAGAATGTATCTTGAGCCCTCTCAAAGGAGGGCTTAGACAGCAAAGGGGTGGAAATAATGGCTTTTTGTACAGCAGCTAGCAAAATAGGACCCAGGGCCCTAACTAGAGCTTTTAGATGCTCTCATGAAGCAGATAATACAAACAAAACTATTCACACAAAGCTCTTGAAGTCATTAAGCATCATTCAAAGAGCCAATAGCTGGGTGTGACAAGGATCTTGTCTCCCACGAAAGATGATTAAATGAGACAAATGCAAAGAGAAACGGCTTTTGGTCCAAATTATTTCACCTTTGAAGAAACATGCTCTTCTGCAAGTATCAATTTGTTTCTCACGTCACTACCAAAGCTTTTCCCATTATGTTTCCCCTTAAGATAATCCTGGTTTCCTTTAGGCGTATTTAAAGCCCAGGAAGATTTTTCTCTCCTCCTGCCCAGCAACCCCACCGACCGAAGCTTTAATGACACTGATACCCGGGGCTCAACATAAAGGCGAAGGGCAGCAAATGGCAGAGCCTTTGCCGACGCGGTTCCAGTCACCGTCTCTCTGGCCAAGGAATGACAAAACTACCACCACCACCCGAAAGCAGAACAGCAATTTCATCGGATGCCAGACCTAAGAATGAATGTGGCCGTGCCATGCACCGCTCTGAGCCGTGGATATAATGAGTTTTGAATGGGAAGTCCCGGACACAATAAATCTGTGCCATATGTGACCGTTTCCTGTGTCAGTTCCTTTCTCATAACCAGTGGAGGCTTCGCCCTCCCCCTCACTTTCCCTTTCATGACCCCACACCAGGGCTCTGAAATCTTTCAGGGTTGCTTATGGGCCCCAGGCCTTTCCACAGCGGTTGCATAAATAAATGAGTTTGACAGCAAACATCATAACGGTTAGCGGTAATGTGTGCTCCACACAAGTGCTTGTGCTACTCACTGGAGAAATGGGGGAGGAAAGAGCTTGTTTTGTTACCGCAAACAAAAGTATGTTCTCTGACAAGTGGTGAAAGAATTAGTCAAATAAACTTGAACTCTATTAAGACCATCGCTGCCAGGTTTTGTTACGGACGGGAAGGTTCTCAGCTTCTCTTTCTCTCCTTGGCCTGCAGTCACTGCAAAGACAAATCATCCTTTTCTTCTGCAAAAATAAAGTTAGGGGATAAAATGAACTGCCTCAAAATAAAATTTACAGGGAACTCCACTTTACTATTATTATTATCATTTCTTCCCAATGAGAACAGTTCTTTGGTCCTGGGAACAGACTCACAAAGAGACAGAATGATTTTCCATTAGAAGTGGAACAGAAGGAAAACGCCAAATACCTGCAGATTTTGGAATTATTTGCATTAGAATTAAGCTTAAAAATGACAATTATTTTTGCAAGACATAGGTGAAGGAGAGGACAGAACAGAGCTCAGCATTTGCCCTAAAATTGTTTTCCCTTTTTTTGTTCATTAACAAATCAAACATTTTGACTAAATAAGCAAAATTTTACTAAGTTTTCAGCTTTACCTAAGAAATTATAAATATTTTGGACCAGGTAAAATTTTTCTGTAAAACTATTTTACTGAAAAGCCTTTTTTGCCCCAGATATACCATTTAAACAAACATATTAGAAATATCCCAAGTTCAGCCCAGAAAGACTGCAGACATTTCAATTAGTATATTAAAGAGTATAATTAGTTTCTAGAAGCTACATAGGAAGCTTCCATCATAGCAAGGAAGGTAAAATGGTTTCTCATGTTCAGTGCAGAGAGAACAAAAAAAAGTATTAATATTTTAACCAGGGAGATTTAGGTTAGAAATTAGAAAAACATCTTTCTAGTTTAAAAAAAAAACAAAACAAAACAGCAAAGCCTTGAAACCGAACGATTAGGAACCTGGTGGAACTAACACAAGTGAAGAGGTTTTTTAGCATGTTATATTAATTTCTTTTGGGAGCACTGTAATTATAGATATCAATTCAGAGTAAATGGATGGGTGAGGTGACTTTGTGAGCTCTCTGCCCATCCTGCCCAATGCCTCTAATATCTTTTTATCAGCAGCCTTGTCTTCATTTTCATTCTTTCTTTCTTTTCCCAGGTAAGTTATAAAAAATGTTAAAATCTTACTTGTACCTGCCTTGGCTGAAGGTGCAGTCCTAGAGCCTGTGCTCATGACAGAAAGGTTCGCAAGCCCAAGAGTCCCTGTGACATTATTAGGGTGATTTTCAGCAATATTAGTCCTGTATGGGCTATGGAGCTGAATCTTAAAGCAGAAGGATTTCATTATAGGTACAGACAGCTATATTATGCCATGGCATATTTATGACAATGAACAGTAATGGGAGGCAAGTATTTTAAGCCTTAGAAGTCGAAATTAATCTGAAAGCATAGCGCAGAATCTGAACACCTATGAAAACATATTGAAGAGCTAAAATTTGAGATACAAAGGCTAGAGTCATTATCTGAGCACATAGAATGGGATTCATCACATTAATTTTAGCTGCCTAAATGTTAAGCATCTAGTCTAAGCTAATTGTCTAGTCTAAGCTTTTCATCTAGACAATAATCATTAGAGAGAGAAAGAGAGGAGAGACTTACGAGGGCCATTCATTCCTGCTTTCCCTTGGATGGATTGTAGCACTTCTGGAGGTATCTGTCTCTACTGGCTATATGGGAAACCTAGACAGCTACTTTGGACTGAAGGCCTGTATTTGGACAGCTAAAGTTAGGTGAAATGAGCCCAACTCCTAATGATGTAGATAACGAGACTTGCAGAACAGCTAGGGTAATAGATGTTCCTATTCTGAAATAAGTGGGAAGTGATAACTCTGTACACACGTCTAAAGTAACCGTCTTCTCCAGTTATGAACAAGGGGAAAGACAGAAAGAAGGGAGATGAAGGCACTACCACGTTAATCTAGAAAATAAGAAAGTCCCCCAATGCCTGACAGAGATCTAAACAGGCTGCGAGCAAATTTTTCAGAAAGACCCTGAAAAAGATCAAACCCTGCATTTGGCTTTTGTAGCTACGACAGATCCAGATACTCCCACCTGTGCCTGGTGCAGTCACCCTGCAGACCATGGCTTGCTCTGCTCCTGAGCAGTACAGCTCACATCATAGAAAACAGAGGGGGCACTGAGCAAAATGCCTTGGAAACCACAGAAATAGAGAATTTATTGCAAAAAAGACATCTGTGCAAACACAGCGAGAACCTAAAAAACTAATTTCTCACCTCTGGAACCAACATGGGTGCAGGGATGGAAGGAGACTGGTTTCAAACACCACTTAGAAGAAAATCAAATGTGTCTGTAGGCATAGTCCTAAAATACCATGCCTACATTGAATCTTAGGAGAAAATAGGTCAGGAGAGATTTCTGGATGTCATTTATTTCAACCTCTTGCTCAGAGCAAGGCTAACTATACAGTTAGATCAGTCTTCTGAGGGCTTTATCACAAATCATAGTATATCTACGTTTTAGGCTTCTATACATTTACTAGGACAAGATTCCCAGTTTACAGTATGTCCAGAGAAGCTGCCGGGGTTGAAAAGGACTTGAAGAAGATCTGTGATCCTAATGACACTTTCAAACATAACTACACATGCTTGCAAGATGGTTTGAAGAAGCTTTGAGGCTTACTTTTGCAAATAGTTTTTATACTCGTGTGTGCTTGTTTTAGGTAGTCCAAGGCCTGTTCCTTGTCCCATTAAAATCTTCTGGACAGCTCCAACAGGGAAGGAGTAGGTTTGGAGCTGGAGCATCTCTTGTGCTTTACCAGATAGTGTTCTTCGTCTTCAGCTAAACGTGAATGAACTCAGAGTCACACCGATCCTGGTTGTGTGATATGGTGCCCATGGAGAAAAAGAATAACTACATTGGTGGAGCACTGCAAACACTTACCCGGTCCTGACTGTCCTCCTCTAACCAGTAGGCATCACTCCCTTTGCATTTTATTCCAGCCTTACTAGTAAGCCATTTGAAATTTCAGACAGCCCTTGGAGTTATTTTGGCCAAGGAGTATATTTAAAACTCATTGTGCCTAATGTTGTCTTTCTACAATTGAGAAGTAATCAGGAAAGACGTGAAAATAAATAGACAAGTGAGAGGCAAAATGAAATATGAAGTGGCTAGAAAGGAGTCTGCTCTCTAATGTATTTTTTCAGCTTATTATTGTAAAAGCCCAGAGCAAAAGAATAGCTTTGAAGAGTCTTTTGTTAATAGTGGAAAGGTTGTCTTTTTATTTTTCTTAACTTTTTATTTATTAACCATGCTGCACAGGGTACTTCCATAAATGATGGCCAGGTTTCAGGTTACAAGGACTTGTTTAGTCTGAAAACATCCCAGCCTGCAATGGGAAACAGAAAAGAGAAGTAACGGCCCATCATATGGTGCTTGAAGGGACTAAAACCGAAGCCCATTTGTTCTCTGCTTTTCCCTGTAATTTCTAGTGGTTGAGCTTGCAAAGGTTTGGATGTTTCTGTTTGGATGGTTAAAATGCATTCCCAGCAGGCCACTTCCTCAGGTGGTCTATTTGATGACAGCTTGATGCTTAGGCCAATATAAAACAGCTGATGTTTTGACCCTATCTGAGAATAAAATTATAAAGCTGCATTCCTACATGGTGCAAAGATCTTATCCTCCAGATCGTTGTGAGAAAAAAAATATATATATTTTTGAGGGCGCTTACCTTATGCTTAAGCCCTAAAACATGACAGTCAATAACATTTTTGAGACTCTTAGCGTTGGGGTACTATGTATTTATTTATCATTGCCCTGAGTATGTGGTTAAGCATACACATATTCAATTGCTACAAAATTTCATTCAAAGCTATCATGTGGGAATACACTAGCTGTGCACAGATAACCAGACAGGTGCATTAAGCAGTTTTCTTTCTTTGAGACTTTTTAGTGCTTCAGCACCGATGAAAAAAAGAGCACTGAAACAGAGTTAAGATAGGCAGAGCAATATAGGATTCCCAAAGGCCGCTTAGCTCAGGCATCCTGCCGGTATTTAGAGGATGCCCTTTATGCTTAATAGTCTATATTATTTAACTTTTATGAAAAGAATTGCTAGTATGGACAATTTGGGGCCTGTTTTTTTGGTATAACACCGTATTGCCAGACAGGTACATGAGATGATCATAAGTGCGATTTTCACTTGTTTATTCCTTGGCATCAACAAAATCAGAATATATTTCATTTTCCGGGCGTACCAACTGCAAAGTTTAGCTGGCAGGCTCTCCGCAGGAACCTACATGGGCTTTTCTGCTGGTTTGGGCCATCAGAAAGCATCTCTCAGCTCCCAAAGTGCCACGAAGAGCCAAGCCAGTTTGAAGAGCCTACAAAGAGCCTGTCTGGCAGGGTTTGCTCAGTTTGCACATCCTCACCTGGCAATCATAAGGGGCACCAGGCTGAAGCCTTGTAGGTCGTGTTTGTATCCCACTAGCACGGAAAGGCTCGTTCCAGAGTCAGAGTACACCAAGTACTGAGTACTGAGTGCTAAGCACTAAGTACTAAGACTTATCCAGCAGGTAGAAAATTGGTCCAACCCAGTTCTAAATTTGTGTTGCCTTATCAAGACATCTGGGCTATAACCACTCTCCATGAAAGCCACAGGAATTCTGTTTATGTATAATTTCCCTGGGGAAGAGCTATCAGCAGAAATCTCACTTTCCAATCCAAATCCTGCCCAAAAGGGTGGTACATTATGTCAAGCACATGTTGTCGGTTGTCAAAAATGAATTCACATTTTCTTGCACATTACGTTTCCCTGAGGTCCAAATAGGCAGTCTGTAACCTGAATACCCAACCAGAAGGATGTGCTGTGGAAAGGATCCCTGTGCTGCCAAGGACATTGAGGGGAGGAGGAGCATAGGGGAATCTTGACTTTTTTTTTTCTTTTGCTCTCAGTGGCTTACATGGAATGGGAGTTCAGACACAGAGATCTCAGAAGTAGAGATCTGAATTTAATAAAGCTGTCTGGAGGGGAAGTGAGACAGCGAAAAGAAGATCGTGGAGATAAGAGAGGCAGAGATAGGAAGAGAGGAAAAGAAAGGACATTATAGCTGACTGGTGATGGCTGTGCCCTTTCAGACTCAAGTGGGCAGAAGTCAAGTATTTGTTTAAGAGGTGGGACACCATTTCATTATGAAAAGAATAAGAAAGAAAAAAGAATATTTTATGGTTAGAACACATACTTCCATGCCACTGTAATGAGGATAGGCAAAAGGCAAGGATAATGGCAAGGCGCTGCAAGGCAATTAATATAGCTGCTTGATTTCATTGCAATTTTGGGGGGTATTGGAGTGATCCTTTAAATTCAGTACAGCTACACCTACAGTATGCAAGCAGAATTAGGCCCCTGCTTAGGAATATAACTTCTTTCAAGGTAACAATAAATTCCACAGATTAGCAAAAGGAGACGGTCTGTTTGCTTCACCACTTCTGCAAACTTTCTCCCATTTCTGCTTGGAGAGTAAAAGTTAATTGAGGGGCAGTAGGGAGGAGGAGGAGGTTCATCTAATCCCCACTGACATGGACAGCCCTCTCCGCCAAGGTACCGAGTTGACTTCTTTATAAAGAGCAAATGCACTGCCAAAGCTCCCATCTAGGGATGGTTTTTTTCCTTTTCTTTTCCATAAGACTCTGTTTGTTAGAAAAACCAAAAAGACACCAGAGGGAAAATAAATGCAGATACATTTTTAATGCGTACATTTCCTTTTCAGAACATGGTGGGCACTTCAGTGTGGGTGCTGGAACTGCGAGGGGGAATTTATCTAATCAGTCCTCCGTGTCCCCGCTTCATTGACATAATGTGGTCCTGCCGATTAAAGCACTGGAATCATAGCTCTGCATTTTCCTTCTCTTTCACACTAAAATTATTGATGTGCTTTGTACAATGTGTAATTGCCATTATTGTATATGTGCCTAGAGCATGTGCAGAGCTGAAATTGAAATAAATAAGCAAACAAAAATCATACCATAGGAAGTCTCTGATGGTATGGTGGGGGTTGGTGCCATGGCATCACGAGCTGAAAATAGGATTTGATACTGCTGTGACTGGTTTTGATAGAGTGAGATTTGATAAGACTACAAGAAAGGCTGCTGCGATCCTCTAGTCTGAACTCCTCTTTTTATATAGCACAGACCCTCAGCAAACACCCAAATCAAAGACCTCTTTTAGCATCCCAGGTCCGAGCCTCGCCATCCAGGGACTTCACCAGAGCAGTCCCGATTTACATCACTTGAGGATCTTTCCCAGTATCATACATTCACTTTTGCTCCCTCTCTTTCTCTCATACGCACGCAGTAGATTTGTTCTTTACATTTAATTTATGCAAGAGAGGCACAGAATACATTTCAGTAACGCCAATTAGATACGCACTAATTTCTTCTCTGTGAAATAGCAGTAAGTAATTAATCAGAATTTTGATCACAACTCAGTTGGCAATTCTAATTGCACTTACCATTTCCACAGCAAATACGGAACCATTATCTTTTTCTACTAGTCCTCTCTTCCTAATCATCCGGGGTGCTAGAAGCAAAACATTTCCAAGAACTAGATACTGTCTCTATCAACCAGCAGCCTTAATACCTTTGGACTGAGGGTTAGTGGGTTCAGTCCATGGCTGTGTTTTATTTCAAGCTTCATCATAATTTTAAAGCGAATAGCTAGTGGCAGGCTGGCTGCTTGCCTGGGGGAGGGGGGATTCTGCCTCATAAAATTATGAGAAAGGATAAAAGCTAGCAGCTCACTCCATTAAAAACCTTCTGGGAGAGCACTAAAGACGCCTGACCTTTGCACAAGCATCCAGCAGGCATCTAAGGGGCATATGGACGTTGATCAGATCTGTATCATCAAAGCCTGCACCACATCTCTGAGGCACCATAACCACGTTTTAAATCCAGGTGTTACCAGCCAGCTTGGTACCGAATAGTATGATCAGGGGAGATCAGTAACCCGTGTTTAACAGAAACAGTGTTTACACCACCATTTAGTGATCATTCTGCTGATCGGCTCAAATTGACGGTGCTAGTCTGGAGCAAGAATGGCGTAAGATTATCTGCCTGGAAAGTGTTACGGCCAGAGGTCTATGGAGATAGGACTCCCCTTTGCTATGCTCCAAAAAAGCTGACAGTTAGATACTCCTCAGATGTCTTAGAGATGAAAGAGAGCAGGAAGAAAAAGGAAGATTTACCATTTAGGAACTGAGCCCTACGGGGAGCTGAGGGTGTATGTACACCAGGTCCAGCCTTCAAATCCAGCATGGCACTTCACCTTCTCCCACTGCTGGAAGAAAGGTTTCCAAGGACCTGACAGCTACAATCTGGTTTAATAACCAGATTCTTCATATAATTCAAGCACAGATGGTTAATATTTTCCCAGATAATCCCAAACCATAGACAGTAATTTGGGGAATAAACACTAAAACTGAGATATCAATTCTGTCCGCTTAATAACTAGTGAAAAAAGGTTTACAAGAAGTGTAAAGACACTCCACTTTATGCAGGAAGTCTCTGCATAGAATACATTGTGAACCAGTATAGCTCTGGTACTACACTTACATACAATTTGAGAAAGTAACATCAATGAAAACTACTATTTTGAAGACTGTCCAAACATCACTCGAACTGCCCAAATCTGTCTCCTCCCTGCCCTAACCAACAGAAATGACTGTAAGAACAGGAAGACATCACTCAGCCCTCTCCTTTGCTTCCTCAGTGGGGTTTTTTGTTGTTGTTGTTAATGCTTTTGCTTTTATTCCATATCTGAGACATCAATAGGAAGGATTTGAGGGGAACTGGAACCTTTCAGAGTCCTTCTACTCCCAGACACCAAACCTCTCCCATAGGAAAGGCGAATCACTCTCAACATTAGTGATGCCAATGGGGAATGAAGAGGGACAAAACATCTCAGAACCTAGCTATGAACATTGCAGCCAGGAACAACAATGTCTGAGATTTTGGTGGGCTGGATTTCTTTCTTTCACAGAGGACAGAAAAATACAAATAGAATAAATGTCTGACCTGCCACAGAGACATTTCTTCATCTGGGGTTGGGGTAGGGACGGCATGTTAAACATGCTGCCCATGCAGAAAACTCTCAAAACTTTAACCACATATTTTCCAGGCTCAACTCTACCTTCTGGGACACAGTAGGACACAGAAGTTTTCCATCAGCCTTAAAAAGAGGTACACTGAGGCTGTGTCTACACTTGTGAAGGCTTATGCCTTAGCCTTGGTATTCAGTCACACATATTTTACATTCCTAGAACAATGCTTGGCATGTTTTTTTGTCTAGGTCAACTAACACTGACTGAAACAGTGTCTAGGAGCTGTCTGAGGGTTAGCGTGATTAGTGACCATCCCAGTTTGGATGCAACCAATCTGGTCTGGAGGATAAGGGATTTTAATAATTATGCATGTGGCCACACTAAGAGTTGGCCCCAGGGCCATAAAACTGGCTCTGGTGCTTTGTAGTTTCCCAGCACAAAGGTCTAAGATCTTTGCAGCCACGTTGTGCAGAGCAGTACCTCCATGCTCCCCACTGTTCTGAGGAGACACATCCTACTTCAAGCAGCTCAGGAGCATGGGAGGCACTGGTAGAGTTAAAAATGAGGTAGCTACCGGCAGGTTTTTCCTAACCAACTATCCATACTCTTATGGAGTCAGCGATGACTGTGCTGACTATCTAAACACATAAGAAAGAACCTAAAAAGGCAGAAAAGAACAAAAAACTGTTCAAAAAATGTAACACGTTTCTCTGCAAAAGAGAAAGGATGCCTTTTAACTGACTGTAACCAAGGTTGCTTAATCACCTCAGAATGGAAAAAAAAAAACCCAGCAGCTCTTGGAATCTGAGCATCTTTGAGGACCGAGTAAACCTACACAGTGCAGATTTATGAAGACAGCAGATCACGTCCCAGATCAGCTACAGCAGCCAAAAGAAAAAATAAGAGCTTTAAAACCAGAGGCAGTGGAATACAATCAGACTAGTGCAAAAAACATCGACTTCAACACAGATATATAAGTAATGGATAGTCCTGAAGAGACATTCTGGCTACATCTTCACTAGTAAATTAAATGTGCCCAGGAGTATTCCCAGACACCGAGGCCAGCTGACATGGTCTGGCGCATTCATCTATTAAACTATTTCAGCTTTCAAAACAGGATGGAATCATCCAACAGACCAACTGGGACTGCTCCTTGGCATACGTTAACTCCCAAACTGCACCCAAGAATTGTTTGGGAGAGCGTTAATTGGCCCAGGACAAAAGCATGCCAGGGGCTGTTGTAACCATTTTTGCAGAGCAGAGGATTGTGTTTACATGTCTGTGGCCTGGCACCACTTTATTTATTTTAGCATGGGCATAGACCCTATCCACTTTAACATCTGCCCCTGGAGAGTGCTGCTGTGACCACAAATTTACCTGCAAAATTTAACAGAGGGCACAGGCCACATCAGTTAGAGAGGCATCTTGAACCTAAGGAAATGAACAGGGAAACCTGCAGCCAGTATTAATTCTGGGCCCCTTCGAGAGGAAAGTTCACACCCAGAGGCAAAGATCAAGCAGACATTGTTTGAAATATTTGTCCTTCTCCTGGCATTGTTGGAGGTTGGTGAATTTTTCACACTTAGATCATATTCATTTGTTGCATACTTGTTGCAAACAAACTATTACTGTTCACTTAGCAGTTTACAAGGCTGGACCTAACGTTTTCTTGCACTAGAAAAATATTTTAAGTGGAGAAAAACAATTTGAGGTGATTATTAAAACCGTTATTAGTGAGGCAGGAAACAAAGTTGTTGCTGCGTGCCTTCTGTTTGTCGCAAGAGCAGGCTTCAAACTTGAATGAAAGAGAAGGGACAATCTAGTCACCTCCTAGCTGTTATCTCCCTGCTGGAAATGAGCAATAGATTGTCAGCAGCTGAAGAGAGACATGCCTACCCACTGCACCTTAATTGAAACAGGGACGATGGGTTTGGGAGGATTGGAGTCACCACAGGAGCAAACCTGGGAATAATTTCCTGTGCCTACTCAACTAGTGTCTTTCTGGGTTGATGCAGCTGGACCCAACACTGGTCTTCAATAGTCAGTCGGAATCTTTGAGTTCAGTGAGGTTATGGCCTCATGTAGTTGTGGGAAATAGTCTGATGTGTGATGCCATCAGGTAAGCCCCCTCCTCAACACATCACGCATGGGCATCCCTCTAATCAAGATGCTCTGAGAAACAGTTGGTGAAACATGTGTGTGCATAAAGCCTCACAAAACCAAACTAGCTGCGGAAATCCTTCTTATAGACACGTTGAGCAAATACAGGAGCAAGAGTTGGATGAGGTGAGGGGCGGCTACACCACTGGGACTCTGCCACCAGTGGGTTTTGGAAAGAACAATCTGTTGACTGCCCTTGCCTTGGATGAGAACTGTGAACCTCAGCAAAACCTCTTGCTGTTTCTTTTAACCATATGGCACGGTGTGCACAGAAACATTTTTCCGAGCACAGGCTCAGGGACAGACAGGGCTGATCCACAGCAGACATCAATGCCAGGAGGACTCAGAAGCACGGGCTGGGGCTGTGTGTAAATGCACCCACAGAGACCAAGAACAACAGGAGCATAAGGTCAACCCCAAGCAGGTCCAGTGTCATGAACACCACCTCAGCCAACATACACCTGTGCAAAAGCACACAAGGAACGAGGCAAGAAGATATCTCCCAGCCAAGGTGGAGGCAGAGCTGATGAAAGAGGCAGACACTGCTGCCCAGCCTGAGAGCTGCCCTCACAAGGACCAGGGACACATCCTGGCCCTGTGTTTCAACCTCCCTCCCTCTTTAGATGCTCCACCAGTGGCTCTTTTGCTGCTGTGGACAGGAGTCCATTGCACAACCACAACAGAGAAGACTTAAATTATTATGGTCTCTCATTTGAGACTTTCTTTGCATCTCTTGTCTGCTCTGCTCCATGGTACTGATGCTAGCGTTTGGGTTTTTGATGGAAAGTCACCTAGATCAGGCTCATTATCACCCTTTGCCAGGTGACTTGGGAGCAATACGTGTACCTGAAGAGTGGAGGGCTGAGCTGACGCCTCCTGGCCTGAAGACATAGGGATGTGCAGGGGCATAGCCAGCGTCAGGCTGGGTGACTCCAGAATACAGTGCTGTTACAAATAGCACTTTGCCTGGAGGCCCATCCAGTTGAATTATAAAAAAAAAGAACCATTAATTAACTTGACTTAAGAGAGGGCTGATGCAGGGCAATGTGACCTTTTCTCTATGTCACATGCCACAGGGATTTTAGCCTCCCTCTGATGCTTTGTCACCGCCAGTCCTTGTTTTTTAGATCACTGGATTGCAGGGGGGTGATGGTGGCCAAAGGGATTGGGGAAGCAGGAGAAAAGAAAGAGATGGCTTCACTATTGCAATGGTCTGTACACCAAAGACAGCAGAATAATCCCATTATACATCTACCATCTATTACCTTGCAATGTAAAAATATATCTATATGAATGCATAATTTATTTCAGGTACACGTCATGTTTACGTTCAGTTAATATATACAGTTAAGGTAGTTTTGGAAATATTTTACAGAAAAACTATGAATGGTATCAGTTTACAAAATGGAGACTTTAATTATTTAATGCTGCTCAACTTTTGCATAAATGTGATGGCAACAGAAGTTTTCTGCAGTTTCCACCAATAAACTCAATGCATCACTGCAATAGCCCAATCTACTTAAAATTTGCCATTGAATTAGCCTGCTCAGTGATGGGAGGGAAAGTGTAGTTAACGGCCTCCATACAGGCTGTTGAGAGTAAAGAGACATTGGGTGAATAAAATAAAGGCCTGCAGCAAGAAACCTCCACTCCCTTTGGCTGCAGTACGTATAGACACCCCCTGATACAGATGATTTCTGTTTCGGAGTCCTGCAAATTGAAGAAGACATAAGTGAACCTGCATGCCTCTAACCCACTGCGAGGTTTCCCTGTGATATCCCTGGGGTCAAGGCAGACATACGGCTAGGTCTGCTAGTCTCTCTGTGGCTGGGAACAGGCTGAAAACCAGGTCTTCTGAGGTTTCTTCAGATGAAAAGTGACCTCATTTGGGGGTGTAGTTATGTAGTCATATGTTTGAATTACAGCCTAGCCTTGGTGATACTGCTCAATTTAGGATTAAACATGATACACCTTCCTTTAAGGAGGACCATTACTAGATAGCTTCACTATGCAAGCCTGATCCCTTTGTATAAACTATGCATGCTTTGCTAAGGACTATGTCATCGAAGAGGGAACTAAAGCCTGATAAAAGGAGACATCCTGCCCCAGAAGGCACTGAAGACCTGATGATTGCCAAAGAAGCATGAACTAAGGGAAAGGGAAAGGTGACAGGGAGGGATCACCACCTCCGACTCAATTCAAGGCTGGAAGAACTTGCCCCACACACACCTGCAAGGAGTTTGCATGCTAATTTCCATAGCAAGTGAGGCTAATTTAAATGTAACTGGCCAATAGTAGATGAGAGGGTGATTACTGTCCTAACCAATGAATGTAAAATTAGGCAGGTTTTTACTAATCATGTTAACAGAATAAATGCATTGTTCTTCTTTGGTGTGGTGTGCCAGCTTTGTGGAGTCACCACCTGGCACCCATCTCTGCACAGACATGAAATAAATAAATATCTCGGCTCTGTGTGTAAGATCGGCTCATTGCACACCGGGTACCGAACCTGCCTGTGGGACAACAGTTATACCTGGGTTCTAACACGACATCTTATTTTAGCTTTGTAAAATAGGAGGAAGGACAGTTCTGGGGTCAGGAGCACATGTAGTTGAGGGATGACATGTCAGTCCTTCAAAAACACGGACATTCTTATTTTAGGATATGATGAGCTCTGTTATTTTAAAATGGGTAACTTCAAGCTTAGGGTATTTTCAATAGAATTTTTTTTCCTTTTTAGTTGAAAATTGGGCTTTTTACTGGGTTTCCTGTAGAAGCAAGACTTCTGCAGTTGCACCATGGATGTGTTCCTCTACCCCTGGCTTCATGTATCCTAGAATTTTTTAGTTCACTCACCATCTTCACTTAAAGGAGTT
The DNA here is from genome assembly GCF_026419915.1 of Harpia harpyja. Classification (NCBI taxonomy): domain Eukaryota; kingdom Metazoa; phylum Chordata; class Aves; order Accipitriformes; family Accipitridae; genus Harpia; species Harpia harpyja. The sequence goes on along the minus strand of NC_068954.1, from coordinate 4,520,820 downwards.
AGAGGACGTGTCTTAGAAATGTCTTTTAATAGCAAAACCCCTTCCATTCTCAAGTCCTTAAGCTGAAGGAAAAGCTTCTTTCAGAGGACAGCTTTCAATTTCGTCAACATTGATCAGTCACAAAAGATAAAGCCACAGGAAATGACAGTTACCAATTATTCATGCTCATAAGACCATCTCCTAGTTTAGAAAATTGAAAAAATTTCACATCAATATTCAATTTTCTGATTTTTTTAACAGAATAGGTATTTTTAAATCATCAGTTGTATCTAATTTCAAATAATATTTGTGGGAGTGCTATCTTTGTATTCCTTTTACTATTACTTTCAATGAAAAAAAGAATGACAAAGGAAACAAAGAAAGTTGAAAAAGTTCCTTTAAACACAGAAATGAAAATTCAAGTTTGCATATGAAATCAAAGTAGATGTTTTTTTCTAGATAAAACCAGAAAAATTTAAATTTTATCTCAGAGACTTGAGAAAGATTAACCCCCACCCAAACCTAAAATTAAACAACTCTAGATATTGACATAATACACAAAACGTAGAGGCAAAGAATCAGAACCACTGCTATATGGACCATGTATTTTTTCTTTCACATCATCTGCTAGATCAGACATCTAACAGAGTGTCTGGCAAGGTTTCAATGATAGCTACCTGCTGTCAGGAAACTTCAGTCAAAGAGGGGTGAATCTCTCTTCTAGATCTCACTGGAAAACCCAGCCTTGATGCCTAGTGCCATCCTCAGAAGGCCATGGCTTTGCATTACTATATTTTCATCACCCAAATTACGATGGAGTCTTACAAAACCAGTTCAGAGAACATCTCCTCTGACTACATGGGAAAAAGTCTCCATGCAAGTCTTTCTTTCTGAATGTCCCCCAGGTCTGGCTTCTCATCTAGCTTACACGTTTATATGTTTAGACATGAGCATCTAAGTCTGAGCTTGGCTCCCTCAGCTGAGAGAAATCAACACCTTGGAAGGGAAATTTATGCGTCTTGGACACCGATTTTAGGGTGAGATAAATTATTTCAGTTAGACAAGATGAATCTTTTGAGTATAACCTGAATTTCTCTTTGAAAAAGCAAGCTAATCTAACACTAACCATGACATTCAGGATACATCTAAGCCTTCTCCTTAGCGCACCACAAGATCTCCCTCAAGACCTGACCCACAGCCCACAGCAACAATAAGCCGGCAATTACAGGTCCCAGGAACAAGGAAAAACCATCTTTCAGAGCACATGTGATGCAGTGAGCCTCAGCGTGCCTGAAAGCTTCGCAGACGGCGAGGCACACCTGGACTGGCTGTCCCTGGGTGACTGCAGGTATTTCTACACTGTCATCATCTGCCTGTGTGGTCTTTGTGGGGGTGAAAGGTGGATGGATCTGGGAGCTCACCGAGCCCTGGGTTTCTCCCACAGATCCTTCTTTGAGAGTTGTGTCAACACAGACATTGAGTTCAGAGGTGCAGGGTTTCATCCTCTGAATTGAAGGGGTTTTTGACCTCACTGTTGAAAAAGAAAATACAAGGAAAAAACACTTCTCAAATTCTGTTGGATAACATTGGCAAAGAAAGACATGTCAATGCTATACCCACAAATAGCTTAGGTAGAGCAAAAAACCTCAGAATGGCTTAAAAAAGGCTTGTCCGCGTCCCATTAAATCACTGTGGCTTAAAGTATTGGAGGTTGGTTTTGAAACTTCTCTCAATGAAATCTATGCTTTTATCTCAGTGAAAACACTTCCATCGTACTAAAAAAACACGATGTGATCAGCAGTGGACCTCAGAAAATCCTCTCACATCTCATTATCCCACAGTTTAGATTAGGGCTTTTATAGCTTGACTTCATAATTCAACCACAGGATCAGCTCTGTTCCCCTCCGCCTGAGCCTTTGCAGTGCTAATATATTATTTCTGTAACATGAAGAGCAAAGAAAAGGAATATAACATGTTCTTGCGGCAACAAGTTAATTTTGATTTAACCTTCCAGTGCTTGACATTGCGGGCACTAACACTTCCGTTGTTTAAACAGAAACACCAAGTAAGCAAGCAATAAACCCTTACTCAAGCAAAAAGCCTCCCGAAGGTGCTGGCTGCTTTGTTTCTTGCAACACAAAGCATTTCCTTGTCAGTCCTGTTGCCAAGATAGGGTTATGCCCTTTCCATGCCAAGATGGACCCTATTGGACCTCTTAACCATGAAACAGCTAACCTGTGAAAAGGGGTCTGAAGCTGAATTATGAGAACTTTCACTCTGAGCGCACTGGAGGATGGCGAGGAAAGCCCTGTGTCCAAGACCAGATCAGCTATGGTAAGGCTCCTGGCTCCGCCACGGACTTGCTCAAAACCCACAGACCCAGCTGTGCCTCAGCTTCCCCTCCTACCCTCTGTTTTACCCATTTAGGGCTGTAAATTTCTCGCAACTGGATAATCTCTCACTGTATGATGGTGCCTAGGGTCTCCAGTCCCATTTGGTATAGTATAATAGCTCTTAAACAACTGCAAATACATGGAGACTGAGGCATTGCTGGGGGTAGTAGAGTAAAGAGGAGTTGCATGCTAGATTTTTGCTCTTGCAGTTCAAGCAATCCAGCATTAACGTTGCTGAGCTAGTGGTACAATCCACTTTTATTTCTCATTTCAAAACTTTTTCTCCTAGGCCCTCCATCACACCTCTGCTAATATGTTCAAGCTCTTGGACACCTCTAACTGGTGGGAGGAGGTTCCTTTACAGAGAAAGCATTCGGACAGGACGGCGACTGCAGAAACCTCAAGGACTAAACCAGAAGTATTTATTGCCCTTTGATCTTAAGCCTCATCTTTTTCCTTTGCAGATCCCAGACACCTTCCCCATATACTCCAAGTCAGAGACTGAGATTTCCACAGTGACACAAGGAATTGGGTGCCTGGTATCCAATTCCTAACAAAGTTATTTAAGATTTAGACACAGCCTTTCCCCAGGAACATTCATAGAGTCTTTCACCAGCAGACCCAAGGTCAGCCTGACTTCACCTGTAGATGATCACAACTGAAGGAGCTGAGGTTAGCCTGGCACTGAATCCTAGCGATTAGGTCACATTGAGGTAGAGACATGTAACAGCCGAGGAGACGTGGCCTCATGCTCACTGCACACTGGGAGCACAGCCAAAGCCACCACGCGCTCCTTGCAAAGGGTCACACAGAGAACTTTGAGGAAGGATCTGGGTTGCCTTTGGATTAGGTCTGTTGGGTTGTTTTGGATTTTTTTTTTTTTTAATCCCCTCTAAACTCTAGCCTAACCCTCTCAAAGAAAGGCACCTGAAAAAAGAGACTTTGCTTTTCGAAAGACCTTCAGCACATCTGCCTCCCACTGGAGCTAAGCGAAAGACAATATTATTTACCTAAGAAGCCCCCAAACTGTGAATATAAAAGTATACAAATTCAACACCCACAGAAAAGAGGAATAAGATAATAACCCTAGACAATGAGAAAATTACACAAGTTCACTTTCCATGTCAGTATGCATTTCCCTTTAAGAATTTCCATTTCCCTTTAAGCAATTCTATTATTCACACATAGCATTTCTAATCATTCTTTCAAGTGTTTCTATGTAACTTATCAGGGTTTAATGAATGCCAGAATAAGCACTAGAGGGAAAATCCACATAACTGGACAGTAACCCAAAGGTTTTAACAAGACCTCTACATTTTTCCTCTTTAATATAATCTTTATTCAAGCATTTTCTGCTTTGATCAGAAAGATGGCTTTTTTATTGGTATTATTATTGACTTTTTCCCACCCACCCTCTTCCATAATCCACCATCCCATAACTTGTGAGCCCTCCAGGGTTGCAGTGGAGAGTTATTAGTTACAAAGGGCTTCTTTGGAAACATAATCTACAAGTAAAATAAGTCAAAGTAAACAAGTTTGCTTCTATACTGCCTTCTACTGAATCAGGCCCCACACTCACTTTGCAGAGAACAGTAAAAAAACTTGCAAACATCCACCATTGATACATGAATATGTTAGAGAGCAAGAGTGACTTGTTTAGTTTGCCATACGTGGAGGTATTGTTCACTATTAATAATGATTCCTAAGGATGATCTTGAGCCCAGAAGTTGTCAGTCACACAAATTCTGGGACACCTTGTCTCTGGGGGTTAGAATGGCTAAAAGAGTGGAGGAGACAAGATACATCAACAAATAGCACAGGAATTGGATCTACTTTCAGGTCAAACTGTCCTTGAATAGCTGCTTTGGAAGACGTGGGTATGAGAAAAAAAAGTCACCACCTCCTTCAATAAGACACTAGAAACATGCTAAAACTTGACCCTGATTTTTAAGCCAGTCTCAGTGTTCTGTAGGACTCCTGTCTTCACGACAGCGTTGTGGGCAGCGCTGTACTTGTACTTGAGCTCTAGCCAGTTTTGGGTTCTTTTCTCTGCAGTGCTATACAGGCATACATAGAGTCAGATCTTTTCTCCGGAGAGCCTCAGGCTTTCCAAGAGCAAGGGGTGTTTTTAGTTTTGTGTGGTCACTGACTTCCATTGGGCTTCCTTCTTGCTTCAGACACAAATTTGAGTGACTGAGGAAGTTTGTCTCCTTGGGCCCTAGAGAGGCAAAGGTGAAAGCGGGTTTCCCTCACTGCACAATGATCCAAACCAGCCACCTGAAGCAAACTGCATGGGGAGCTGAACAAAATAGTTTCTCTAAAGCTGACTTAGATGTCTTACACTGTGGTCTCAAACAGTGAGGGAGACATCGTATAATTTTCCTGCAATGAAAATATTACTTTTATTGGTTCTACTTACACCTCTAATAATTTATAATAATAACATGCAGCATTTAGAATCAGAGGGCTGGAAAAGTCCTCAACAAGTGACACATCCTATCTCTCTGCTACACAGCAAGCTATGCTCTACCAGGTTTCATTCCTGACAGGTCCTGCTATTGCTTTATTTCTTAGCTCCCTCTCCAGAGTTGGAAAGAAGGCAGTTGTGCCCGTCTCCGAAGGCACAGAGACCAGAGACATTGCGGCCCGGCCCTGCTCCAACGTGAGCTTTTACTGTGGTCACTCCTCAGAGTGAGATGTAGACAGAAAGTTCAAGTAATTTGTCACAAGGTGCAGCAAATCCGTAGCAGAGGTCCAAGAAGAGCCAAGGACTCTTATCAGCTATTAGGGAAATTATTTTTACCAAGTATCTTCTTCAGTTGAGTATTTATCCAATAGACCTGTACCCCCTACTTCTTTCATATTTATTTTTGGTACAACCTTGAACCCAGTTGGCAACTTTGATCAGCTAGTGCTATAATCTCCTATCAATCCCACAGGGTGGAAAAAATAGTGGTTTTGCAATATGGACCTCACAGGGAAGAAACTTCATTTTCAGTCCAGTAACTGTTGCATCCTAGTGAGCATGGGAAGAAAACAATGAGGCAGACTTACTCTAGTTTTGCAATGTGATTGTTAATTTCAGAAAAAACACTGCAGGAACAAAGTTTATTAGTGAGTAGGAGGATATTTCAGGAACAGAGCCCGACTGAAAATAATCGGCTCCCTTTAATTAATTGCATACAGTTTTATTGCATAACTGATGGTTTTAAACCTGGCAAATTAGCTTGTCAAACACAGAAGTTAAATTCTCAGTTGGTCTCTCAAGTAAGGTCTATGCCAAAGTTTTAATTCAACTTGCCTTATCCAAGCAACCGGAAAATAGGGCCTCTTGAAACTGAAATGAGTGGGCAGTTACCCAGAACTGTAAAAAAGAATAGAAAAGACAAAGGAAAAAAACAAGAACGCAGAAGTCCCAAGCGGGGCCAGTATCTGACTCAGGTCCATGACCCCCATTCTGGGGTAGATTACAGTTGCAAGGTTACCTCGTCTCGACAATCTGTTTTCTAAGACAGGATGAGGTACTGTTGCTGATTTAATGTGCCTACAACAAGGAAGAAAAAAGAAAAAAACACACCTTTTCTTTAAAAAGAAAAGTTGTTCCAGAACAGCTTATGATGCTTCAGTGTGATAGCTGCCTCACTAGCTGTGTGTCTCTTTTCCCAGCAACTGGAGAATACAGGATGATTTTATAATCATATGTATTTATATATTTGTATATTAAAATTAATATAAAGTTAAGTTAATAACTATGTTCTTGGTATGATCTTAGACTGAATATTCAATGTAACTACCCCTGCAAATATTTATTTTCCAGTTTCTTAAATGCAATGCCAGTGAATTGACTTTTTTCCAAAGCACTGATCTGTTTCTCCAAAAATTCATTAAGAGATTAATATGTTCTTTTCAACTAATTATTTTAACTATTAATTATATTAATACTCATGCTACATATCCTGGGAACTCCAAGGTGCTCATTGCATCAACCACATGGTTGACAGAGTGATGACATCCTTATCAAAGATACGCTTTACAAATTAAGATCTTGCATGTTTTGGCTCAGTAATTATCTTGTGAAAAGTTGCTTTTGGGTGTACCAACCTTTTGGTCCGAGCTTAGTCAACATTTGCAGTTTCATTAGCTAAAATGCCTTATTAAGTCCCTGTCCTAAGTGCACTATAGCTGAAACTGAAATGGATGGTTTCTGCACTTACTGCTTTTTTTTGGTGTGCGTATGACCCAGACCACATCTACACCAGTAAACCAAATAGTGTTAGCATGTCATCTCACGCCTTGGCTCACGATCACCCATACACTTTAACCATTAGTACATTTCCCAGAGAAGTTTTGGTCCCTGCAACTAGCACTCTCCAGCACCATGCTCAGGCATGGCTGGATCCAAACGAGAGGGGAAATACTATGGGGACATGAACAAAGTCGCGGGAAAGTGGTTTGGTTTAAAAGACTTGTTTAGAGGTGCTCCGTTACTCAGATGGGTTTCAGGAACCACCTGTGCTGCGAGATCTTCCTTTCTTCTCTTCCAGTCCTTATTCATCCCATATGTTTCAGTTTCTCTGGGAGATAAGGCAGAGCTCTTTTATACAAACATGTGGTACTACACAGCCCTGAGCCATCCCAGAACAATCACATTTTGGACCAAATGAGTCAAAACTGCTTGCTTGTTACTGTGATCATGTAATGCAAGACGGTCAAAACCTAAAAGCACAGCATAGGAGAGCAAGGCAAACTAAGGTCATACAGGCAGACATCTAAGAGCTTGCCTGCTTTAGTAATGCCACATGGACACTGTTAATTACTGGTATGTAACTTTTCCCAGTGTTTCATAGGACCCTCAAACTAGTTTGGGATCACTTCATACCAGATGCTACATAGACACTTCTTTAGTCCCAACACCGAAATGTCAAGAGCCATCACAAACCAATGAGTGGAGAAAAAAAAATTAACCTCATTTCACAGGAAAATCAAGTCACTTCTTCAAAGTCACAAGAGAATGTTTTAGCAGAGTTCTGCAGTGAACTCAGACCTGCTGAGTGATTCTGCAGCAGCAGCCTGTGTTTCCCTCTCATTCTCACAGTAAATCACTCCTCACATGCTGATGGTTGAACCTGCTGGCTCCTGTGATGCAAGTCTCCCAGCAGTAAAACCTCTAGCACGGCATGTTGTAAACTAGGAGGACACTTAAATTGCCCTATACAGATAGACCTGAGATTGCCCTGCCCACAGTTCAAACTCAAAGGACCATGCCCAGTTTGAAGTGTAACCACTTTAGTATGGAAATATGCCCAGCCTAACCAGTCCTACCCTTCTCTGGCTCTGTGAGACAGCTTCTGGTTCAAAGCTGGCTCATGTCCTGCCAGCCCCGATCACAGACAGACGAGCGTGAGTTTGCTTGGAAGAGGTCATGTCAACATGGCCACGGTGCGATGGTCCCCACGTGAACTCCTCTTTTCAGTTCTGCTTTCACATCACTGTCTTCAAGCCACAAGGCGGTATTTTCCCTGCTTTTCTCATGGTTCTTTTACAGCACTGACCCAGTGTGGAAAAATTAAAGATGCTTTATCTGAAACATCCATGAAGGAAATCCTGTGTCTCTGATGAACCTGACTTCCTCAATTTCCTGTTTGCTGCACAGCTGTCTGCATTGGATGGGTCTCAGGGACATTTTTTTGGACATATTTGTCTACCTCAGTTGGAAGCCAGGCTCCTTGAGTTAGAACATAAGGGTCTATAATCTTTAAAAAAAAAAGAAAAATCACAGTGAAAACAGAAAGAATGAAAAGAAAACAAACCAATAAAGAATCTATCCTGTCATAACATTTGAGGTTCTGGTATTTGCTGGCCTTGGAGTAGGTTCAAAATAAATGAAGGAAATGTGTATTTCATTAAATGCTAATATTTGGAAGATAAGAGGGAAAAAATGATGAAATGCTTCCAAGCACAGTTGTGAGGACAGTGCCTGCGTGTGTGTGTATAAACACACAGGCTTGCATACACACAAACATAGTCTTGATTCTCTCCGATTCAGAATACTGCTACGTAGGAAGAATTACAGAGGAAGGAAAAAAAGGGACGTATTTCCCCAGGCCATTGCTCTTCATGTGCATGGTAAGGGCTTTTGCACTTCTAATTCTCCATCTCTTTTCAGAACTGCAACTGAATCCTTCCACAAGGATCCATTTTTTTGCAAATGAGATTGATGTTATAAGTAAGGGTCATCGAGACATATACCGGCATGTATAAAAACAATCTCAGTCCCACACAAAGTGAACTGTGCTAGGTGCCTTAATAATAAGGCTGGTTAATCAAAATTAAACCAGCATGTTCCCACTTGATGGCATACTTGTTGATGGTTAAACTTTGAGATCTCTTCTCCGTTCCACCACAGATGACTCTGCATAATCCCTTGGCTCCTAACCGACCTAGTCTGTAAAGTTAGGACATAACACATGTTTGCCTCCTAGGGACACAGTGCCTTGGGCAGCAACAAGGGTCATGAAGTGCCCAGAATTCTTTTGTTAATTAGCAGATGCAATGCAAGGGAACTAGAACATAGGATTTAAGGCTCCAAATACTCAGGTATTTTGAAGACAGCTGAAAAAAGGAGAGCATTTGATATCTGTGCTTCAAACAACACAGCAGAGCAGGAACTGAAATTTTCAGAAGCGACAGCCAAAAGCTTAGAACTTTCATAGCATATCGGAAGATAAAGAATCTCTGCAGTTTATTTTCATAGATAGTTCTGGACACAGTTTTTTGCGGGGACTGTGGATAGAAAATATTTCACTGGCCTCAGAGTTTTTTCCCTGCTAACCTTCAATCCCTTTCTGCAAGCCCATAGGTTCTAGAGTTTAGAGATTTGTTTTCGAACACACACCAAAAAAAAGCTTCATTTTGTTCTTTGCAGCTGAACCATTTCTGAGCAAACTTGCAGACAAAATCTTACCCCAGGCATAAATCTAGCATGGGAAAAGAAAGGCATCAAGTGTAACAAATAACATAAAAGTATACAGTATTAAAAAAATAAAATAAAATCAAAATAAAATATAAAAGTAGAAGCAAGTGAAAAACAGGAATGATGATGGAATATGTTACAATACCAGCTGTCAAAGAGGGGCTTGTATGAAATTCAGTGGTATTCTTGGATAAAAGCCATTGATCCATGGTAACCTCCTTGTAGGTGGACAACGCCTGCCAAGGAACTGATTAAATGCCATGGTCTAGGTTTTAGGCACGGCTATAAGGCAGCAAGGAGACAGTTTGGTTGCTGATTGGGAAGACTGTGGAGGTAAAAGGTTTGGCATTAGACCCCTGTTTTGTGGAGAACGTGGTAAATCGTAGCAGAAAGGAAGAAAGAAGTGGCACGAAGTCAGAGTTTCAGTTTGGAGACAGGAGGATCTTGGGGGTCCTGGGAGACAGAAGAGGAAGGGGTCCAGGCTTGTGGAGACAGAAATGTGTGTTGGGGCTGGGAATTTGGAAAGGTCAGGCAGAATGAAAAAGTAGAAAAGGAAGGGAGTTGAGGTTGGGGGTCCTGGGGGCCATTGGTGATGTGAAGACTATCTTAGTGTCAGGAGATTTTGACTTTCTTGTGCTAGACCTTGGGCTTCATCCAAACTGTCCCCACTTCTACCCCCTCCAGATGTCCCCTCCTTTCGTGCAGCGTGTAACTCACCACATGACATGCAGATGTGTTGGATTCAAGGAGACTTTAGCAGTGTGTTGTGTAAAACAAGCATTACCAAAGCCCTCTCAGCAACAGACATCTCCAACACCACATCCCACACAAGTGCCACCTCTTTTCCTTATACTGGAGATTATAAATCAATTGATCCCTCACCTTCAGAAATACCATCTGCCCAGTAACAACATTTCACACATGAACGGAAAATGTCATAATCCCAGTTTTATAACTTCAGATAGAATGGGGGACTACCAGATTTACGTCAGTATAGCTGAGGGACAAATTGTCCTAAATATTTCTGAATTATTCACAGAGATCAAAGCTAACTGAAAAATTATTCTGGAAGTTGGGTTTCTATGTTGTTACTGAAAGAAAACTGGGTCGTGTTCCCCCCCCCCCCAAAAAAAAGAAGAAAACCAAAAATTATTTTGGCTGAAATATTGTAAGCGTTAACCACTTCTTTTTTTCATGAAAAAAAATATTCTCAGCAAACTCTAGTAGGAAAGCAGTTTCTGTCTACTTTTATTCACCAATTTTTTCCAGAAGAAAAGAAGCATTTATATCTCATCATTCAGATGGCTTGCCAGTTTTCTCCCTCATGTTAGAGCTCTGATTAAGAGAAAAAAAAAATCTTGTTTTTTTGTCTTTTGATCTGGTATCATCAATAAAATCTGAACATCTTAAATGTTCCAGTTTTATATTTTCATGTTTTCATAGTTACTCAATAATATAGAATCATAGAATCACAGAATCATTTAGGTTGGAAAAGACCTTTAAGATTATCGAGTCCAACTGTAAACCTAACACTGCCAAGTCCCACTAAACCATGTCCCTAAATGCCACATCTGCACGTCTTTTAATGTTACAACAGAGGAAAATCAGGAGTTAAAGAAACCAGTTGCATGCAAAGTGGAACCAGTGCTTTACTACAGAGCTGTGGCTGGATTCCCTGATGCATACCAATGTGCAAAAGTTTTTCCTTTCGTTGGGACACAAAACTGGAGTTTCTCTCCAGAGAAGTTTTCTTGGTATCCAAGAAATGGATACCAAGGGATATCCCCCTTTGGGAGAACAGAGTGGTTCACTCATAGTGTTTTTCTTCCCAGACCCCAATTTTTTTTAATCTGTAGGAGTCTGTTATCTTTGAGAACTTATCCTTCTAGTGCTTTTGATTGAAATTGAAAAATGGATTAAAAATTACTGGGTGGGCAATGGCACGTACATAAATATGCACATACACTGCATGATTACATAAATCTCACACTTAAAGAAAGCCAACCTAAAAAAGAGGGAGAAACATGATGTATTAACATCAATAAATTGACTATGTTTGCCAGGTTAACTGATATGCTCTTCTGCAAAACTCAGGAATGCGATCCACTGGGAGCCAATCCAGTAGATCTCTGTAGTGCTCGTTCAGAAACGTGGCCCCCACAGGCTGCCCAACACCCTCTAAAAGGATAAGCAAGCTGCTTTGCTATCCACAGGCCTTGATCAACCCCACAAAGAGAGGAAAAGAGGAAAAGAGAGAGATATCCCTTGGTGTTTGTGCCTGCTTCTCTTTCAAATGGAATTAATGGTGGTTTAATGGGGTATGAAAGGATGTTTTACTGGAAACAATGAGGAACAATTGTCTAGCTCACGTTTCATTTCACAGGTCATTATTGCATTAAGAAGTAAATCGACCAAGTCCGGTAAATAACAGTCTGTGTTTTGCCCAGAGCTTCAAACCAACAATCTTAGCAGTCACCAACTAATATCTTTGTCATTTTTAACCCTTGCAGGGATCTGCTGGGGGCTAAACAATTATAGTCTTCACCCACCCCTAGCAGGTAAGCATTATTCATTTTATTTCTCATCCCTTCTTCCTGCAAACCCCACGAGGCTGGGTTTTTGCATTGTTGTTTTGTTTATTAGCCAACCTAGCCAACTGTGTGTCTGGTGGCCTTGAAAAACAACACATATTTTAGTGACTGCTGCAGGCGTCTTTAAACAGGCTGCTTCCTCTGCAAAATTAATTGTTGCAAAATGCAGTGCTTCCCCTGTAAAGCTCTGCAAACTAACACTCAGCAGTTTGGTTGGATTATAGATATGCCTCTAAGATCTAAGGAAAATAATACAGTTATACTTGCAGGATGCAATTCACATTTCTTTTTTTAATTGCATAAACACAGCCATCTTGGCTCCTTAAAGGTAACAGCCATCAAGCCTAGAAAGGATGTACTATATGTAGGCTGCTCACTTCTCCACTTTCCTCTTTCTCCTGAAACCTTCTAGGTTGACTGTTAATATCTGCAGCTTCTTCCAGAAGCTACCAGAAAAGTTTCTGGATAGTATCTAGTAGTATTAAAACCCGACTACTAACTCAGATCTGCGGGCATCACTGAAGTAGGAATGATAAATAAGAGTGAAACAGTGCCTTGGGAGAAAAGGCATGATGTCTGAGCTACTGAGCTTTGAGGGGATGTCCCAGATAAGGAACCTGCCTCAGTTTTGGTTCCCTGGTGCTGTAAACTCCGCTCAGACCCTGTACACCATTTTCCATGGGACTAACCTCTACACTTACATATTGCACAACCTTTCAAGCACATTAGCATTCTGCAAGAAGAGGCAGACTGGCTGAGAGGGATGAAGCACACGGGTTGGGAGAGAATCTCTCTGCACTAATTACCTCCCCAGCAGTCACTCTTTGTCTTCATCAGCAGTATTTAGAAAGTCCTAATTACCAGACCTTCCTACTACAACACTGTGGCCTTTGGACCCATAAATCACTGTCAGACCTCAAAAGTTCCTGCAGACCACTGAACATCCTTACAGAATTTTGAAAATAGGTCCAGAAAGGGCCTTCTGAAGTTATTTGATCCATCCTCCCCCAGGAAAAGATCAGCTCTATTTGGATCATCTAAGGATGTTTGCATAAGTTCCACTGATAGGGACTCCACAACCCACCCAGGCAAGATATTCCACTGTTTTGCTGTCTTTATTCTAGCATTTCCTCCTCCACATCTAAAATTATCTTGATGAAATTTTAGCCCATTATTACTGATTCTGTGGACTTGGGGAGCAATTTATTTCTCTCTACTCCACAGCAGTCTTCCATATTTTTGAAGGCAGCTCTTAAATCTCTCATCTATCTCTTCTCCTCAAGCCTGAGCCACCCAACTTCACCAGCCATTCTTCACAGCTTCTGTTTTCCAGATGCCTAATGATTCTTTTCACGTTTAACTGTCAGGCTCCAAAATTAATCCATGAGTGATGTGTGCATCAGTTACTCAGGTTTCATGGACCACCAACGCTTTATAAACCACAACTTAAGAACCACTACCCTGAAACAGTAACATCATCATGTCAATGATAAAAAAGCTGATGCTCACGTCACAGACAACATTTATATACAGAAAGGTAGAGGTATGGATATCAAATCCATAACTAGACTCCTAAATGAAGGTGACATGGTGTTTTGGGGGCACTGAGCTATTTTTTAGCTCACAGGGAAAAAAATGGCCTCTCCGAGATTTCAAAAACTCTGAAAATGGTGTCATTTTTCTAAATAGCTTCTTAAATACAGGAGTTCAGTTTTGAAAATGACAAACCTGTTGTTTTAACCTCAGGAATTAAGGCTAAAAGGAGAAGGCAAGAATTTCTGACAGCAATTGTAGGCGTAAACTATTTGCTGGCACGTCTTCAAAAAGGTTTGCTATCCTAAGGGCCAAGGTTATCTCCCACAGTCAGGGACCTAAGTTTGCAAACACTTTTTCCAAATTTCATTATTCCTAACAGATACGTACACATATTTTCCATTTTATGCAGCTGAACACCGGTGCATGCCTGTTTAAAAGTACCTGAGGAATTTAGAAAAGAAATAGAAAGGGTGGTACAAAAAGCTAAACTCCATTTACAGAAATGAACATGCAAAATGGATGGGTTTGCCCAAGGTTTTTTGGCTTCATCATGAGAAAAGCATTTGATGCTTTCCATGGGAACAAGAATATAAAGCTTGATGAGCTTATACATTTGTACATGTATATATATATGTCTATATACGCATTCTTCTATGCTGATCACACGGACAATGAACAAGGCCGCTCATCTTATATCCTAGCTTCAGAATTAAGGAAATAACATCCCTGAAAAAGGAAAATAACTCTTTATTAGAGGCTGAGATACAGATGAGTTTGAGGGAAAGTAATTTATAGTATTTCAAAATGGAAATGTCATATGGCCACATCAGCCCCAATGGGACCTAGTTTGCTAGATCTCCAACTCAGGTCTATTCCTCCATGATTTACCAAAACAAATTATGCAGCGGAGTGTTTTGCCTTGGCAGAGCTGTCCCCTAAGGCACAGTCTCATAGTGACATCCAGATGAACTGTGGACCTTCTTTCCCAGCTGGTGGATTCACCGCCCACAGATGTCCCTCACTGCCATGCTGCCCTCAGTTAGCAAAGCTGATCCTTTAGTTCAGAGGTTCAGCCATCACACACCTGATGAGCCACCACATAGGTATCAAAGATACAAAATTAACTTATTTTCCCCTTGGCTTACTTTAAACCTTGTTCTCCCATGAGCATCAAAAAAATCCTCCCAACTTTGGTCTCAACTTAATTAAGGTCTGCTGAAATCTTTACCAGGGATGTGTTTTCAGGAAAATTAAGTAAAAGTTACAGGCATTTTCTGATCATATTAGGTTTGGGTTTTATAAAACAGTAATTTGGTAACAGCTCTTTTAATGTCCTCCATTGCCACTTTCAACCCATTTTGCATGGGCCATTTATTGCAGAAAAAGCAAATTTCTATCTGTGAACAACAACAACAAAAAGCTTCAGAGGAAAACAATAAATGTTTCAGGCCAATATTGCATCTGTTTCATTCCTTGCAAATCTACCAAACCTGCATTCTCTTCTCAAACATCTTTAATTACTACACATGATTATGCATAGCAGGTGTGGCTAATCATAGTCCTTGGAATATTAAATATATATGGTGCAACATTTTCACACAGCTTTAGTCCTAAATTATACTGGCAGCCTGTGTGTCAAAATTATACACTTCAACTATTACTTCAGAATTTTATTCAATGATAAAAATTACCAGAAGAAAGAAGATTGTTCAAAAATCCTTGATCCATATCCCTGGGAATTTTGGACTGTTTACACCTAGATCTGACATTTTATCTTATTTCTGATGAAACCAGCAAACCTCTGCATATTCATTTATGACATTTAACTTCAGTGCTACATGATCTTTGAAAGAGTTTTTTACAATAGCTGTTGACAAAATCGAGTGTTTAAATGTCTGTGCAGGTTGCTTCAGACAAGCATTTACATATGAAATACATACCCTTTTATGATCTAGGAAATGTACTGATTACAGAGCAAGCAAGACTACTGTAGGAATTTCACAGCTTTAGATTTGTCTAGATTGAAAACAACATAGGAAAATGTGGTCACAGTTATCTGTTGGTCAGATAAAAAGATCAATTGTCCACAACACACTAATCCTCTCACCAATAGATTCTCATTAAAGCTGACTCATTTTTTTTAAATAAAATACTTCTTCAGCTTTTTAAATAATAATAAAAAAAAGAGGTTTGGGATTTTTTTTGTTTAAAACTACAGTCAGAATTTAAATGTTCAGTAAAGTTCCCAAAAATGCTCCAGGCATGTTTTTTAATAAAAAAGTAGTATGTAAAATACACTTTTAGCTGATTCTAGTTAATGCAACCATAGTGTTCAACCTGCCTAAGCAGGGTGGGGTGCTTTTAGATTAAGAGTCTGGCTGTCAGGGTTTCGGAAGGATATGCATTAATTCAATGACTGACCTTGGGCAAGTCACAAATTCTGTCCTCTGCCTGGGAAACTAGTCAAAATATATGCCTATCCCACAGGGGCGTTACAGACCTAAATTTCACTGGTGCTTCTCCTATATCGAAAGAACTTACAAGGAGGTGCCAGGTTTTACTAGTGTAAAGTAGAAAATAAATGCAATTATTCACAGGAAGTGCAAGGAGCACATATTAACAACAGAAGAAAAAGTTGCATGATACCTAAATCCTATAGCCCAGAACTTCATAATCCTTCAGTACATCAGAATTACTCTGACGAGTAAAAGTAAGTAGAACAGGGCCTCCATCAATTAACCTATCAAATTACTCTCATGTAAACCTAAGGATCTTTCTGCATCTCTTTAGAAACCATGGAAGTCATATTGGGAATTCTGCATTATAACTAACAATTTCATGAGACACAGAAAGGTTATTCTTCTGGCCAAATTTGAAGCCATGCTAATGGGGAAGAATAAGAATGGGAAGGACTCACTTTTGGATTTGCACAAGATCACTGGGGGCTGGACCCCTGCCTGCATGAATATGAACACTCAAAGGCACCTATCCTGAGGAATCCAATACTGTCTGGGATGCCAACCTGCTTTCATGCTGTAATACCCTGGCATCTGGAATCCTCATAGTCTAATGTTTAACTATAAATATCAGCTGAGATTAAAGACCTATACAGCAAGTTACAATCTTTTGGGTTCACTTGGAAAGTGAGAGTCATATTGTCCCCTCTAAAAAGGGGAAAAAACACTTCTGCAAGTATCGATACTGGCAGACAGATTTTCTGAGGACCATTTCCTTTCTTCGTTCCTCTCCCCACATTCCCATTTCCTCACCTATAGCCCCGTCGTAATGTCTCTCCTACAAGGCAGGATAAAAGAAGACAAACAGGTTGTTAAGTTACTGATGCTCAGTACCTGGTTACACAGAGCCAAACATCTACTCCTTTCTGCTTTTCTTAATCCCTTTATCGCTAAAAGGGGTCACTGACACTGGCAACAATTTAATATTCAGCTTAGCTTATTTGTCCTCCAAGGATCGATACTGGGTCCCATGCTGTTCACCATCTTCATAGATGATCTGGATGATGGGGTTGAAAACACCCTCACCAGATTTGCTGATGACACTACACTGGGTGGTGAGGTGCACACATCAGAAGGGAGAGCCATCTTACAGGGACACTTGGAAAGGTTGGAAGAGTGGGCTAGCAAGAACTGCGTGAAGTTTAACAAAGACAAGTGTGAAGTCCTGCACCTCTAACTAAAGAGCCCAGTACAGGCTAGAATCTGTGTGGCTGGGGAACAGCCTTGCTGAAAGGGACCTGGGGGTCCTGGTGGACAACAAGCTGAATGTGAGTTAGCAGCGCAGTGCTGAAGCAACAGAGGCAAATCAGATCCTGGGCTGTATCCAGAGGCATTGCTAGGAGACATAGAGACATCATCATCTCACTCTGCTAAGCGCTTATCAGGCCACACTTGCAGTAGGGTGTCCAATTCTGGTCCTCACAATTCAAGAAAAATGTGGACAGACTGGAGAGGATCTGAAGGAGGGCCACAAAGATGATCAAAGAGCTGGAGAACCTGTCCTATGAGGAAAGACTGAAGGAGTTTGGTCTTTTCTCCCTGGAGAAGGCTCAGGGGCAACCCCATGAAAGTATTCCAGTACTTAAAGGAAAGCTACAAAAAGGATGAAAGCTCTCTCTTCACAAGGAGCCACAGGGAGAAAACAAGGGGTAACAGGTACTATTTGCACCAGGACAGGTCTCATCTCAATAAGAAACAAATTTTTTACAATGAGAACAATCATTCACTGGAACAACCTCCCCAGGGATGTGGTCTCTATCAGTCTTTATCACTGGAGGTTTTCAAGATGCAATGGGACAGGGTGCTACATAATCTCATCTAGGCTCCCTTTCCCACAAAAGGTTGGACCAAATGATCTTTCGAGGTGCCTTCCAACATGGGCTGTTCTATGATTCTATGATTGTTCAGCACAAGTTGCTTTAAAAAAATGCCTAGAATGTATCTGCCAGCAGAAAGAAAACGTCTGTCTGCAGGCTTTAGAACTTGAAAGGCTTGGTTTCATCTCTCAGACATCTGTGTATCAGCCCACTTAACTTCTACCCTTAACGTGTCAATCTCTCTTTGTTCACTGGAGAGGACACTGGAGGCAATGGAAGTGGGGTCAGATGAATCTTCTACCAGCCTTTGGTCCTCAGCTACATTTCCACCAAGGGAAGACAATGAACTTCAATGTCTCTGGGAGCTGGCTGTCGTCAGATTACGGACATGAGGCAGTAGGATAACAGAGTCCTATAAATATTGCAGATAGCTAGCAAATGGTTGAAACTTTAACTACAGAATCGTGGTTGTATCAGCTCTCCTTCATGAAGTAGGGGTTTTAACCTGGGCACAGAAATCAGTTGAGTACACGAACTGTTCATTTATCCTTCATTCCTCAGCTAGACACACTCATGCTTATAGCTAATTCTGCTGTACAGCTTGTGATTCTGGTATTTCCTGTATCATGGTACCATTTAGTGCTCCAGGCCTGGCCCCAAGCTCTTTTGTAAGAGGTCTGGTATAGAGATGAGTTTGGGGAGAAAAACATTTTGTCATCCAAAAATGGCAGCTCAAAGAGATTAAAATAATTACAAATTCATGTTAAACTCATTAAATTGTTTTGGATAATTTGAAAAATGATACTGTGAAAGTTCCTCATAAATGATTTAGGGGGGGTGTTGGAAAACACTTCAGTCTAAACTTTTGCAGTATTATAGTTAAAAGAAAAAAGAAGAGCAAAATGTACCCTTAGATTAAAAAATAATTATGCTTTTTTTGACTCAAACCCTCTTTTGTTGTTGCTCCTTTTTCTTTTAGTAGAAGTAATAATAACAAAAATCTTGGATCTCTTCCCTCCTGGTTTTTTTTCTGAATTCTGTGGTTTATACAGAAAACTAAAACTTCAGTTTTACATGAACAACTCTGCTTCTGCAGAAAGCCACAATAAAAAGACCTGGTCTATAACCCGAAGAGGTAAGACAGCAGGTAAAACATCAGGCACACAGGAAGACAAAAGAAAAAAAAAAAAAGGGTACATGATTAAATATACATTGTATGGCTTGCTACTGCCCATCTGCAGTGGCAGAACTCAGGAAGCCAAGTCATCCTTCCTTGCCTTTTGCATATACGCACATATATATGCAAATAATGTATTACATATATACTATATTGATTGCATCTTCAATAAAAGACTTCATGTGAATTCAGGAGCATTAATATCGTACTGCATGATACCCTGTGCCCCAGTTATGGCTCTCGCAGGCTCTTCCCTATGGTATTCTTCTGAGAAAACATCTCCCTGGCGTTTGTGTCCCTGAAGTATATTGAGTGTTTTGGTTTGCTCCCCCTGGAGTAATCAGAATATCTAGAAATGGCTGAAGGTCAATAATTTCAAGCTGATTGACCAAACTGGAAGCTCAAAGGGAATATATACATGCATCTGGATAAAGGTGTAATTAAAAGGATATGGAAAGCCAGACCTTTTGAGTCTCAAAGAAACTTGTGTCCCTGAACTGTGGAAGTAGCAAGGATGTTGTGTAGCTGCCTGAAAAGACTCTCTCTTGTTTCTATGGTTAGTCAGGCTAGCAGAGCACCAACCACTGAATTGCAGTGCTCTGATGAAGCGGCTGGAGGCGGTCAGAATTACTCAGGTTTAACAGGGTACCAGGTGGATACGCAGATGAGGTGGGTCTTGACCACCCAGATAACATAAATACTGAATGCTCATCTGGATTTAGGAAAGGCAGAACTCCAAGGGCCAAATTCCGCTCAACAGCGTCGTAACACCACCATCCTCACTGGCCTTGAAGCACTGTCATGCCAAGCGGGAATCTGGCCCCACAGAAGATCTGTGGGAGCAGGAAAGGCGAGCATTTTCTCCTGTTTGTCTAACGTGGGAGCCTGCATCGCACTGTGCAAAATACTCAGTGCTACAACTTTCAGGAAGGAGAAGGAGAGAGTAGAGAAGGGAAGACGACGACCATGAATTCACCTTAGCATCAAGCTGTGCCTTTCCAAATGTCAACCTCGAGAGGAAAGGAACCGCAGGTCAGAATGAGAAATACAGAGGAATTTAACACACAGTTGTGAAGGGAGGGTGGAAAAAAAATTCCCCATTCATATTTGGGCAGCAAGAAGAAAACACAGCAATTTTGTTACAGCCTCAGAGGCAGGCAGCATTTACCATATGCTGTTGCCTCCATTACACAAGCAGATAAACCCTGTGGAGTGCAGGTTGCACTGTTAGTGCACTTTAGATGGTGGGGATTCCCGGCATGCCTATGACTGCGTGCCAGGGTGTGCTAAAAATCTAAATAAAATCCAGGTTCTGTATGCAAAAGTATGTATGCATTAATATGCAGGTACTAAGTGGTAATACTGCTAGGGTATTAGCACTTGCATGTGATTCATAATCAGGGCAGAAAAGGTAGAGTAAAAAACAGTGTGTTTGCATCTAGACAACACATTAATCAGCCCTGTAAGCAGCCAGTTAGAGCAGGATCCTTAGAGGAAAAGCCTTTACTGGGTACACATTAGACATTTTGTTTAAAGATTAAAGTTCTCGTGTTTAATCAGTTTTAGAGTGGGATGGAAAACAGGATTAATTACAGTCCCTTCCATCAGTCTCCCATACCGCTGGAGTCACAAATGATGCGCCTTTTCAGCAAAATGGCCGCCATCAGCAGCAGGCGCAGGAAACGTTAATTGTATTTAAAGAGTTTATTTGGAATCAGAGAGCAGAGTTTTAATCAGGATGAGAACGGAGCCTTGCTGTGTGAACCTTCAGAAAGTGGTTACCGAGCAGAATGGGCCTTTTTAAACCAGAGAGAGGGGTCTTTAAACTTCTGGAGTGGGTTTTCAGCTTGATTATCTCCTCAGTGGGATATGGATGAAAATGCTCGCTGGGCCAATTGTTATTATTTTGCACTTATGTAGCATTTACATGGCCTGTCTCTCTTAATGCTCTCAGAGGACTTTGCAAAGGGCAGGTAAGTTCTGTTCTGGTCTTAAAATGAATGAATTAAACCCTAAAGGGGCTAAGGATGCCAGGTGACGTGATTCTGCAAGAAGGCAAAGAGACACTGGTGGACACAGGACTGTGCAACGAGGCCTCCCAGACTTCTACACTGTAATTCACTACATCCATCCTGGAAAGGCATCACACAATCTGGGATCACCACCATCTCGACCTCAGTTGTAGGTCTCGGTGAAAGCCTGGGGTAAAATCACATCTCATGGGTCAAAGGTATGCACGACTTTGCAGGCACTCCAGACGGCACAGGCACTTACCAGCTTGCAAGTAGAACTGCGTCCATTCAAATTCTGACTTTGGGAAAACAGAAACAGGCGGTTCTAGGTCCAGGACACCTCCATCCAAATCCTTGAAAAGGGCTTTCCTCGAGCTTTTGCATCTCTTTTCAGGGAACATGGTGTCTTCAGAGGTCTGTATACTGACAGGTAGGAGAGGTAATGTTATTATGAAGAAGAGAGCAAAGGAAAAATACTGTGCTGTTGTTTGTAATTTATTTACTCTGGTAACACACTTCTGCACATACATGCAACATCTTGGTGTTTTACTAGGTGAACTCACGTGCCCAAGAAAAGAAAAAAATGGAAAGTAAGTCAAAATGAATGAAACCTAAGCATATTAGTTGAGGTATACTCTGCAAAGAAATTCTGTAGCAATATTTGTATTTTGGCATGTTTGTATTGAAACTGACAAAAAAAACAAATCAACACCCTTTCTCTTCAAAAGTTGGCTGGATTTGGACAGAGAAAATCATCTTATTTCCAGTATAACTTCTGTTCCCAAATCTCCTCTTCCCTGGAGTTGATGGTGCGGACCATCATGGTCCTTAGAGCCAGCTATACAGTTGCAGTTTGAGTACCTCTGGTTCCCTCTTGGCTTTCCTGATTTGAGGAACTGCAGTGATGCAACCATCAATATCCATATGCCATTAATTTTTGACCTATGGCAGATGAAACCTGTAGTTGCTGAGTGAAGGGGAAATGTGTATTGGCTGCTATCACACTAAGTGACCAGGAATATCTCTGCTTCAGTATGCAGTGCTGATACAGCACAGGCATTGCTCTTCACATCCACCAGGTGATGGATTGTTTATTTTTTGCTTACAGATTGGTGTGTGTTGTACACAGTATTTTGTTAAAAAGCATTGGCTGCCCAGCAGTACCTGTTTGTCTTGTTCTCACCTCTGTACTCAGGAACGGGGGAGCCCTCTGAAAGGGCAGAATATTGCACCTTCCCACGAGCAGCTAAGCTTATACAGAAGAAAGCATGAAGCAAGGTGCAATGGTAGCAAGTATGAGAGAGGGAGCCAGCAGGGAACACACATCTTAAATAAAGGCTTAGAGTGTCCTGGAACAAGCAAGGAGAATATTTACAGTAGGGCCACAGAGGGTCCATCTATCCAAGTTAACCAGTTTCAGAACCCATCCTTTTCCCAGATCCACTGGTACAGTCTGTCCCTGTCTGTAGAGTTAAATTGCCATAGCATTCAAAACAGGATGGTCACATCCAAACTATCAGTTTGGAAAAGTCCTTGACCAGCTCCCAAACTATGGCAGTGATTGGGTCAATGCTAGCTGGCTCATGCCAAAGCCAAGCCAATGACCATGCTCAGAGTCGAACAGTGCTAAAACTCAAATCCTGATGGCCAGTTCCTTGGTTCTACTTAATTTACTAGTACGAACATAACCAGAAGAAGCAAAATAAAGAGACTTCTGCTAGGAAGTTTGAGAGAAGTTTGTCAGAGGAGCCACTTAACATTTCCAGAGCAGAAGCAAACTTGAAAGAGAAAACTCATTCTAACAGGACACAGTGCGTAAGGATTAATGTGTTTGTAAACCTGGTTTATTTGCTGTTGTTTTTCTTTCATGCCCAGGTGTTTTGAATTGTGTCTGAAAAGATTATTGTCCTAGTTTATGTTCTAATAAAAAAATGGGTTTGGATATTCAATGTCATTTTGGTGGTTTGATGGGCTTAAAGAGAAATGTACATGGATCTCACCTCAAAGCTATGCCTGAGCCAGGGTTTCATCACCCAATCACACATATTTAGTAGTAAGCGATTACTCAACCAGTACTGTCTCCCAGACAATGAATAGCTATTTCTCTCTTTCTAATGACAGGTTCAGATCTTAAGAACACAATTAAACCATACTTTGAAAATAAGACTCATAAGGTAAGAGAGTTTCAGAGTGTTAGTCCAAACTAGAACAAATCTCTTTTTGGATGGCATGATAATGTATCTTGGCAAACTACATCTAATTTTCAAATAAGTTTATCCAATTTTATAATCAGTATACTCTCAGGAGGAAATTGTAAATTTAGTGGCTTGAAACAGCCAGAAAAGCTTATAAATTTCTATGTAGATCATTAAAGTCTGGCTTCCACGAGGGAGGTACCTGCAACAGGACAGGTTTGTTGGAGGAGAACTGACCTCACCTGAGACATATATCGGACAGTTGAGATGATGAATCATTTCTGAGAGAAGGGTCTCTATTAACTACAGAATGAGTTTAGTGTCTTCTTTAGATTACATGCTTAATTTTTGGATCACTAAAGTGTAGTGAGCTGAGTCACATGTTGAGGATCTCAAATGCTTTTAACTGCATTTTGACTAAAGGTTTAACACAGCTTAAAGGAACTAGCCAACTGGCCATATCACTCCTGTTACAAAATACAATGAGATACAATGACTTATAATCCAGCAAAGTCCATGGAAACATCTTCAGATTGCTACAGGGATACACATTAAGTCTTGAAGAAAACTTAGAATTTCTTGGGCTCAGGTTAGAAAAACACAATTATTGATATATGCAGAGATTTACAGTAAAAGCAGAGAAACAAATGAGCCAACGCCCCCAATCAACACAGCTCAAAAGAGCTGGAGAACAAAGATAGCTCCTCTGATCCTGACAGCTAGTACAATTCTTGAACATCTCTCAAAAGATCCAGCAATTCAGCTGGTTAGGTCTACCAGTGGGACAAGCAAAGTACTTCATGGTCTTGCTATATTCCCTGATGTTTCTATTTTCTCATCTTGCTCTAAGGCAATGCTCACCTTCTCTTTGACAGGACATATCCATCAAGATACCCCTTCAGGATGCTGAAGCGGAACAATGCAGCCACAGCTTGGATCAAGCTCAGCAGTTGCAAAGGTGGATTAAATATATGCATGCAGATAATGCATGAGGAGCACTGAGAGATGAAATCACCCTCAGAGGTTTACCAGACTACTAAGAAAGCATTCGGTAATCCATGTGCATTCATCATGTTTGAAAATCACCAGCTCTTGCAGTGGACTGCGTATTCAGCAGCTTACTAATAGCATAATATTGTGGGATGGATACAAGAGTGAAACGTAATGGGAGCTGACAAGCTGGACAGGTGTCAGAAATCTACACACAAACTAATGCCCAGAGCAAAAAGCAAAAATGTAGAATAAAATAAAAACTCTGGCAGAGGGCTGGAGGGGCTCTAAACATAGCAGTGTGGGACACCTCCAATTATTTTTGACTGGCAAGTGGAGTCCATGCTGGATTTTTTTGCTACTTCAAGGCTTTCCTGACATAGCCTCTGTATTGTGTTCACTGGTTGTAATAAATAAATAGGCACGTGGTCTCCACTGGATGTGGTATGTTTAAAACGCTGCAACCAGCAGTGACTTAAGGTTACAGATGAAGCTCTCCCCTCTCTCCTCCATGTACCTCCACACGCAGATGATATTCTCCCTGGGCAGGAGCAGTTCTGGCAATCATTTGACATCTCACAGCCTACCTGGTACTGATCAACATTTCTAATGTGATCTTACAGGCAAAAATCAAGCTCCACTTCCCTGACCAGAAGGACATTCCCTGTCTGAGGGTTTTTTTGCTGGAGGTTCTGACATTTTCGGAAGCCTGAGGCTGAGAAATCAGAGATGCTCCAGAGATGGAGTTTTAAGAAATGGGATATGTGAGGCTTGGTTTGCTATACAAACGTCAGTAAAAAGGGAAATCCAAGAGGATTGGTCTGGAGATGCACCTTGATGGAATCTGAACCTCAAATTAAAAAAGAAAAATGCCCTAAACTAAGTTGGGGCAGGGGGGGTTCTCTTCTTTTTTTTCTGGATTCGAGTTTTCCTGTGGGTGTTTGATGTCTGAGCTTGTTCATTTTTGCCAGACAGAAGCAGTACAAGAGCAGAGACAGAGACAAAGAATGGGACTGCTCTGCAGCTAGACATCCAGTCTAAACTAATTGCTTAAACTCTTTGTAAGACAATACAATAAGACAGCTGATACAAACAGAGGTGAGGAGAGTCCTAGAACTGTAGGTGCTTTTTTTTGCACAAACCATTGAAAAAGATAGTTCAAAATGAAGCATGTTACCTTGTTGGATGAAAGTAGAACTTGTCATTCTCATTGACATGTAACATCCTTGACGTCTCCGCTGTGATAAGAGGCATGATGCCTAAATGGTCAGCATTTGACATGATGCAGACATCCCTGTCTTCACTGTAGCAGCTCTTTGTAAAACCAGTAAAGGTGACTTCTGCCAGGGATTAAGAGAAGATCAAGCGAGGAAAAGTGGTTAGAGGAGTGCCAGAATCAGAAAGAGACAGACTCTGTTCTATGACATTTTCCATGTTAAGTTGCTCCCATATGTGTGTGTGTGTATATATATATATGTACAAATAATTTTTAAATCAGACTAATTACATTGATCATAGATATTCAGTTGGCTTTAGAATATTCCATAGCCAAGTCATATCTTAAGTTGACACAAACCAAGTCATGCCCACAGGAAATTAAATCAAAGGAAATACTAAGTGAGAAAGAAACAAAAGCAAGAGTGATTAATAAATTTTCATCTGAAACAGTAAGAACCAGTTCGGTGACAACCTGCCTTGGATGGTTTATCCACTTGCCAGATGTTAGTATAAGATGAGCTGGGGCTGGTGACACGTGCTTGGCTCTGGCACTGAACTCTTGTGCAGCTACGAAACCCATGTTTTGCCACAAGTTTTCTGTGAGACCCTGTGCAAGTCTATTTGTTTTTCTCTGTCTCTATTATTCTTCAGTAAAAAGAGGATAAAGTATTTTCTTACAAAAGTAGGTAGTAGTGAGGGATAGAGACATGAAAAACTGTGAGGTATTTAGATGCCACCACAGCAACCAGCTATCTAGGTTCTGCTATATGCAAATATTACTCTGGGGACTGTAAAATTCATTTGAACCAAAGATACAGGATATATAACTGACTTTTATCCCTCTTGTGCAATCCCTTATAACAATAAAAGCCGTAGCTGTTTCTGTGCAGCTGTAGTCATTATGTTCTACGCAAATTCGATACAAAGTGTGCTATTCACTTCTCCAACTTGGTATCTTTATTTAGCTAGAGGTAACTGTAGATCAGAGAGATGAATCGAGTGGAAAAATAGATAGCACAGAAGGCAGGCATGTTTGAGGTAAAATATATACATTAGCACATGACAGAATTATACTGCAGTAGATTCAGGAAGTGAAAAATGCCAAATAATATTTTTTTTTATTGAACTGTATCGAACTGAAGAAGAATGCTGTTATTAATTCCACTGAGGCTCGGATTTCCCTACCACGTCCATTTGTGGGTGTGAAAGGCTGCAACTTCAATTGGAAAAATGTAATTAGTTGAGAAAAAGAGTGACAGAACAGTCTGGCCAGTGGACGTGGAAGACCAACCTTTCAGCTTCATGAGTCCCAGGACTTTTGGACAATGCCCAGTTTTGTGCCATGGGTTATCTGGCCTTTGGCTGGGAACCGTAGTAAACGTAGGCCATAAAATCCCAACACGGCCTCTTAAGGGGTAGTATGGTGGTCGATCCTTGGCTGTTAGATCAGCTGAGTGAGGCTTGATCCTGTCTCTGATGCAGTCAAAAGTTGAGCTTGTTGCGACAATGACGGAGTTTCTAAGTTCTATGAATCTTTTCCCCATGTGGCATTGCTTGGCGTAGAGACAGTACACTACTGGCATCAGCCCCACAGTGTTGTCTACCAGCACCACATTGTCCATGATGACGCTGCTTCCAAGGTGGAACATGACACCATAGTCGTAATTTTTATAGGATAGAAAACCTGTGATTCTAGTGCAGGTCTGAAATCCATCTCCCCGGTAGAGGTGAATACCATGGAGACTTGAATGGGCCACGTTTTCACTGCAATAATCTCCATCTAGCAAACACTCTTGGCCCCTGATATGGAAGCCAATTCGCTCAGATCCTGCCACAGCATTGCCACAGAGGGAGACACCAATGGCAAGGTTCACCTTGATGCCAGCAACCCAATTTAATAAGCCTTCTGGTTGCCTGCTCAGAATAACAAGGTTCCCAATGAGAGAATGATTTTGCCCTTCCAAATCAATGCCAGGTCCAACCGTGTTGTACACTGTGTTATCATGCAACAAGATCCAGTTGCTCATGACTGCTTTAATGCCAACTCCGCAGCTACCATTAATGCTGGATGACACCACCGAGGACCCTTGGGATATATTCCTGAATTCAATGGCAGAAAGCTGAGGAGGCCCAAAGTTCAAAAATTCAATATTTAAGAGTTGAAGGACACCTGCAATGAGATAATTATAGAGAAATAAAAGCTTACAAAATTACCTAAGAACTGGTGAGAATGACAACAATTTAAACAGCACTCAGGCATATAATAGCAGGCAATCTTTGTCAGTGTATTGCCAGTAATGGGTATTTGTTCATAAACATATATAAAGTTATAGTAAAACTCAACTAACCACAGAACAGCCCCTCTTAAAACATATTCCACTATTTATGAAATATTATTAGTACTCGGGTTTCATACGTGTCACACAGTCACAGTTTGCTCAGAATTGCATAGCACATGCAAATGGATACGTCTGTTGTTAGACTGTACTTTCTTGGTCAGAACTGGTGTGGTCGATGAGGACAGGTGAATCTCAACTACCTTCAAACTCTGTCCCACTGCCGTCTGTAAAACGTCCCACCAGCATCCTCCCAGCACAAGCCACATCAGACTTGATCTGTACGTTCCGTGTTAGGAGTCCAACCTCTGCAGCCAAAGGGATGCGTCTACCATCTTCTGTGTCATGGGAATGCCCTGAGGAGTTTCAAGAAAGAAAATGTGATAAGTGTCTATCATACCTATAAACCAGTGTTTTGAGGGACATAAAGCCTGACAGCTTATGCACAGCTGCTCTGCAGAATCTGCACTGACATTCAGGTGTGTTTTTCCTCCAGCACAATCTACATGCATCAACACAAAAACAGAAAGGCCATCTGCCCATCAAATATTCACCATGCGCTTATATTTTACCAGCATTTTTCATTTTTAGAAAAAGAAGGTGCTAAACCTTTTCCCTGCGGTGTGCAGATGCCAAATCAATGAACAGATTAACACTTCATTTTTTTCTAAGCTGTATGTGCTGGAGTTATTCTTCAGTACACTGCAGAGTTGATCTCCATGAATTCTCATTAGGATCACACCAATGACGACGCTAAAAAACAATTTGCTATAGTGACTTGGTTATGTGTGTTTTCTAAACAAAGTCTTTCTAAACGAGACTTATGAGAGAGTTTATGCAGATTTCTAGCTTGGAATTAATCTCAGGTGACTTTAGATATCTACATATATGATTTAGTTATCCAAACCATTTTTATGTACAAGGAGAGCAAAAGCACTCAATTCTTAAGTGCAATTTGTTATCTCTTTTATACATCTGCTTTAGAGGGAGATGAAATACAAGTGAGCAGTATGTGGTTTTCTGCTCTGATTATCAAGGGAGCTGAGAGTGACTAGCTCATGTGTGAACATTTAGTGTAGATACCTACATTGGCCCAGGTGAATCCCGGTATTTACATAGCTCTTAATTCTCCCATCAGTTCATTTTTTTCAGCTATATCTAACAACTGCTGCAGTACTCAATGTGTATGCGATCATTTCATCCCAGGATACACCTGTTATATCTACTTTAGCTAAGAAAATAGGTTAAGAACCATTCTCTGGCCCCAAGACTGATGGGCAGGTTTCTTCTTTCCCTTGAAAAAAAGAAAGGCCATGCATAAACTACTGGAAATGGGGCCTAGATGTGCTATCCTTTGAACTGTTTTGTTTTTTTTTAAAAATACAATTGCCATACAGAACTGTGTCATAGAGGCTACTATCAATTAACACTACAGATAACTGCAGAACAGGGCTTAGTTCCAAGTGAAGCTTTGTTTACTAGCACAGGTATAGCCATTTAAAACACACAAGATTTCTGAACCTTTTTATCCATCATACTAAATTCTGTGCCTACTAGCTTGAATAAAGACTAAATTAAAAAGATATTGCTATGCACAGGAAAAATCCTGGGTTTGGATCTTCAGAATTTGACCTGCTAATCAAATTCTTTTATTTTTGTTAAATAGATGATAATAAATTTACTTTATAGGCTGAAATGAAATTAAATGAATTATCAACAGTGCATCTCTTTTTCCACTTAGATACAGATATTATGTAATCTACACAGGAAATAGAGCTCTATACAGATTTTATGTTTATTTACATATTAGATTACAAATACGTTAGTTTCATGCCATGGAATTGATAAACTTTTGCACTTGAAGCTCCATGAATCTAATGATTTTGAAATTTGAAAAAAAAAAAGGTATTTTTTTAGTTTTTCAGTTTTTGACACACCACAGAAATTGTGCAAATGGCCTAAAAAAAATCTGCTTTTTTTTTTTTTCCTTTAAAACTTCAGTTATTTTCTCTCTCTGTTAACCAGTTGTATTTAAAACATGGAACACCAGGAAGTTTTCCAAAAGTATTCAGCACTGAATTAATTCTACTCCCAGAAATTCGTGTTAGAATCAACTATTCTGTACAGTTTTTAACATCACATTCTCAGTATCAAAACAGCAAGAAAAAAGCATATGGAGAAAGAAATGAAGATACCTCAATAAAGTAGAATTGATCTTGATGAGATACAAAATGGAAAGTTAATGCTTCAGAAGAAAACTCTCTCAAATGGAAACACAGATTCCTTACCAATATGCCTATGCAGAAGGCGTTCATGAATTCTTATGCTATGACCATTGACTTCTTTAAGTGTAACTACTTCAGCTTCGTGGGCTTCATAGGAGGAAGAGCTGATCACAATATCTCCACCATGATTCCAGTCTACTTCGTCCTCCACAAAAATCCTGTAATGCAAGATATTAAGTTAATGTCATTACATTTATGAAAGTTATGCTCACAGATTTCCTAAAAAATGAACAACAGTTTTGCCTAGGCAGATCTCAGAAAGAATCCACAGGCTATGCTCTAGGAAAAGCCCCTTTAGGGCTTTCTGCAAAAACAGATGTCTAAAATATGTGGGAGGAAATTAATCCTGAAATGTCTATTTCACACCGTTGATTAACAAGGTATACAGTTCCAGTACAGAGTTGCAGGGCTCAAGTAAGTTACCAAAGACGTGTCAGACCATTTTTGGTGCCAGGAGTATCCTACAGAGCTGAAAGTCAGCTTTGGACTTAAGACAACAAAATGTAGGTGTCCATGTGTAGGGTTGTGTGTGTGCGTGCACTTGGCATTTAAGCTTCTTCTATAGCTGATCGGTACAGTCGGTAGTGAGTAGAAGGCAATACAGCTCTCTGAATTGGGCACACAGAGCAGGATTTGATTCCCTAAACAAGAGCACCTCTTGCTATCTGAGATGTTCCAGGATATCTAAGACATCAGCTGGTAGATATGATAGAACTTGGTCATGGAGCGTTCCTGGAGACACAGGTGGAAGCCATGGAAGGGACTCAAAGGCATTTCCTATGAGCCCCAAGGAACCTCAGGTCAGCCCAAAACCTATGTTTAGGTTCCTGAATCCTGCCCTTGGTAGTTGAATTGCCCTCTAGGCTCCAGCACCTAGAACTCTGCTGACTCTAATGGGAGCTTAGGTACCTTTTTATACATTACACAGACACTGTTTTAATCTTGAACTGAAGATCCTTCTTTATTACATTTATTAGTTATATTTGTAGCTCAGGGGTTTTTTAGCTTCACATGGAGAAAAGAAAAGCATTTAGTGAAAGCAAAATGGATAATGACCAGTGTTTACATATATTTGATAAACACCTTGTCCTATTACAGGGTGACTGGTGCTGGCCAGGTGATGTTCTGTACTCCTCAGGTAATTGTTGAGAAAACAGACCACTGAATGAATTCAGAGTATGCCTTATCATGCAGTCAAGAGTGACAGAGGTGCAGAGAGAAAGGAAAGTCCTAAAGCGATGTTACTAGTAAGCTATGTTGCCAGATTTTCCTAGTGTCTCTTCTCACAGTTTTTTTCAAAGATGAGTAGGCTCAAGATGAGTACTTCCAGTTTTCAGCACCTGTGAACATTCAGTAGAGATGTCTACCAAAACTTTGATTTCTTTTTTTGCTTAGAGGAAGCACTGTATATCGTCTGAAATGGCAGGAAAGTGTTAGTGCGACTGAGAACTATGTATTGTTCAAGGATAAACACATTGGAAAAGAGGAAGCAAAACCACACAGAGTAAGAATAACTGTGGCGTGTATTTGGAATTTTTGACAGTTCACATGCAACCCATACTAGAAGTTGAATCTTAAGTCCAGTCCCAGGCATACGCTCCAATAATAATTTACATCTTGTAGACCCAATCGTAACTCTTTCGACTCTTGCATTTCAAAGAAGACTAATAAAAGGAATCAGTAAGCAAAAGAAAACATGGTAAGAGACACCATCTAAGATGCTAATCTATTGAAATACTAATTTAGGTTTTCACTGTAAGTACTTTCTTTTTTTTCCCTTCTTTTTGAAAGCCTAAGTCCTTCCCTAATTCATGTGCTGATTCATGTTGAAAAATATATAGAGCAGCTTCTCTCAGTCAGTAAAAAAGGCACTTGCTTCAGCTTTCATATTCTAGCCCTGACTTGCCTATTTCCTCTATCTAACCACATTAACTCTTGGCTGGCTATTAGTAGACTTTTCATGATAAATAGCTTTTTTTTTTTCTTTTCTTCTAACAATGGAAACAACTCTTTGTGCCATATTTAGGGTGCATGAATGAATTCCAAAAACTTGTATCTTAGCACCTCATGATATTTCATCTAAAACATCTGGGCAGCAGACCAATACTAGCCTGAATCCATTTCATCCAAATATTCAACTGGCATGCTTCAGTCAAGAATCTGCTTACTCTGAACTCCCATCCTAATCAGGGAAAGAGAAGAATTTCCAGAGGGTGATTCTAATATTGCATGGTTTGAATCAGCATCTGGAAGTATCTAGTCTCTGCACTGACTACACAGCAATCCTAAACAATTAATCTACACTAGAGACTCAGCTGTGTGAGAGCTAACAACAGACAAATCCTACTTGTGAGGTCTTTGTGCTTCCATTGCCCATCTTTGCAATGAGTTTCCAAATAATTCCTTCCCTCTACCCAGATGGGAACTCTACCAATGAGTTTTTGTTAGGCTTGACTGATAGAATTTTTTTTTCGAATACACATATTTCAGTTTAAAATGAAGCACTTGGAAGAATTACAGCAAAGTCAATAAAAGTTTTGTGTAACAGAATCAAGAATGAGAGCTCCAGAGAGAGCTAGGTAGGTGCCCAGCCCACCCCAACTAAGGTCAGTGCACATAAATGGGAGATCTTTATATGCAGACATGTTCTCTGGTTCAGAGGAAAGATTTGAACTTCAGGCCATAGACAGCTATTCATTTAACAGGCATTTGTGGCAATTCCACTTAACCTGCCTTAGGTTTTGACTAAGCCTTCAGACTGAATTCACAAGTAAGTGATGATGAAGGTGAGCCCACCTGCAGGGGCTGTAAAAGCTTATGGATGGGTAGCATCGAGGAAAGAGAAGATAGCATTTCAAAGCTATTTTTGCCAAGGTTAAGTGAAAATGTGTCTATACCTTGGAAGGCTCACATCCCAGACAGACACCTTACTCTTCAGGCTATACAGGTAGCTTTGTACCCTTTGAGCCAATTGACATTAATTACATATACAAAAAAGATTGACTCTAATAGGAGAAATTAAGGTGTTCACTCCAGAAACCACTTGGTAAAGGACTGATCTAAGATGTTGAAGAACATGGTTCATATCCCAGTTTTGCTTAATTCAGAGATGAGATTTTAAAGTAGGTCTCTTAAACCAAAATGAACATCCTAATCACCAAGATATCAGACACTTTCAAGTACATCTCTTCCTTCTATAAAGAAAGAGAAAGGCAGAGGGAGAGATAGAGGAAGGAAAGGAAGGAAGGAAGAAGGACAGAAGGGCAGAAGCAAGCAAAGAAGGAAGGACAGGAGGAAAGAAGCAAATCTCAGCTTCATTCCTCTTTCGAATTAAAATTAATCTAAAAATAGTATAATTTTCTTGCAAGATGTAACATAGTTGTTCTTTTCCTACCTAAACATAGTTTAAACAGAGCCTATCACAAAGGAAAAGAATAATACAACTCATAGGACCATTAATACAAGTCATTGGAATGGAAGCCAAAACTTAGTATTTGGAAGCATATTTGGGCAAAACACCACCTTTCATTGCCAGGAGCAATGTTAGTTCCCAGATGTGTCCAAGATGTCTTAGGATAAGCGCTATAAATTTGCACCTGTCCATAAACCCCTGGAAAAAAACAGAAGCAGGAGTTCGAAGGTTAGGGGAAAGAGACACTTGAGAACTGAACCAATAATTAATACGTGGAAATCTTTATATTTATTAAAGCATGTTTTTATATTTTATGAAAAGTGTAAGAACAACACATAGCCTTCACTTGAAATACAAAGGGAACTAGAAATAAATCATAATAAAGTAAAATGACCATCACGTGCAAAGGCAAGAAAGGGGATTGTACCACAGAAATCTCATTAACTCAAACTGGAATTGCAGACAAATGTATCTACCTTAAAAAAAAAAAAATCTACCTAAGTAAACAAATTAAGTGAAAACTACAGGAATGAAAGATACAGAAAATTACTCAGCTATTATTTATATTTCTGATCTGTAAAAAATTCACTATTTTTTTCTGGAAAAAGGATCCAAAACCAGGGCAAAAAGCCAAAATATAGAAACTTTTCATATAGATGACATGTTCCACGATTATATTTGAAGCATGAAAAAATTTCCGATTTCCTGCACTGAAATGTTTTGTTTCAATTTGCTGACCTGATCTGAAATCTGAGTCAGTTCGACAATTGTTCTGCATCTCTAATAGTGACACATTGCTTCAGAGGACTTATGCTTCAGGTATTTAGTAAACCCATTTTACTGCTTGGGCTAATCTCCTCCATGGACAACTTTCTCTATGACATACTGTGTCACCATAGCCCAAAAGAAGCCTGCTGCAAGCATTGGTAATGCAACCCTGATTATCCCACCAAGGCAGACATTCAAAATAACTTCCCTGATCTTGCATTTGCTGTGGTTTAAGAGGATAGCATGAACAGTTGTGAAGTCTCATCTGATCCATGATAGTGTGCTAAACCGCTGCAACGCATCTATCTTTGTTTCTAGCCCCTAAAATTACAGGAAGTCAAATTGCTAGCTCTTGTTATACTTCAACTCCTAAGTAATTTAGGCTTAAAACCCCCACAGAATCCATTTCCTCTGTCAATTAGCTTTCTGTCTTGCCTTCCAAACATTCCACTTAGCTATTTGCTAGAAATTTGTCATTGCTTGATCAATGTGTGCAATAGTTTCTCAATGTCACTATCAGAAACAAATTGGGGCTTTTGTTAGTTTGTTCATTTGTTTTTTCTCTGAATTTCTTTAATATTCTACAAGTCTTGATCCAGGCAATTTTTCTTAATAGCAGTTCGAATTTCTACTGTCTTTACAAAAGTTCAGCAATGAACAAAGTCTTGCAATACTCAAGTATTGTTTAAAACATATTTTAAAATATGGAAAACAAAAAAGTTAATTTATTTCTTTAACCATAATTATATGAGGACATGTAAAAATTAACATAAACATTCTTTTGTCAATATTTCTATGGGTCCAAATGCTTGGAAATATTTAAATGCGTGTATCCATCCAGTAGCTCTTGGATGTAATTCATCTCACTTAAGTCAGGCATTTAAAAATAGTGATATGAGTTTAAGCTCATCATCCTAGCCTGGAAACTTGAGGGCAATTTGTTTCATCCTAAGAGAGACCAAAGATAACTGACATCAGATACCCTCTGGCAATGTGCATTTCTCTCCACTCAAGAAGGTCATCTTAGTTTTAATATCTTCAACTTTGACAACTACCTTTTACAAATCTCAAATCTAAAACCAACACAAACCTTGTACATATGTGTAAGTACTCTTAAGTCCTCTCCAGTTTCCCATATAAAGACCTCAGGATTTGGCACCTAGTTGCTTGCTTCTGCCAAATTTTGCCTAAACAAAATCTCCACAGAAAATCCAGGACCTGGTGAACGTTAAAAGTTTTAACTCAAAAAATGTGTGTACCTTTGTTACATTATTTTCTTATATGACATAGTAACAGGCTCAACAGGGTAGATTTGGCTATTGCTTAAGATTGGTTTCCTATGAAAAGGTGAACTCATGTTTCATACCAATACTCCCTGGGGGGGCATTTATTCCCTCCAGACGATCACAGTAAATCCCTTCAGATGCCCGAAGAAGGACCAGCAGCTTTAAATCCCTTTCTAGGGGATGTTGAAAAGAACCTGCAATAAAGACAAAACAGCAACAACCCATCACAGAAGTATCAATGGCTTTTGTAATGCTGAAACTGGGGGGGGAACTGGGGTGCATGAATCCAAATTTTAAGGTCTAAATGGCTGAACTACCATTTCCCTCCTCAGTCCATTTTTGCCTTTCTGCTCCTTTAGAATTTCATCAGTTCCCAGGTAATCATGAGTTTTGCAGCCAGGTTGGGTAAAATGGTCTTTCAGACCAATGGAAGGACTGAGGGAAAAAAGTAGGGGAAAAGAAAATGCACAAGAAGTTTTGGTGTGTGAGATGGTGCTCTTATCTTGTGGTGATATGTCTGTACAGTAAACTGTATTCCAACTGTGACTTCATTTATTTCACCAAGGGTAGTTTACAGTTTCAGAAGAAAATGGCCCAGCACTAAACAGACTAAGGAGGAAAAAGTAGGACAGTTTTTGCCCTGGAGAAATGTACACGGAGTCCAGTAAAAGAGTTCAGCGTTCCTTTAAAATTAGAGATTAAATCAATTATGCAACAGAAAACTGCAGCAGATGTAGAACTAAAAAATATATACATATCTGTACAAAATTAGCTGGCCTGTCATGTTCTTTTAATATTTAAAAATTACTAGTTTGGAAAAGAGAGCCGATCTCATATCCTAAAGAAACATTCCTCTTTAAGAGCATTTTTTAATTAAGTGAAATCAATAAATAAATTCATTGTTCCCTACCAGTATCTGACTGACATCTGTGGATATTTAAATTCTCTGTACAGCTTTTAAATGGGTAAAAGACAAACAGTACAAGACTTGCATGCTCCCCATCTAATATATCTCACACCAGTGAGCTCATATCTTCTCTGGGGACATGGAGGGAATTCAATCTCACAGTGTCCGTCGTCCTTCCAAACCATCTTTGACTTTCTTGTTTAAACTTCCATAACTGCAGTTTGAACAGAAGTAAACCAGGAATCGGGCTGTAATCAAATGCTACTTTCACAAAGCAGAACTAGTGATAAGGGCTTTCACCACCAATGCACTAGGTTAAACAAATATCCACCTAGGGCAGCAGAAGAGTTACGTAGACATTTGTGTCTCTTTTTGTATGCAGAGTGATTGTTTTCCTGCTTCACCCTCACAGCAAGTTGTGATTTAAAATACTCAGCCTGAACATACCTTTCCCAATCCTCAGGTCAACCTTACCCCCTGGGATAAAGTTATTAGCTACACTGAAGACCAAAGAAAGACTCAACAAAAATGTTTGGAGACCTTTATATTGATCTTACAATGTTATTCACAATTACCATTTCCTAATCAAGATCACTTAAAGGGGGGGATTATTATTAATTATCATTATGAATTACTGTTGGTGTTATTATTGGTGTTATTATTTTACTCCTGGTTACAAAGCATTTACTATTTCTTCTAGTTAAGTCAGTTAAGAGAGATATGTGATATATCCAATTCTCAGCTCAATTTTAAAACCATTTTTAAGTAGGCTTCCAGCTTAACAATCACAGACAAATGCTTGGAAATGTGAATTCTAAAGGCTGGAACTGGAAGTTATCGCTCCTTTAAAAGAATTACATCTACATTTAGCTAAAATTTGTGATTTTTAATCCTGAAAATCATGACAATAGGTTAGAGAATGTTACCCTTGTTAAAGAACAAACACACAAACCAAAAATCTAATCAGAATGAGAAACAAAGAATTTGTAATAAAACTATTTGTAATAGCTCATCACCATATTAAATCCTTAGAAAAGAAATAAAAAATGGGAAGATAATATTCGCAGAAATGCTTCAGTGGCTGGAAACTGTAAATGGTATATGTCACAAAAGAGCACAGGAGATACCTATGAGTAGAAAAATTAGACTTGTTTTAAGTATATTTAGAACAAAAGTAATCTTAATACTTGCTTATTTCCATTAATAGTTCCATGGTTTAAATCAATGGATTTCAGTAACTTGAATGCAAGTGCTACAGAAGAGATGGCCCAAAAACTCATTGGACTATTAAGGCGGACTTTTCAGTAAGTTTGGGATCACTCACAACGTCTCAGAGCACTTGAAGAAAGCTAATATTGTGCCAATATTTCAAACAAAGATAAAAGTAAGAGCCCCAGGTAATTACAGGCCTGTCAACTTGACACTGATTCTAGGGGAAAAGTAAATAAAAATGGAATGTCCAACTCTGAACACAATTAATAAATCATTAAAGGTGGATGATATAATTAATGCCAATCAACCTGGTTTTATAGAAAAAAGGTCCTGTGGAACTTCCTTGTTATCATCTTCTAATGAGACTACAGGTTTAGTTGATAAAGGTAATAGCTTTGATATAATTGGCTTCTCCAAGGAACTTGACTTAGTATCACAAAACTTTCTGATTAACAAACTACACTGGTACAACACGAACATGGCACACATTAATTTACAGGCTGACTGACTAGAATGGGGGCATTGACTCAGACAGGTCTGGTCTTGCAAGCCCTGTGGTATGAAACATTTATCAATGACCCCAAGTAGTGTGAAGATACTGAAAGCAAGCAGATAAGCTGACACAAATGGGGAAAAAAAAATTAAAGAGATGGGCCAGCAAAGTCAGCAAGAATTTGGAAGTGAAGAATTAGGAAAGAAAGTGAAGAATGTTCAAAATGTAAGATGACAAGGACTTGAAAATGTAGTGCTGTCTCTGTGAATGGATGGGAACAAAGGAAAACAAAGGGAAAAGCTGAGTAAGGTCTGAGATATGCACTTTGGCTTAGTCTAAATACAGCCCTACAGAATGGCTCATGAAAATGAAGGTATGGAAACGGCAGCTACCTCCACTTACTCATAGGAAAATTCAAAATAGTTAATGCACACAAGTCACCAGGGCTGGATAACTTTCATCACCTTATGAAGCAACTGGCATATGAAATCACAGCTCTTATAATATATAGTTTTGTAAACTACCAACTTGCCATAAATATTGGAATCGTAATCTCTGCAACACATATATGAAGGATCTGGGCTTTAAGTGTCTGTCTCTGAACTTCGGATGTGTAAACTTCAGGCTACTTGCCCCACTTTATTGTGGTGAACAAATCCCACATAAGATGACGTCAAACTGTTGAATTACCCCATCCCGCATGAGATGTGCAGAAATGGATCCCGCTTCATACTCCTACTACAACTGAAGGCTTACCAATTTGATGAGCAACCTGGTTGATCATAAAGTGAGATAATAAGGTACTGCTGGCAGAGAACCAGAAAAAAGGTAATTAGAACCAGAAGCTGGCAGAAGTGTCTGGTGAGATGTGCAGAAAAGGTCGAGAGGGACTAAAGAGAGTGTACGCAGAAAATAGGCAGGGCTTCCTCAAACCTGTGTTCTTCCAACTGGAAAGTTTATCTGGAATTTGAAGGGTTTGCTCATCTGTCCAGAAACGACACATATCTGCCATCCTGAGCAGTGCTCCTGAGCAGTGTTTTGTCCGCTCTGGATATCTCAGGTATTTCTTCAGTGCAGACACATGTTAATCTGCTGGTGTGTACGCAGCAACCATGCAACTTCCTACAAGCTGGGCTTTCTGCACAGTCACTGCACAGTCAGTTTGTGCCTTCACTGTCTGTCTGATGATAGATGTCACATCAAATGGCCTCACTGCAGGTGTGTGACCTTCTGCAAGAGGTATCTAAAGCTAATGTTCTTCCAGGGACTGCTGGCACCACAACGCATGCACTACACAGTGAAAAAAAAAAAAAAACATATATGATAATCCTATGTATAAGAAACAACTTATGCTGCTAATAAAGTCACCACTGATTACATACTTTCTTGAAGAAGTGTGAGGTCCAGCTGCCTGGATTACAACACGGATCTGTTAGCACTATGGTTGCAGCTGATTCATAATCTTTCTTCAGGTCTAACCTCTGGAGAGGATAAAACCCTACTATGCGAAAATAGGAAAAAAAATTAAAAGGGAGAACAGAGAGAGAGGTGCGTTTTTTCTACCCAGATTTTCACTTATGCTGGACTGCAGCCTGGATCTAGTTTGCTGTTAGGTTTCAAAAGCATTTTCCATTGTTTTCATGTTTCTGTTTTATTCCAGATGTTGTTCCTGACAGTATTTTGTTGTGTTTTTGTTCTTTTTCCATAGCAAAACCCATTCGATTCTTTCCTAGAAGAGTGGGTGTTTCCTCCCTTCTAGCCTTTCCTTTCTTTACAGCGCAACACGCTGCAACAGCTGTTGTATATAAGAGCAAGGAAATCTCTGAGATAAGATCCCCTCCCTTCCATTGGCAAATACACTTTGCTAAGTATCTTGCTGTGACCATCTCCAATATCAGCTTTGTGTTTCCTGAATCTGAAACTTCTTGGACTCTAGCTACCTAGCTATTTTGAAAACTGTGGTATATTGTCACCAGAAAGGCTGAAGAGTCTTTATTCGTGGTCAAGACACAGCTGGATAGTCACCTAGTGTTGGTTCTCCTTTCCTATGTGTTCCTTCAGGTGTTCAGACCGCACTCTGCAAAGAAGCCTTGAAAAGCAGCCTGTGAACAAGGAGACATCACATGGATTGCCTCTTACAGGTGGTGCTGCCAAATAAACAGAAGAGATGAGAGACAAACAGCTGTGGAGTAGGAACCAGCAGCCAGAAGTGAGAGATGAATGTCCAAGGAATAAGAAGTGAGACATGTAGGATGGGATTCAGCTGCCTAAATATAGATGCCTAATGCCATCTGAGAGTCCTAGTGCCCTCCAAATCCGCTACGTGAGGTTGGCAGATACAAGACAGTGATCAAAGACAGAACAGTGGCTTTTTCAGCAGAAGCGGGAGGCCAGGTGGGACACGTGAGGGTGCCCAAAGTGATACAAAACCCTCATAGTTAGGCAACTGAACCATGTTTCCAGGGAGATTCATATAGCTATATTTAGGTTTCATAATGCAGATGTTTCCATGTTCTCTGGCTGTCTGAGCTAACAAAGATCAGACAATACAGTGTAGACTGTAATTTGCTCTAGATACCTGTATTGGCCAGCCCTACTGACTGCAGTGGCTCCACTGACTGTATTGGCTATATCTCTACTGAAACAGCCAGCTCACATGCTGATGTCCACGTTACACCTAAATTCGGATGTATTAAACATGTGAACCGAATCTCTTCCCTAGATGTTACGATCAGTTAAAAGCAACCAAGTGGCTTGGAAAGGGTAAAAACCAAACAGACAGAGGCTGAGAGGTTAATTGAAGGGAATGCAGATGGTGCAATGAACTTTTCAAACCACTTTTTCTGTGATCAGGGATGAAAAATTGCTCTCAATACATCAACAGCATTCCATCTTCATACAAGTTGAATAGTTGTGCGGGGATGCAATATGACTGCAAGATGAAACTCAGCTTACAGCTAAAGAAGATGGGAGCCACACAATCGAGGTACTGGTGAAGCTGGAAAAGACAGTTGATTGGTGAAACTCACTTGTGCCCTAATTGTCGTTATAAGGCTGAGCATTAATCATCACTAACACATGGCTATTTCATGAAGTACAGTGATTTACCCTTTGGGAAGTCAATATGGGGGTTCTTAAGAGTACTGAGAAGAAGGAGAGTGAATGTATTATAGCTATTACCACAAGCAAGATAAGAGACATAAGAAATGTCCAGGGTTTCATCTCCAGACAATCAAGCCATGAGCTAATGATGACCTTAGGCTTCTTTCCTCAAATGAGTGACATGACTGACAAGCAGCCATCACGAGATATGCAAAAAAAGAATGTGACAAGTTGAGACTAAAAAGAGAAATCCTATCTGGATAATTACTTGGTGAATTCTACTACAAAAAGCAAAAATAACCTACCAGCAAAGAGCAGCTGAGTACAGTGGAGTTCAGGATGAGTCCAACGGATCAGTTTGCGCAAAACGAACTTCAGCATTTTTTGCAGCCTTATCAGGAGCTGAGGGCTTTGTGCAGCAGTGGAACAGGGCATTTTCTGCACATATCATCTGTGTTTTAATGCTGACTTATGGGTTAAAATAAATGGAACCATCCTAGCCGAGAACCAAAAAAACCCTCTGAGATATTAAGCTCAACATTTCTTTTCTTATTCTGACACAGGTGTGCTAATGACATTTAGCAAATCACTTAATCTCTCTGAACCTCAAGCTCTCTTTCTATAAACTGGGAAAATAGCTTTTTTTTTTTTACAGCATGGCAACAAAAGGAGGTAGAAATAAATGGTGTTTCTAAAATGTTATTGCAAATATCACCATCAAGGAAGAGACTTTGAAAGTTTAAGTGAAACCAAGAAGCTTCTTATCTAGGAGCTAGGACTACTAGAGAAGAAGTAATCAGAAAGTCTCCCTGGGTCCAACAACACTGAAGAGCCAGGAGCACTCAAAGAAATTATTGTGGGAATAGACCCACACATTTTACTTCTGGGCTGTCCAAGGGCTCTGAGAGAGTTCTTGCAACCCTTTACGGATCTTTAATCATCTCATATCTCCCAGTGATTCTGTTGATTATTTCACAGTGGACTGTGATCATACATTGAAGAGGAAAGTAATGACAGACCCTGCAGGATCAAAGGTGTCCCAAGAATTCTGATCTCCCAACTATCACTGTATTTTCTGATCCCAGTTTCCCTGAAAATTATTGTTTCAATAAAATTAATTAGGTTCTTGTTTATGTTTCATAAACTCCAATTTTACACTGATTTTTTTCCCTTTGTTATATATTCCTCACCATCACTCAGTTCCTATAGACTTATAGTCTTGTTTTAACCATCTTTGGGTTTTCCCTGCCGATAAGATGCCAAGTGCACCGAAAGACACCAAAGTCCAAGCAAGACTTGTTTCTAGAACTTATCATTGTTCTCTAGCAGTTTAAGTGAACAAAATACTTAGGCTCTATCAGAAAGTCTCTGGCCCAGGCCTCTGAATTAGAAGCAACGGCACGTGACCAAAGATTGCTATGCTGAAAACAGGGCATGGAGAAATTACACAACAGGGAGGACCTGGGGATTTGGCTCACATGATGTCAACCTCAGCTCCTGCTCAGGCAATGCTGAATGCTGATGTCCACATCTATTAAATCTGTTTACTAAACTGTCTCATTATCTATTTTGTGTCAGGATTTCTTTAGGGTGTGGTAGAATTGGACAGATGGGCTTCAAAACCTTCCTTCAGGCATGGAAGAGTCAGGATTAGACAGATGGGCTCCAAGAAGCTACCTTTAGGCCTCGAACACATGGGAAGAGAAAGAGGAAGGGAAAAGAAGCGTGCACTCCCAGTTTTACAAGCAAGCATAGAAGCCAGTGTAAGATGTGGGAAACTTGCAAAGTCTCTACCCACCTATCATCTCACAGCTGAAACAAGAGCAAGGATAGCTCTCCAGAAGATGCTGGACTACGATTCAACAGCTGCAAATACCTGTTTGGCTTTTAATATCATTACTACGCACAGATGTGCTGGAGGGGAGTTTGTGCAGCAAAGAAATGCGTCAATGTTTTTTTAATAAGTGTTTTTAGCAATGAACACATGCTTTTTCTTAAAACCAATATGAAACCATATTTAAAGTACAAAAGAGTGTAAGTAAGAAACAACTGAGCCTCTTTTAAGTATACGTATATATTAACCTCCCAGATTAGGCTTTCAAACCTCTTTTTCAAAAGAAAAACACAAGACAGGGAAATAACTCTTTTGGCCAGTACTGTATTAACTAAACAGTCCCTTGAGATTAACAACAAACAAATATTAGAGCAGACTTCCTCAGGAGGTGATTACACAAACAAATTCTCTTTTTAAAGTTCATGAAACCAA
Source organism: Harpia harpyja (assembly GCF_026419915.1). Classification (NCBI taxonomy): domain Eukaryota; kingdom Metazoa; phylum Chordata; class Aves; order Accipitriformes; family Accipitridae; genus Harpia; species Harpia harpyja. The sequence goes on along the minus strand of NC_068954.1, from coordinate 4,477,356 downwards.
TCTTGAGAAAGGTCAAGCAGTGATCAACAACGTGATCCCAGAGTCCTAAGGATTCCTGTAAGTAAATACAATGCCTGGCTTTAGGAACCTTGATATTTAAAGGGAATTATGTGAGTAATTACTTCTGTGGGGAAAACCATCAATCCTGTCTGTTGCAAATAATGTGGAACAGCCCCAGTGACACTGGGGACTCTGAAACCACTAGAAGTAGGGGCAAGGTGGTACCTCGCTGAAGTCCTGGTGCTCATCTGTACAGAGGGATGAGAGGAACGAATGTGCTGAATCCAGCTGTGCCAGTTTCATGCCACAGCAGGATTTCCAGGCACTCTGGGGATTCTCCGTGACTCTGTTTATATTGGCTTTAAATACTTCTGTGTCATCTACAAAGTGTCTTACTAATGCCCACAGACACCAGGCACTGCCTGAACACTAAGGTAGATCCTGCCCTGAGGAATTACTGTCTCATAAAGCAACCCCACATAAAGTAGGGAGGACTTTTACACATATCAGATAAAATCTCAGCCACGATGAGATGGAGTATTGCCATTAGCTTCACTGGGGTGAAGATAGTAGTATTTGTAATATGTTGCTATTAAATGAACAGGTAATTAGCTCCAGTGGATAATCATTGTGCTTAACATGGACTCTGGGTGTCCACACTGCAGATATCCAGATAGCTATGGGGCATTAGGATGGCCAGCATGTTTATAGTAACACTATGCAGTCTTTCTTCCACTTTCTCTATCTATCAAGAGCAGAAAAAAAAACCCAGGCATCCAGAAGACCGGCTGCTCACTTACCCACTTTCAGCGTACCCCCCAGCACCACGATACAGGCTGCGCTCAGGACATTGCTGGAGTTGCTGGGGAACTCGAGGGTCCCCAGGACATAGAGACCTCTCAGAGGGGGAAGAGCCGTATCTACCAGGATGGTCCGGTCTGAGAAACAAAGCAGAGGGTTGTTTAGAACAATGGCAGCCTACCAACACTACTCACCAAAAAAGTGGGGCGTGGAGGTGAATAATGTTAGCTTTGCTTGAGTTTTGCTTTATTTAGATTGTTTTTGCTTAGAACTACTGGAGCAGGGCTTGTGTGTTTGTGCAGCATCCACAACCAGAGAGCTTCATCTACAGCTGAGGTTCCATGGTGTGGCTGTAATCTGATAAATTAATAATACCATCATATTTACAATGATATTGTTCCATGCTTAAGCCTCATCAAGTGTTGCTTGAACCTTTAAAAATGCATGTGATGGGCCGCAAGTTAGAGGTGTGTTAGTCTCGCTAGGTGAATCTGGGTCTGTTTATGAAAATAAATGTTAAACCACTCAATGCAATGAACCAGGACTAAGTTAAGCTGTGTCCAAACAGCATTTTTCCCTCATGGCATTGAAGAGAACAAGACTGATGGAAGTGAAAACATCCAATGGTGTCAAATAGGCACTTCATGGCACAAAGAGCCTGCAGGTCCCCACCTTGTTACCAGCAGTGATCAGCGTGACACGCGGAAGCCACACACCGCCACAGACCTCCAATGCCACCCTGTCACTGCTTTTCCCTCTCTGCAGTTTGGCTTTGCTCTCAGGTTTTGTGTATAAAAGCCCACCTCTTCCTCACCAACCAAGAGGAAAGCTTTGCTTACGTGAACACAATCTGCAGGAAGCCAGACTTCTTCAATTCTATACTCGTAGGACTACTCATTCCCTACTATTAAATTAGTTAACAGTCACCAGGAGAAGCACCATTCCCTCAGATCCTTAAGGACAAAACAAGGAGCCTATTTTAATATTGCAAAACAGAGTGGGAACTGTCGATTGAGCACAATGGCAGCGTCATTGCTGCCTCCTAAAGCTGCAAGTCTGCAGCCTGTGAACCTTTTAAATGCCACTTAAGTTTTCCAAGTAGGACATGAGGAAGGATGTAAATGGTGTATCGTTTAGAGGTAGCCCACCACGCAGAGGTGAATTCCACCCTCAGGGCTCATCTAATGCTTTTTGATGTCACTAGGAGCTTTTCAGTTGATTGCACTGGAAAACAGCTCAGGCCCTTAAATTGTGGTTTCCATCTGCTTTCATTATTGACAAGAGTAACAGCTTCCAGGTATGGTGCATCTCTGAGTCAGTGGATGTCCCTGGAAGAAGGAAAAGCAAGGTATTTCCTTAACAAAGGGTTCAGTGAGATGATCTAATTGTGACTTTCATCGAAATAGCTGGCAGAAAACAAGAATCTTCAACATAATGACAGCTGCCAAATTCTACCCAGAGATTTGCTGTGACTTTCATTGATCTCATATGCATTTGTTGTGAGGAACAGGTATACAAAACAGGAGAGATTAAGGAACACACGTATTTTCCAATGGATTTTCACAGAGTGGTGAGAATGGGCCACTTGAAGCAGTTTTGGTGTGAAACATAGGAGGAGCCATGAAGTGTCTCGGGAAGTGGACCAGCTACTTCACGGTTTTGCTTCTGCCTATAGCCATTAGCAGCTGCTTTGGATAAAGACACAAATGACCACGCAATAGGTAGCACAGGGAAAGTCCTTTCCCCCAAAAATGTAATTAGGGGCTGACTCCAACCATTTAGCACAAAGGTTTAAGAATTTTTCCGAGCCCTGTTTGTAGGAAACATAATCAAAACCTACATGAAGTACACTCAGAAGTGGACTGAAAAAAATATGAGTAGACTACCTTTAATAATAGCATTTCCTAGTTTTTGATTCTCTGGTTTTGCAGCCCTGAATTTTGACAGCTTCGAGGGAGAGAAAACTTCTGCATGGTCCGGGCTCTGCTTGCAGATTTGTTTGTCTCTTCTACATACATGTTCCTACTTTATTCCTGTAACTCAATCATCCCACCTCTTCCTTTCTCATTTTTTTTTTTTTTCTTTTCTTCTTTCTCTCTGGATATCAGCAAGGGGCACCCTGAAAGCCCAGGACCTCTGTTCTCAAGGACTATGCCAAGTACTGCAGCAACCATGGTTACTCTGAACACCTCATCTCAAAAGAAATTCCCTGCATCCTTGGGCTGAAGAATCTTTCAAGCATGCAAAATTTTCACAGCATTCAGATGTAATAAGTCTCTACAGAGCAAGCGTAATCTTTTTTTTTTCCCCTAAATCCCATACTGTTAGCACTTGACACATTTTTACAGGCATGAAGAAACTCCTGTCTATAATCTCTTCACAGGACAGGTATAGTCCTATGCCCTGCAGAGCTGGGAAGTGAAGGCACAGTATGTGAGGATATGAAACAGAGAAGAGAATAAGGGGGAAGATGTTGTTAAAATGATATCTCTCAGACAGAAGGGGAATCTAGTTTGTGAAATCACAGCTCAAGAATGTGGCAAAAAGCTGCAGTTGACAAAGGCCATAAGTATATTCATCAAACACAGACTGAAACATTTTTACAAGGAAAAGAAGAAGTGCTCCTAGGCATACCATTTATATGTCAAGTTTCAGTCTGGAACAGATATTTTTGCTGAGTTGCACATCTTTCTAAAAAAGGTTTATAAAGGAAATGCTGAGTGCTCTGTAACTGTAGCATCACGTATGTGAGCCCTGAAACACAGGAGTGAGAAATTCCCCCATTCAGAGATATCTCTGCAAACCTATAGTTTCCTCAGTTTAAAAGAACAACACTCTGGGATGTGATGCTTGGGGTGTGAAGTCCTGGGAGGGTGAAACGTTGCTCTGTAGAAATAACAGAACGCTCCTTTGAGGAAAAAAAGTCCTTCCACACTTGAGGAGGAAAGCAAACAGATTCAAAGAAGACTTCCTTACACGGTCCTTACAGAATACACTCATTTATGTAGTAGAGGGAGATGATGACTAAGTGGTTAAAATCATAAACTTTAGGTCACTGAGCTCAAGGGAGTTACCTTCAGAGAAAGACAAACAGAAGTTGTTTTTCTCCCATGAAGACATTCACATAATGGCAGCAACCACTTTCAGGAAACCATAGTTTGAGCGTGAAAACAGGGCTACGTTTCATTATATATATACTTTCTTCAGACAAAAGCTCACAGGTATGCCACAGTCTTAATGTTCAGACGTACAACACTGAGAAGTCGCTAATGACTCCAGCAATGACATAAAATGCCTTTGATCAACCGCATCACTATATAAAACACCATAGCATGCCATTGAATGGAAATCAGGCACAACAGAAGAGCTATTATATGAGATACAGTACCCCAGCATTCATCTCTTCAAACAGAAAAAGTTCAAAGAAAATCAAAATCAGAAAATGAATAACAGAGTGAATTCCACCACTGGAAAAAAAAAAAAAAAAAAAGAAAAAAAAAGAAGAGAGAAATTGCCAGAGGCTACATGATATCATATCAATACCCTTCAAAACAGCATTCCATTGCCTGGAATTATAACACGTTCTCCTTCCACCCAGAGAGTGCTGCATCAGGAGTGTGTCACACTGAAAACCATAAACCAAAGCCCTGAAAATCCAAGGGCTTGAAAAGCTAATGCCACTGCTGGCCGCCAGAATGGCATGACTAAACTATCCAGCTTGTCTTTGAAGGTGGTGTGACTGCTGAAGCCCGATGCGTGTGAGAGGTCCTTGTGGGATGGCTGTGGCTCTGCAGGATGAACCTCCAGAGATAAAAGCACAAGTTGTTGCAGCCTGAGCTAAAGATTTCCAGCTGGGGCTGGAAGAGACTTTTATCCACTACGGAGCCAGACACTGAGGGAACTTGTAACACACCAACACTAGAAGTCACTTTAACATGAGGGACCCACCTCTGTTGCAAGTGAAACTCATCCTTGTACAAAGAAGTCTACGAACTCCTGACGTCCCACCAATGCTTTCAAAACAGGGCAAAAAATGGAATAACATAGTACATGACCCCGATTTCCAAACCCTCCAAAAAACACCCTCTAGATGTCAAGCAGACACCAAGCAGTGACACAAAAACTTGGGGTTTAATATGAACATTTTGCTAATAGAGGTGTTTTCTAGCTGTTCAAACTTTCCTGAGTCCAGCCCATGAGGCAGCCCTAGTGATGCAATTTTGCTTATTTTGTTAAATAAGCAAATTGAAGCCTTCATTAGCCAAGTTTAGGCAGCGCCCTAGCTCTTTAGTGAACTCTGGGAATCCACATTAGTTCAGAGATTTCAGCACTGTCAGGCCCAGACCAAAGTCTTCCCCTGCACTTCTTCACACTAGAAATGAGCACTAAACATCTATTATTTGTTTTTATAAGACTCTAAAACTGGTTTTGGGGGGCTGAAAGGACTTACCCAGTAATGCGCAGCATACCAGAAGTAGGTCCATGGCTTGGCTTTCAACCTGAAAATCATTATGGATGGCTCCCAGAGGAAAATTTTAAGTAACTAAAAGACAGTGAAGAGTGAGACACAGCTGCACCTTGCCAGGAGTGTATCGCAAAAACTTATTTTGGTGTGTACAGCAGCACAAAGTTTGTTCTCATGGGGACAAACTCTCACTTTTCTGTAGCCATCTGGAGTCATTCTGAGTTTAGCAGGATATGCAGAAAACAGTGGAAATGGGAAGGGAAACATCCATAAAATGCTACAAGTAAAGATAAATTTAAAAATTGTCGATTTCATTTAAGATTTTGGATCCAAGCAAGGGGCTGACTTTCTTGTAACTGGAAACTCATATACACACTTCTGTCAGCAAAGCAAAGTATGACAAATGGACAGAAAATTCATCTTGCCTAACTACATTTTAGGTGCCTTCATTTGAGCAACAAATCCAGTGCCCTTATCACACCACTGATGACTATGACTCCAATTTAAGACCCTGCACTCTGTTGACTCCAGCTGTGAAAAAGTGTTTCAACACCTCAAAGCCAGCAAGAATGAAAAGGGGGCGTAAAAAGAAAGTAGAGGGAGGATGATCAGAAAAGGCAGGCATGCAACAGAGCAGTTCTCTCTCAAAATAGATTGGGTGATAGACAGCTTGTGTTCATATTTATGTTCATGTTCTTGGGCTAAAATTGAAGGAGAATTCCAGAAAAGCACTGGAGAGGAGAATAGTCTCTGCACACCAACTAAACACACATATCTACTCTAGTGATGGGAGCTAGAGATTTTTAACATTGATGGGAAGAAGACAGCCACAGAGTATGGCTCTCCACCGGTCCTAGCAGGCAGTACATTTTTACTTATCATTTGCCTCTTTCCTTTTCATCCATTAAGGATTTTGTTGTGGTTTTTCTGTTCAGTAAAGCTCCTCTGAAGAGCAGAGACAGTTTTATTGTACACTGTGGAGCACCCTGCTCTAAGCAGCTGAGCACAGTGATTCAGAACTGGGAACTCCCAGGGTCTCATCCTGCTGCTCAGGCACGAATTTGCATTCTGGTTTTGGGCAAACTTTATTGTCCTGGCCCCTCAGTTCCTCATAGGCAGAGGACATTCCTGTCCATGGTAAAACACAGAACCTGTCTAATAGTCCAACCCTTACCCTGCTGCCTCCCAACCAGTAGGCACCAGTATGCTAAAGAGAATCCCTATACCACACCCTGCAGCGCAGTGCAGACATTCCCCAGTTAAACTGACCAAACCAGAACTGCTCTAAATTTGTGAGACATTAGTTCTGACCCCAAAGGCTGTGCGGTCATGCTGCACAGCGCCAGGCCTGAGCTAATGAGCTTTGCCTCTCAGGAGAGCTAATTAGTTCTGGTATACCAGCATGCTGATGCAGCGGTATTGTTTCCAGTCCTAGAACTAGATCAGTTGGGCTGGGCTGTGGGCAGCAACGTGCAATGATTCAGGCACAGCTTAGTCATGAAAAGCCTTGTGGTATGTGACAAAGGCCATGGTCAATATCTCATGTGCCAGCTAAAATGAGTTATTTTATCGAGAGGATTACACTCACCTTTGCAGGAAGCACAGAACAGTTTTATTTATAGGTGAGTTTGCAATGTACCAAAGGACCATCACAACCGCAGCATCCAGCTTCCACTCTCTTAATCTAATCTAAACATCAGAACTCCAAATCCTTAACCAAACCTTTTTATATATTTATTTATTTTCTACTTTCTGTTTCTGCGTAAATTGTGATTTACCTCCTGTGACCTCCTGATCACACTCCACATAATTAACTCACTGTGAGCGCAGAGGTCTTAGCTTTCAGCGGCACTTTTGTGCCTTTTCCTATCTGCATCTGACACGTGATTTTGAAGACTGAAATGATCTGGTCTTTTGCCAGTCATGGGTTGATATTGGTGAACTGGTTATAACGTGATACACAGGAAGTTGAAACGAACGACCTGGTCTTATCTCTGACCTTGTTCTTAAGGTCAAAATACGCAACGGCATGCAAAATCCAACCATGGCAAGAGGATCCAAAAGAAAGCAAAGCACATGGAAAATGCCTCACTGTTTAATGCCTCCATAAGGGGTCAGGTATAACGGAGGTGAGACAGAAGTAAGAACCAGGGAGCACAGGACAGAAAGGACACTTTCTGTGTTTCTGAATGGCAAGCAGGCACATGTTCAACATCAAGTACTGGATTAATGCTGTTGGAGGATGAAAGCAAGTCCAGCATTATGGGTGCTGCATTTGGACTTTGGAGATTGAGGGTCAATCCCCTGTTCTGGTACAGCTTCTCTCTGGCAAGACCTTTATATGAATGCTAGTGTTACTTATACTGTCAAGGGAAACAGATGTAGACCTTCACATCATGGTTCAGAGGACATACATTAACTGCAAGCTAGGTTCACACCTCAGGTGCTGCTGAACACGCTCTGGAGAAATGAGGTTCAGGCCTCAATTTATGGCACCTGAACTGAGCTGTCTGATGGGATGTAGGTGTCTAAGGTCCCACCATAGTAAATTCATTTATGCATTTAGTACTCTCTGAAATGCTCTTGGATATTTGAGGCCTCACACAGGACTGGCAAATATGACATAGGGGACACCCTATGACCATCTAGGGTTTCACCTGGCTAGGCAGGATGCTCCTGGAGTGCTTCAGACAACATTAGATATCTTCATATAAGCAAGTGACTTGAGCTCTGGAGCTCTACATAATACCATCAGTGAAGAACAACTCAATTCACATTAGATACCCACATTTGGTCAGCTCAGTAACTCTTCCAGCTCTACTAATTGTGATGACAAGGAACCGGTTAAGATGCCTAAACATATGTGGTTACTGTTTACCTTAGATGCACATAGGACACAGGACCTACAGGAGATAAGCAAACCCTGGAGGGACATTTCTTTGCCTTCTCTGGCCTCTGAACTTACACTTAACCACATTTATGCATTATAGCTAGTGAGACGGCAGAACTGAAAAAAAAAAAAAACCCAAAACAAAACACATTGTGCTTGTTTGACAGGAAAGAGAGATATAATCAGAAAATGGAAATTATCTACTCTTCAGTTCAATGTAAGTTCCCCCCAAAAAGTGAAGAAAAGCATTATTTCAAACAATATAGGGGTTTTTCACATTTATCAGAAAACTGAAGATTAAGCTAAATATTCATTGAAGGTTGAACATAATTCTTAATTTAACCTAAAATTATATAAATTACATTTAATGACACAGGACAGAGAAGCCCTGACCATGACTGAGGCTCCATGCCCAAATGCCAACACAAAGCAACAGAAACTTCCTTCCAGAAAGACTTCATAAGCCAAAAACAGGTGGAAGAGGAAGACATAGGGAGCAGTGTCATCCCTATTTCCAGAAGTGGAGCTGTGGTACGTAGAGAGACTTACCCGGTTTCAAACAAATGAGGAGGAGCCAGCACCAGGTACTAGAGTACGTCAGGCACATATCACACAGTATTTATAGGAACATACAATAATTATGTCTGCAAGGGACCTCGGGACCTCACCTAGTCCAGCTTCCTCATCAGAGCAGGGTCAGCTATTATGTAAAATGGTTATCAGAAGTTTTTTCCTCCAGATATCATTGCAAGTTGCCTAATATATTTGCTAGAGTTCAGAAGGTTGCTCATGCAATAAGGTTGTAAGCTGAGCTGGGGTTTAAATGTAACTCAAGTCTGAGGTTGAAATACAGGCACAGGCTAAAATGTCTAGGAGGCATCCACAGCAAATGGCGTGAGAGATTATCATTGATAGTGGGAATTGCAACAGGAAAATAAAATGGAAGGTGGTACAATTGTGGAAAGGTAAAATATGCTCCCTGAACAAAACACAGAGAGGTGGGTCAAGAGATGAGCTCTTTGTGAGGTGTGATTCTGGGTCTTGAAAATTCTCTGCTCCTGAAACAAAGTCCCTGCATATACTTAAGCTTGTGTACCAGGATGAGTAACTGTGTGTGTCTGTGTATGTGTGTAAATGGAAAAGAATGATTATTCCCTTCCAAAAATCACACTTTTGTACTGTAACTGAGATTTCAATGTGACAAGGAACAATTGTGGTGTCCTGCACACGCTAGAATGGACACTAGTGCCAGGGAGCCTGTGTTGCAACACAAATACATATCTTAATGTCAACAGACCCCAGCACCCCTACAGAAATTAAACACCTTTCCTTCCTTACTAGGTAAGATGATGACGTCTTCCCCAGGGCCTGGGACGCTGCAGTTGGATCCACCCCAGCCTTTTTCCACATCATTCCATGTCTCTGGGTGTGACCATTTCAAGACAGCATCAGAAGGAACTACAAAACAGGACATACAAAGACAGAATTATCATTTTCAGTCGCTGGAAGAATTACCATTTCTTTGATAGTCAAGCATCTGTGGCATTAACATCCTCCTTTTGTCACTGATGAAGCAACACTAACTGCTCTTTCTTATCTTCCATGCTTAAAGGAAGCTGCCTGATGGGAAAAAAAGATCTCTCCCAGGACCATGTTTTCAGAGTTACAGGGCAGGGAGATAGCTGAAAAAAACAGATTCAAATTCTTTGGGACCCATCAAAAGCAAAGCACATCTTGAGGTTTGTCAGACTTAGCTTGTGCCTTGTGAATACACTTCACAAACAACTGCTTATATTATTTTTATTTATGCCATCCAAAGCTCTGAGCACTTTGAATACAAAATTAAGATGAACAAATGAAAATAAAAGCCAGTCACCTGCACTTGGTGGCAAAACCAGATGATCAAAATGGTAACTAACCTTACCAGAAAGCGCCAACTCTTCTCATGCATTTTTTTCTCCCCCGGTGCTCTAGAAAGGAGATTGAATTCCCAGGGTATGGGAATTTCTATTCTTTCCCAAAGTATGAAAGATTTTAAAAAATGAGTGATGAACTCTCAAAACCTTGTTAGCCCTCAGAAAAGAAGGAGTGTTCCCATTGCAAGGGGTAATTAAGACCTGCCTTGGAAAAGCAGCTTGACTGAGACGTGTGACAACTCCTGCTCGTTCCCCAAAGATTTATTTTTCAGCTCAGTCCAAAAGGAAACTTCTGAGCCTTAACACCAGGAAAATATTGGGACAAATTAAGTTCACAAAACGTAGGTGCTTAACTTGCACTTGTATTTTAGACAGCTAATGAGCCAGTCTTCATAAATTGATTGCCTAAGTTTGTTCTGCCACCAAGAGAGGAAGAAAAGGCTTCAAGGGGAAATCCTGTACACTGAGTTTAGTAAGCCCTAAACTAACGCAGGCAGGGCCTCCCCCTGGAGGCCTCTACAAGCACCTACCTCTGTCCTACCACTGTAAAGGAAATTCCAGCATTTTTTTTCTTGAGGAGGGTTTCATTAGGTATTGAAAACACAGGAGCAAGTTCATGCCTAAGTTGGGGGGGGCTAGACTCAGCTCAGTAACGTTGTGAAGTAGAAAAGCCCTCTGTTGCCAGCACAGGGAAACACAGAGAAATTAAACCCAGGTGGAGCTCCTTAAGGCTGGGTCTGTCTTTACAGTACCTGTTTGTTCAGGGGGAAACTCTCCGCAAAAAGGTCTCTAAACCCTATTGCCACATAAATTATTATTGTTGTTAATACGCAGCAAGGCAGCTATGCAACTAAGACCAAACTTTGGAGGTCTCCCTTGTCTCTGGTGTATTTTTCTGTCTGATTTGACACGTAACTGTGCAGTAATGTCACAGTATTACACTAAGATCACTATGGAGCACTAAAATACACTGTAGTCTTACATTCTCCATGACCTTTCTGATCTGCTATGGTAATTCTTAGCAAAAGTTTATAGTCTTTTATACTGTGGAATCACACATTTATCTTGAGCAATGGTAGATATGGCTCAATGAAATGCTTAAATGAATGCCAAGAACCCCTGTTGGGTTGATAAATGTACAAAATATTGAAGTGAAAAATAGCAATCTATTTCTGAAAAAGTAGTAAAAAAGAAATGGTGTGACTCCCAGACCAAGCCTTTCAGACACAGACTGTCACTCACCTGGGGTAGGTAAAGATACTCTTTCCTTCTCTTTCAGTGTGACCTGTATTAAGTCAGCTCCTGTGACTGAACACAGAGAATTGTAGGGAGTTACAGCAAGGCCTTACAAATTAAAAACAACAACAACAAAATCATAGTAAATCAATTGTTACATGTGATTTTCTGACAACATTTTACATTTCTAACAACAAAAAAATATTAAGAACACCTATATGTGTTTTCTAAGTATTTTTGTCTTTTTTGTACTTTGTGAAAGGATTAAACAAACACATTTTAATTTACAGATACGGAGGGTCTCAAGACAACTCATTAGAAATAGCTGAAAGAAAACATTCAACAATCAGAAATTCTAGGCTGGAACATGAATCTCATTTATCCCACTATAAATCCACAGCAGTTCCACTAACACAAGCGATATTACACCATTGAATGCATAATGTATTAACTGGCTCAAACAGCGAATTACAGCTTTTGTTTTGTAGTTTGGTTTTGATTTTTTTTTTTTCCCAAATCTGTTATCTGAAAGAGATGCTTTAATTAGTCAGACTTTATAGACTGAAGACAGGGACCCTGTGTTCTCTACTGTGAAAAGAGGTCAGAAGCAATTACCACAGTTGTAACCTTTGTGCCAATATATTGTCAGCAGGAGAAGGGCCAGGATAATGCAAATCAAACTAAGAGGAGCAGGAGAAAACTGCTTCAGACCCAGCTAAAAGGCTACCTCCTCTTCATCTCCAGTGGGATATAAAGACACTTCCTTTCAGTCACCAGACTGGAACAACCGTAGGTTAAAATAGAAACACTCTGACAAACATAAATCTCCTCTCCACTGTTCAACCCCTTATGGTGACCTTAAAATGTCATCGGAAGATTTTTGGGGGGTAGAAGAATTGTATAAATGAAGCCATTGTCAGAACTTTCCTCAGTTGCAGAACATGCCAGGAACTTTCCTACATGTGTATCAATCCACCGATGGGATTTCATGCCATATTGTAATTTACTTATTTTATCTTTAAACAAGTCTCTGTACTTTTAAATTGTGAGAACCATCCTTCCCTGCCTCCCTCTTTTTCTCCCAGTGCAACCGAGCAAATTTAAAATAACTGAGGTTCATTAATTTTAAGTGTTCAATAAATTAGTATGAATAATCAAAAAACTTGATTCTTTCTGATAATTACTATTTGATGTCAGTTAAAAGCACTCGATTGAGTTAGCAGCATATGCTCCTATGCCAAATGAGGCTTCCATAATTAAATAGAAACTGATTCCATGAGGTTTTTCTCATGTCTGATTAATTAGTAATCAGGTGGCTCAGCCCTGTTCTTCTGTGACACCTTCTCTCCCAACGGTAGCTGTGATCTGATCCATACATCAGTAAAGCCAATCAGCCCCAAACCATCACGTAGAGCTCAAACTGAACAGCATCATGGCTTTGGGTGGCCACGAGATGAACCTTTGAGGAGAAAGAATGACGTGAAGATGCTAATTTAAAGTCTTTGACACAGAGTTCATGTGACTTTTAGGCAATACTCTTTTATGGTTATGGTGGCCTTCCTTCTCTTTTCACTTATAGCAGGGCAAATCAGGAGCCAAAGGTATTACATCAGTCTTAGGAAAAGTGAGAGAACCAAGCCCTGACACTATCCTTTTTTCGATAAATATATTTTGCCAGGTTTGTTGGGGGTTTTTTTGCTTAATTTTGCAGACACTACAGTGCAATTGTCTAATTAAGGATGTTTGCATTGTTCAGAGAAAAGCTGTTCTAATTAAATCCTGAGAGGACATAAAACTTGATCAATATGCTATATAGACCTCATAAAGGGGTTCAGTCCCCTTACACAGTGAAGAAAGGAACTGTTAAGACTTAACTATGCACAGTCACGTCCAAAGTCAGGGCAAGTTTCTCATATTTGAAGTGCCATCCAACCAGAGAGCATGACAATTCAAACCATCATAAGTCATTTACACCCTCCACGAGTGCAGGAATCCGGGGCTGAATTCTCCACAGCCCTGCAACTTGCACAATTATTTATATCGATGGGGTGTAAAGTGCAATGGTTGTGAATCAGCAGTATTTTGGTGCCATTTCCCACAAATACTCCTAAAAACTGATCAAAACAGGAGAGATACAGGCCTTGGGAATACTCAAGACTACAGTGACACAGTTCTTCTGGCTGTTTTGTTTTGCTGCCGAGTATGTTATCATTGTTTCTGTACAGGACAGGAAGAGATATAGGCAATACAGACGAAGGACGTCATTAGTAAACATTGAATTAAGGTGACTCTTCACAAAATGTAGTTATAAGGCTCCAGGGGTTTAGTTGTATAAAACCTTTATAAGGCTCATCAATTTTCTGTCTTATTACAGCTCTTCCTGGACGTTTGGGCTGTGATTCATAAATACAGGCCGTCTCGACTATAGTCCTAGTAACTTTCTTCTGGTTCAGGGCTCCTTGAGTGAGCATGAAGGAGGAGCAACTTGGTCTTTTATCAGCTTTGCAGTGACAGGGAATTTTGCCTGTGGATATTAGGAAGGGCTGAAACTAGGATAAATGGCTCCAATAGCCTGACTTACAAATAACAAGCAACTCCATGCTATTTAACATCAATTGGGCTAACATACATCACATGGAAATCAAAACTTTTAGACAGCAAAATCAACAACACAGTGAGACACACCTCTAGAAAATGGAGAACCTGGGATAGGATACTATGTCATTCTCTACCAGGATCTATTGCAGGAGGTACCCAGAAATATGGTATTAGGGGGACACTGCAGTGAGGGGAAGAGATCTTAAAAAAAAAAAAAAAAAAAAAATTTGGGCTAATGGACACAGATTCTTGCTTATAGCAGATTAATATTTGCAGAGACAGAGGTGAAGGCATGAAATTCCTCCTGCAGACATTGCATAGTCAAAAGACCATCCCTGACAGGATTATAAGGTCACTTCATCATCTTATTTCTGTAACTGGTACATACTTTGGTCTCTCTGCTGCCATGCCAGAATGACAGGAGCTCATCTGCCAGGAGAAGGTTGATTTTTCTCTTTGTGTCCGTTACAAAGGGCACCTTTTTGCTAAGAACTGACATTTCATTTCATGGAGGCCACTGAGCAGCCCACATCTGGTCAACTGACCTTCTGCAGCAACTGATACAGGGTGAGTTTTATCTAGCTGAAAGAAAAGACTCCTGTCTGTACAGCCAGTCCTCTGTAACAAATTAACTCCATTCTTTAGGTCTTTCACCTAGGATTCTCCTTTACCCCTGAGCAATAAGGCTGCAGAAAATATCTTTGTTTATTTATTTTCTGTATTTTAGTATTAGAAACAAACATTCTTAAGGGCCTGTTTTTTCTCCAATACAAAGCAATTATAGAAACCCACAGAGTGTAATGGAAGTGAGATCATTCTTTAGGAATTTAGAAAAGACAATAAGGGTAGTCAAATTATTTTTTTGAAGAACTATGGAAACTGTAAACCTGCTTCTGACACAGCAGTAATACGAGGTTGAGCCTCAGGCCCTCTTAACAACTTACACATGAGTAGCCTGAGCAAAGTCAGCAGGATGACCCGTCTCCATAAAAGTTGTGTCTACTGAAAAATGTATTTAGGGTAAATAAAAAGTTTGATAATCCTTTCAGTGATGTTTTCAATAACGTTTGTGTCCAGCACTTCAATTTTAGAAAAAAGCCGAGAAAAATCTGGAGATTAAGCAAGCCAACACTTTGTTTCATTCCAAAAGAAAATCGTTTAAACATTTCAAAAGTGAACAAAAAGGAAACAACATCTCTCTGGTTTTTAGCCAATTCCAGTATTGCCCAGAGACCTTAACCAAGGAGCAGTACCACGCTGTGGCACCATATGCTCATATTTGTAACAGACTTAAAAAGCTCATAATGTTATTATTGTAATTTACACACGATATTTCTCCTAAAAATATCACAGATGTCCCAGTGTGACGTTTCATTCCACCTCCCTTGTTACAATAAGGTTTTTTTGATTCAGCATGGTCACATCATGTTAGGACCACTCTCCTGAAACATGGTTGAGCCACAACCCATCAGTGTTTCGGAGAGCCACACAGCAATTTCAGGGCCCATCAGTGACCTTTGAGGAACGCTTCTCTCAAGACACGGGGTGCCCCAGAGAAAATCAGGATGATGCTACGAAGACTGAATAATGTCAAAGCAAAGCTGATGATGTCGAAATGACTGGCATGGGATGCCTCAAGCTTCCTCATCACCCCTTCACCCAGCATCCAGCAGGGACGTGGGGTTATCTGTCCTTTAATGCCAATTCCTTTAAAATGGTCTGAAAAGATTATTTTGAAAGGGACTTATGAGTTGGTTAAACAGGGTTTCATGTATGTAGGTAGCAGTGAGTACCTTTGTTAACAGGATCATTGCACAGGTAGCCCACCTAGCAGAAACATTCTCATTACAATTATTTCTTTCCATTCAGCATCCCCTGCATTGTCCCATGCCCAAGCCTAATTTACAAAACTGCAAGCACGCAAAGCATCAGGGCAACTTAACTCCTTTAATCCCCTCCATACGGTATATTTTCTTGCCTTTTGTGTTAGACAGACCTTTTTTTCTCCTTCAAAGATAAACAAACAATTGCATGACACCAGGCAATTTTGGATGGAAGGGGGCATGGAGAAAGCCTGAGCCCAACGCAAACTGCTGGCCAAGGTGGCTTCATTCAGCTGCCCTCTTCGTTTGAATAACAATATCTTCTCAGTCATGGGGTTTTCCCTCCCCTTCTCCCCCATTTTCTCCCCCATGCAGGCCTGAGCAAAAGGCTGTGTGAATTCAGGAGCCTGCTTGTGAATGAGCTGGCATCTGATACGTATTTACTGACGTTAATTTTGGATGTAATGCACCCCTGCCACTTCCCCACAGTTTGCCCTAAAAGGCTTTCTGATGGGCACAAAAGCAGAGGGTCAAAAGTAAGTTGACCCCTGCCAGAATGTACAATTATTGGAAAGTGGCGGTACACCAGCAGCTGTCGAAACCCCACCGGCGCGGCGAAGTGCTTCCAAAAGTCGGAGGATGACTAATACGCTCGAGCTCTCCCCTACGCCCTGCGAGAGCCAACTACTTTCTGCAGGAAGAATTATGGCCCTCCCGAGCAGCTGCAATAATTGTCTTCCCATTGTGCCCCAGCCCTCCCTCCACCACCCCCTACAAGTGCCCATTGTCGGCACGGAGTCAAGTGATTATATGCTTGGGCTGATGCTGTTTGTGCCCAGCTGCCCGACTGCTGACACACGAGCACCGAGAGGGGGGACCCGCGTCTGCGAGACGGGACTCCGACATACCAGACCTTTTACATAAGTCAAACAGGAACAAATGACTCTTTATCAGCCCCTTCTGCCTTTGAAGTGGCGGCTGCTTATAGGCCCTTACAGCTTTTCCTCCTTAGCCCGAGCAAACATCCTCCTTTTGATATGCTACATGCTCATTATCTCTGCCCCATTTAATGATTTTTGATTGAAGGGTGGCAGCGCAGTTGCCAAGAGGGTAGTTAAAGAGGCTCCACGCAGTCAGGACGACAAGAAAGGCTTTCCTTGTGCAGCAGCCTAAATTTGGAGTTTCTTAACAGTGTGTTCTTGTTCTTAGCAGCAGATAAGGGCTGAGCGTGAAATTCTTAATTAAGCAGTAAATAGAGAGTGGGGTGTCAGCAGATGCAGCCTGTAGCCATGGAGACCAAGTCAGATGAAGGAGGGAGCTGAGACTCAACGCCGGCCCCGGGCTCGGGCATGACTGACAGCTGAAGAATCCGACAAAGCTTGTAAACGGGATTAATTAGTTGGCTAATTATTTCATATAGTTAAATGTAAATAAAAAATAAAAAACCAGCTTGCAGAGTCAGGCAGGAACACGTTCTGAAGGCCAGACCTTCAAGCGTTGTCCTCTCCAGGTCGGTGGGTGGACTGGTGGGGTTTTAAGGCCAGAAGGGACTATTGTGACAGCCTTCTCTGACCTCCTACGGAGCGTGAATCTCGCCTCATGAGGTTTCTAATAGCTTCTTGTAGAGCTGGAGCATATTTCTCTGAAAAGACGGCCAAGCATCATCTAAGGACCCTGAGTGATGGAAAGTGCACCACATGCCATGAGTCTGCTCTGATGGCTAATTATCCTCACCCTCTCAGCCTGCACAGCAGAGATTAGGGAAGAAAGTAAATGGCACACCAGAGCTAGGAATCCACTCGATTTGTTTCAGACTTTTACCCTACCAACAGCAACAGATATTAGGTACCCGCCACTGAATTATTGATCTCACTGCTATAAAAGTCCTTGCTGAAAATGTTCACAGTACAAATTATACATGTTAGGTGTTTTCATAAATTTCCCCTCATGTACTTTGGATGATTGTTTCTCTCTGTATTAAAATGAGAAACAACAACGAGCTCTTCATATAATAAAAATCACGATGAAGGGGAGGCAAGAGAAGGGCAAGAAAGCGTCTATGATGCAAGAGTGACATATGCCAACCAGATCACTCTGTCCCAGTCTGCCCAATACTGTCATCTCCTCTATTTTCAACAGTAGTAAGAGGCCAAGATAATAGGTGTCATCCTTTGAGCTTTCCCGTGCTGCCCTATTTAAGAAAGTGCAATTCAGGATATGCAAGCTGAAAAACAGTTGACTTTTATATTTGAAAGAACAAATTTACACTGTTAGTAAACTGAAATAATAAAAACGTATTTATTCTTTCAGTAGATACCTGGCATGACCTTGGGCGAGGCTTAGACTCAACAGCTAGATTTCTACTAGCCAATCTGTATCTATATGATATCTAAACAGGGCCAGGACATGGAACCAAGAGCTGGACCCCAATAATCTACATGGATATATTGCTGGTGAAGTTCCTGGCACAGCTTTGGCCCAGACCAATGCACTCTCCCAGATGGTGACCATTATGGTTTGGGAGCCGGGACAGGACAGGGATCTTTCCTAATTTGAAGCCTGGGTGCATCCAGCCTCTTTTGAGAGAAAAAATGTTAAGCTGTATGGATACAAGCTGTGCAACGCCAGTTGGCTGTAGGACCAGAGCTGGATGCAACAAGTGTGACCCTCAGACTGAAGTTAAGGTATGGGCTTTCCCATTTCTCCTCAAATGTACACTGGATGATTTTCATTGCTGTCAGACTAAGCTCAGTGGATTGCCTGCCCTCATTCCAGCCATGTTTTCCTCTCCACCATCCCACTGATTTTTCTAATTGCTCATTCCTAAACAGATCCTACATGAGAAAGCCATTTGCATGTCATCTCATCAGTGCAAATCAAGAGAAATTCATTAAAGCTATCGGATTAGATCAGTGACAAAATTTTCTGTTACTGTGAAAATCAGCATCTTTATCTTCCCTGTATGACAGTCATGAAGGATAAGCTATGCTTCTCAAAGGCACTGAAATGTTTTTGTAATTCCTGGTTCTACTATTATTAATAATGACAACAATCATTATCTTGCCTTTTACATGTAGAACTTACACCCTTATATCATCATTTGCTTGAGAATGAGAATTGTGGAAAATGTCCCAAATATAAAAGAATAAAGGAAACTTGAATAAATATCAGTAAATGTCTGAATTTCTTAAAAAAATGACCACCACACTTCATGATCTAGTGTACAAAGCCAACATACTCGAATGGAAAGGTCTATGACATCTTTGGAAGTTTACAGTCATAGGAAAAATTCTCACCCAGTAATCCTATTGCCTTCAGTGGGCTCAGCCTAGATAGATTGCACATGATTTATTGATGATACATGTGATATGGGACCAACTGACAACAGAGATCATTAGTGGAATTTAATGCCTTTTCCTCTCCAAAACACTAATTCAAATTCTACAGATGTCACATCACCCACTATTCAGGATACAGTCCTTTTGTTGATAGATCAGGCATCAGATCAGATAGAGATGGACCTGATGTGCATGCATTTGCCTATTTGATTGATCTTTTTGAAGGACTTCTCACTTATTGAAAGGCCATTGAAAGATGGCCTTGTGTCTAAGGCCTTACATAGTTTGGGGGTTTAAATTAAAAAGATATCAGCTCTGTCACCATTCTTGAACAAAAAGGTACATTGCGTCCCTCGTATTGCACTTACCCAAATAGGTTAGCTTCCCCAGTCTGCTGTCAAGATACCAGTCACAGCTCCTATGATGTCCGTATGAAGGCAGCGATTGGAGTGGCTGTCCGGTCCTTGTCCCACAGGACACCACAACTTCAGGATGTGCAGGAAGATCCTTGTGTTCCACCAGCAAGTAATTCCCAGGCATGAAGTTGCTAAATGTCACTGAATACTAGAGAAGAGGGAACCAAAATAAACATGCCTGTGTCTGTGATTAGAGCTCCATGGAGTGCAGTATAAAGGGATAAAGAGGATGGTGCTCCTCACAGGCAACATAGTCTTCTACAAAATATGTATTGGAAACATGGAAGAGATGTAAAATTAAGCAGAAGGTGATGGTAAATGCAGATAAAATCAGCTCTGCTCATCACCTTTAAAAGGCGCAGAGCAACAATGTCTTCTAAAAAACATGCTTCAGTATGTCTTAAGGTAGTAAAAATTTTGTTGATTCCTAAGAACCACACTGAACTTTCATCTAAGACATTCAGAATCATCTTCCTGCTCCAAGTTACTACTGAGAGCTTCAGGAAATAGGTTTTCATATCTAAGCCCTGTCTATATATATGTAGAGATTTTCTCAGTGCACTTAACACTTTTTTCCCTCTCTCTGCTCACCCAGAAAGATGGAAGCATGATTATCTCTTCCAAATATAATTTTGAAATTATAAAAAATTCCCATGTTACCTGGAGCTGTTTGCTGGCCAAAGGGTTGTCAAATGTCAACACGTAAGTCTCTTTATCCAAGAGGAGAACCATCCAGCCATACAGGTTTGATAAAGTATCAGGGACGTAATTGACTGTGGTTGTCTTATTCCTACTGTCAGTCACAGTTAAATTATAGGGAATGTCTGGAGCCTCTTTTCTGGAGGAAAAAAATATAAACACGTTTTTTCACTGAACTCTCTCATTTTGCAACCTATACAGTTCTGGTTTTATTTGAATTATAGTAGTATATGCTGGTGCTCTCTCAGAATGTGACTTCATTTGTGTAGTTCTTTACAAGTACGGTAAGAAACGATCTCTGCCTGAAGTGCCATAAAAAAAGAAAGAGAGAAAAAGACACAAAGGGTGGAGGAATAAAGGCACAGAGGAGCAAAGCTTGTGCCAAAGGAGAGCAATGGCAACAGCCAGGGTACCAAATACTGCACCACCAGACTCATGAGCCTCAGCTTCAACTTTTACCATCTTTGTCTTCATGAAATTTGAGTTTTCTGACTACTCACTCTCATTTGAGCCGTCAAAATTTTCATCGAGGCTGAAAGTGCAAAAATCCTGCGTAATTCAGAAAGCTGCTCTGCACCCAGGTCAGAAAGCAGTATGAAGCTGGGGCTGCTGCAGACTGATGAAAGCCTTCACAAAATGGGTGGACTTTTAGTACAGCAGTTCTTCTGAGCATCCAAATGAGAACTCAAACCCCTTTTCACCAGAGCTTTGCACTCCTAATTTCTGTCCAATCTAGGCAGAGAAAAACAACTCACTGAACAGATCAACAGCAGTAATGGTATCATGAGTGGGCATAAACTCTTTAGATTTAAGGCCTCTGGAGACCTTTCTCTACTAAAAATAGGAAACAGCAAGTGAAGCTGGGATGTGTATAACCACCCACCTTGACTTCCTTTTCAGGGGCAGGCTCTGTCTTTTTCCTGCACGAAGACTGTTGTCAAATTATGCTAAACTGATCTTGATTATTTGGGTGTCTGGGCAGAATAACCTCTTACTGCTGTGATTACCAGTTTCCCCAAGATAGAAAGCTGTGTAAGGTAAAGTCCAGAGATACAGAATACTCTTCATTCAGGAACCGCTTTGCTGAAGGCAGCAAACTACATGAAGGAAAAGATGAAGCTGAAATGAAGCTAACCCTTCCGAACATCCGTTGTGTCTTCATGTCTGATTGATCAGGGACACCTGATCATAAGCCGCTTCTTCAAAACAAAGATCTTACTTCCAGACCTCAGCAACTTGCATTCCTACAACAGCTTTTGAAACTGATGGACACCGTGACTGAAACTATGCTCTGGTTAGCTACACTGTGTTACCGCTTCACATCTGGAACAAGACTGGGAAGGTCTCCTCTCCTTCTAGAGGCAACAAGGACCATCAAGCTCCTCCAGAGGATGTCAGATGTGAGGTGGGCTAAAATGTTGTCTAGAGCTGATGTTTCTCCATGACCTGAATGAATTTGGGTGACGAAACTTCCACATTAGAAATTGCATTTTGATATCAAAAATCAGGAAGAATAAATCCTAGCCTAAGAACATTCTCCCTGTCCTCTTACCGCACAGACTGCCTAAGCTTGTCTGAGAATTTGATGCATCTCATTCTGGCACTCTTCTCAGTAGCAACTGGCAAAGATTATTCCTCACTCTGAGCATGATCCCAGCTGGCTTGCAAAGGGATTGGCGCAGGATCGTCTATGCCACTTAAGTTACAGGAGGAGCTCTGATGGAAGTATCCAAAACTCTAGCAAGGGTCTTACCCCATCGTCACCAGCATCTCCTATCCCTGGCCCTGCCACCACTAGACATGCTTATAAGAAAATTGGGGTTGCAGCTGCACAATTGCAACTCACAAGTTTTTTCCTGCTTCTTGCATTCTTCACATTATACATGGGGAATTGCTAGGGATACACGTCCCAGGACTGCAGATCTAACTGTCAGCTGAGGAGAAGCCTTGCTGGCTTGACAACGTACCCTGGGGCCACAATTCTGCCATAAAGATGAATGCAGCAGATTTATACATGAATCAAGTGCTGCTGCAAAATCAAGGCAAGTTGGCAGTTTCACCTTTAGTCCACTTAGTCAGTTTTGGCATTTGAGCTGAGACTAAGCTTAAAAAACCACCTCTTTTAAGCATATCTAAAATGGTATTTCTAAATATTGGAGTATTACCCTACAACTAGGTGTCTCAGCATATTACCCAACCCTCCATACTGGATATGGCTTGCTTGCTCAAGATAGACAGTAATAAAACTCATGTCATCCTGCAATTTGCCTGTTTGTATTTGCAGGTTTTGGTTGTTTTTCCCCTTGCTGCTTTGTAGACAATACATAATCACAATAGCACTCATCTTGGAGGAGGGTTGCCTGCAGATTTTTTTCTCTTCTAAAATCAGTTCTGGGGTTTTTTTGTTATTCTGGTGGCTGTCACTTTGGCAAAGGACTTTCTGGTTACCCAGAAACATTCAGCTGAGAAACAGCAATGGGAAAGAGAAGTGTGAATCAGCAAAGAATCACTCAACCGGAAGATATTGGCAGACCAATGAAACTGACTGGAAGGAGTTTATAAGGCTTAAACAGCTTTCGTACTACTAATAAACCTCCTCTTATAGGCATTAACTGGACCAGGATATTAGGCTGCTAATTAAGCAAGTAAATGACAACAAGCACATTATTGCCACAGTTATCAGCACCTGCACAGGTACACAGGAAAACATTTCTAGCAGCAGAAGCACACCACGCATAATGTGGTGCAACATTAAACTCTCCTGCACGTCAGAAATTGCCTTATGGAGTTACAAAGGTGCACAGAACCACAGAAAGCGATAGAGACTCAGTGCAACGTAAATCCACGTGCTTTTGCTCTTTACTCATTTTACCCTTCATCACTGCAAAAGTCTGATGAGACAGTTTGACTTCTCAGAGACTTCTCCCTGGAACCTTCAAGAAGTTTTAAAGACAGAGAAGAAAGCTTGGAATGGGCAATCCTGCTGGGATACAGGGAGGAATACACATCATCTGTTTGATTTGTCAGAAAGTTAGGTGGCAATTTCACACTAGCCATGTAGATTCACTGGCTAGTGAACGTGAATGTGAATTCACTAGCTAGTGAATTAAGTGTGAATGCAACTCTGTTGGACACCAATCTTGACAAGAGGTTATAAAGGCACCCCAAATAAATATCTTAAACTAGACAGCTAAGTTCCAGGCGGCTACAGTTAAGTGAAATACATCTTTCCCAGTATTCCTACTTATAACAGATAAGTCCTCTCTCCCTGGACTTCAAAGCTAGGATAGACTTTTGCCTGCTTCAGACACTACCAACTTTCTTTTTCAGTTAATTTTTCTGTCTTTGGGATAGAGAGACAGGCAGCTTTCACTGGAGAATCTTTGTTTTGGAAATGCAGGTTTTTTATACCGGAAACCTTTCTGAGGAAGAAGGCTTTGCATGCTTTCATACCGTGATAGTCCGGATTCCCTGACCTTCAACTGGAAGTTTGTTCATGACCCAGGAAGGAAAGGGAGCAGGAGAGATCTTATGGCCTGAAGTCTCTGGGGTTTTCTTGACCTCGAATGCTGTGTCCTTGCCTTTTACATACCTTGCTCGACGTGTTGCCACCCACAAACATGTACCCTACTCCTGGTAGAGTGCCAGCACGCCAAAACAAAAATTTGGGGAACCTGAAAAACTGTGCAGCTCTGCATAGAAGTTAACTGCTACAAGACAACAATGAGCCTGAGACTACATTCCCCTTGAAAGGATGTCAGTGTGCTTTTTTTTCACCTATATGCCAAATAGACACCAAAATGGAAGTACCCTACTAATGGAATTGCCAGCCACAATTAGCACCATTTCCATTTGCCCTAAATAGCCAGCAATTTCACTGTGCCCTAAATAGCCACCAATCTACCTCTCCTTAATGTTAATGAAGCAGAGTAGCTCGCACACACACAAGTATTTCTAATTCAGAGGATCCAAGGGAGCCTGCACGCATCATTAACATGGAGAGCTTCATTATCAGAGGAAAGAGCCTTCCCCTGAACTTCCCCTGGCTTTATTTGAAAGAAACTAGGAGGCAATGGTCTTAATGCAAAATTAACCCTCACTTTAAACTGCTGGAAGCCTTTACAAAGTGTAAGGGGAAAAAAAAGGATGACTCATTGAAAAGGCTGTATTTTTATATTGAAGCAGGTTTCAATTAAGGAGCAATTTGCTTTAGAAATATGGCAGGATTACTGGATAGGACTTTACAGCCTAAGCCACAATTTACCAATTGTGATTGTATAAACTGTTATGTAATTTAGCTCAAGTGCATTGTGCAGAACTGCTCAACATAGATGGGCCACAAAGGATTTGTTAAACCAATCAACAACATCAAGTAGAACAAATATTAACTCTCCTGTTTATGTTTACCATTAACTTACTTATCCTAAGGGTCCATATCTTTGTGTATGAAGGCAGACACCGTGCTTAGCTCTAAATGCTTTCTGATTGATACATTTGTGTAATAATCCATTATGATTATCCCTCTCCAAAACAGGAAACAATATAGCATTGAACTTCAAATGGGACACCAAATGTTTATATCCACAGTCCAATTTATTGCTGGCCAAATGGAGGCTAATTCCAAATTATGACCATACCGAACATTTTACAGGTTTGATGCTGGGCCCAAAACCAGTTCATTTTATTTTAATTGCCAAGAATTAAGAATTTGCAGCTGTTTTAAGTAAATGTGTGTATCTTTGTTGAGAGACCAAGGGCATGATTCAAATCTGCCTTATATTATGAACCCTTACCATTAGCAAGTTTTTGCATGTATGGGTCTTTTCAAAAATAACTAGATCTTTGTCCCTAATCCTGAGTGACCACTATGAGATAGGCCTTCTGAATTTGAAGTAAAAGAAGAATTGAGATGATCTCCCAGGAGCAGAAAGGGTTGTGACTGACGAGCTAAGATGGCTTCATTTAAAGTAGCTTTTGAGTTTGCTACCCCTGGCTTCTCTTCCTAAATCAGTTCCCCAGCTCCTATAGTTTACAAGCTGATATTTTAAGGAAAACAAAAATCAGATACAAATTCTGAGCTGGAAAGTGGCTGGTAAGCAAGCAGTCCAAACATCTCTGCAGTGTATGCATAGCAAAGATCTGCAGAAGACCACTTTGTCACTCCATTTATCCCATGTCAGGCAGAGCTCTAGAGCATCCAAAGTGGATCTGAAAATCTGGACGCAGGTACTCTAGGCAAGGTTTTACGGCACCTCCATTGCCCACTTGCAGTCCTCTACAAATTAACACAATTTTAGGGCTAATAATACATTGGTTATGACAGTGAGTCTCAGCTGGCATATCTGGCTTGCATCTCTCCAGCCCTCAAGAAGCATCCAACTGGATTGTCAGGTTTTTCCTTGCAAGGAAAGAAAGTGTAGGGCTAGCAAATGCTGCCTCAATGCTAAACATATCTCCCCGCACCCAGAAAAATCCCAGACAACGGTCGAGCTGAGGTGGCAGGCCTGGGGAAACATCTTCTCTTGCATACTCATAAGCCTGTTCAGGATCCGGCTTTGCTGCCAATACTCCAGGCTGCAGGGTAAATGGAAAGGGGTCCTACCCCCAGAACCAAATTTCTCTTGGCTGCTTTGGTGAGATGTCTCAGATGCCAGAAATACAGAGCAGGAAGAGCTGAACCTCTGAAGTTTAGCTGATGTCTTGGTTAACTGAACAGTCAACAGCCAATGATTTAATATTTGCCTTCCACGTTATGTCACGGGAGCCCCGAGAGGGCTGGGCTGTGAGGCCAAGTGAGTGTGTAAGCTGCCCCGTGTGTGAATACAGTTATGTACACAGGGGGGGATACAGGACCAGAGAGCAACCGAGCATGTCCACATTGAGAGAAGTGTGACTGTAAGGGTGTTTCACAGCAGGTGGGTGCTCATCTGAAGGCACCACAGTAAGTAAATACCAAAGGAAAAGCAAAACTAGAGTAACCATTTGAACTCTCTTCAAGACTCAAAGACACGGAGGTAGGGGGTATGCTATTCTTTTCACACTAACCCATCAGGAGCGGCTGGGTTTGCAGCAACTGAATGCGTGCGCTACAGGAGAGGATATTAGACCAGATTTAAGAATTAAGGCTATAAAGAAGAAAGTTAATCTTTTCCTCTGCAGCAGACTAGAGAAGAGGGAAGCAATAAAAGGCTTGAAACTACAAGACTGGTGCTGAGCAAGTCCCAGGTTTCCTCAGCGAGAAGGGGAAAGCAAATGAAAGGAACAAGAGGCAAACTTCCTTCTGGTGTGCGCAGCCGCAAAGTGTTTGGAGTCCCCTTTGCCGCAAGGTGCTGCCTGGCTGCCGATTATTCTAATGCTCTCCTCTTGTAAAAATTATGCATAATGTGAAGAAACTTTTAAAGTCACTTAATCATGTTATGACAATTTTTTAATGAAAATTTGTTTTAATATTAATAGAGACTCATATTTTCATGATAAT
This sequence comes from Harpia harpyja, assembly GCF_026419915.1. Lineage (NCBI taxonomy): Eukaryota > Metazoa > Chordata > Aves > Accipitriformes > Accipitridae > Harpia > Harpia harpyja. The sequence goes on along the minus strand of NC_068954.1, from coordinate 4,450,696 downwards.
ATGGGTAGTGGTGGCATTTGGAGCAGCCGTATCTAGCCTGCAGCCATGCTGTGCTGTGCCATGGCATAAGCTGTTCTTCAGACTACTCAATAACTTTCTCACATATAAATTTATAAAGACTTTTATAAGCTTCAATTACATTTTTAAAAGACATAAAAACCCTCTTTAAAGGGTGCTTAAGTGACACATTAGTTTAACTTTCAACTGGACTTTGTGAAGAAGGCTTTTGTGACAGCAATGCCAGCTTCAAAATGGAACCCCATTGCCCTGGAAGCTGTTGGATGAAGCAGTTCAGGACAGAGAGTCAAGAAATGCTCAAGATACTTGTTTTCTTTTAAAAAAAAGGCTTCTAGGGTTTGTCTGTAACAAAAACTTTTTTTTTTTTCCAAACATATGGTTTAGGGAAAAAAAGTGCCAATACACTACGTGCATTCTTGTAAATTAAACAGCACAAAGATAAAGAGTCAATTGCCCACATAGTAACTTAAATAATTAAAATGGTCCCAGACGTGCTTTTAGCTCGCACCAACCAGCCCTATCCCAGACAGCTCCCAGGAAGGGGATCTCTCCTAAAAGGCAGCGCTGATGCAACTTCCCTGCTGGTTTGGAGGCTAAGAAGGTTAATAACAAGGCCACAGCCAAGCCTTCCCAGTTGCCCACAGGGTCAGGGAATGAGCTGTTGCCATACTAGGACTCCCCTCTCAAAATCCATTACTTGCCTCAGCCTTTAAGATTATTGGAGCTGGAGTCCATCCCTGAAACTCAGAGGAAGCAAAAAACCCACTATCTCAAGCCCCTCGCGCTTTTTATTGAGGAGCACGGAGAATGCACCACTCCAGACTAAGAGAACACACAGGAGATGAGACTGTTTTACTGCTGTTACCTGAAACCTTCTCCTTGTACAATGTGACTTCATACCAAAATGAGGATGCTCTTGTGCTATTGCTTTGGCCTGATGATCAGCAAATGTGGGTTCAGAGCTTAATGCTTGGGCTCAGAGGCTTGTAATCTGTTTTTCACTCTGGTTTTGATAGCACCCCTGCTTTACTGGCTACAGACCTTACCACGAGCGGTAAGCACAACTAGCAAGTTGCAGATCTGACAGGTCGCATACTCCAGGGCCTCGTAGAGCACAACAGAAAAGATTTCTTCCAGAGCGATTTTTAATTCTTTGCTCATCAGAAACTAAAGAAAGCCAAGCAACAGTACTTTCATCTTTTTACTGAGATTAGATGAATCCAAAAGACTGCACTGTTAGGAAATCTTTCCTGTCACCCACCTATCTTTATTCTCTCTACTCAACCTCTGCCAATTGCTCCTAGTCATGTTTTGTTGTATTAATCCTAAACTATGCCCTTTTTATTGCAAACACTCTTCAAATACATCTGGACAAAATTCACCCTTTCTTCTTCCTCCACCCCCTCATCCTCTGGTCATGCTGTGGATATTTTATTAACTGACTTTCATTCTTCATCCCCTCCAGCTCCTTTAATTCCTCACCCTGTTCCTCTACCAGGTCCGTTTTGGAGCGCTGTCTGTGTGACTGAAGCCTCCCTGACTCACCGCATTTACTTGGCTGCATGCTGACACTCTTTCAACTTAACGTGATGGTGATTTGGCTGGTAGGAGCTACTCAGGAGAGAGGATCTGGAAGCAGAGAGGATGCTCCCACTCTCTCGGGTTACTCTGTTAAGTACATAGTCCTCAAGAGGACAGGCTAACAGCTGGCTTCTTCTACTCGGACTGCCAAGTGTCTTTGATGTGTGTTGACTCCCAGCTCATGCAGATGAATAATAAAAAAAGGAAAGAAAGGGGACTTGCTTGAAATAAAAGGTTGATTGAGAAGTGCCCAATCATTGATATGACTAATCTAAAACTCTTAATTAATTTATTGGGAAGACAAAGTTTAGGCCAAGGCTCAAACATTTCCAGAGTTCAACAGCAATGCTGCAGATGACCTTCCATTTGTACTTGCTCCTTAACCACCTTTTGATGCTGAAAGAGGAACAAGGTGTATTGCATACATTAGCTGTCACGAATTATTAATATTTATGTTGTGAAAGTATCCAAAAGGACTCATCACACTACAAGCAATGCTGTGAGATGCTCTATCCACCCACACAGCATTGATCCAAAGAGCTCTAGTCCATAGAATCAAAGTAAACACAGGCTAGAAAGGGAAGTGATGTGCCTAAGACCTCATGGTTAACTGGTCCAGAAAGACATCTAGCACAGTTGTATTTTGTCTTCTACCCCGTTCCCTTTTTGTTAACTCAGAATGATTCCCAACTCTTAATTTATTGCAGACTTTTGTTTTCATTATGAGAAACAGTAATCACATGCAAAGCCTGCAGGTAGCTGAAAAGTCTTACATTTTCCCCTTCAATGGAACATGTGATTATTTTTTCCTCCTATTTGGGAAGGGGTTTTTTTTCCTCCTTCTTCTAAAACATGAATTATAAGGCAGATATGAATTATTAATAGCCCTCTGACAGACCACTTCAGGATTTCTGCCTGTGTACTACTAACCTGAAACAGCAAAAAATGGATAATGGTTCAGGCTTGTACTTCAAAAAGAAAGTGAAATGTTGAGCGGGGTACTGGGAAGGGAAGATGAGCATGGGAACAAAAGCAGGACTGTTGTTTAGATCACTAAAAGCCGTTTCCACCCCCTTTCTTTTTATGCCAGGAATTCGCAAGTGTCCTCCCTGGGTAGTAGAAGCGGTGGCAGTACTTTGCTGAACAGTATTTCTCCACTGGATCTCTTTAGCCGCCAGCTGCTCAAAGGCAGGAACAAGTCCAGGCTGCGGAGGCACGTGTAGCAACAGAATTGAGCTGGGACAGCACTTGGGAGCTGTATGACCATTAAAGCTGATGGGAAAGACCTGGCTGTATAGCAGGACTGGGTTATTACAGAGGTGGGCTATGAGGCAGTGACAGTAGGAGGCTGAACTCTCCAAACCTATTTTCTATCCCTCTAGAAATTAAAAAAAAAAAAAAAAAATCAAAAGTGGCAGTCTGTTGCAAACTTACAGTAGACATGATTTACTGGGAGTATGAAGAGCTACCAGCAAGGAGGACATGTATGCTATATCATAAGACATGGTTATACCCGCACTGATAGACAGATCTTCTCCAACAAGACCATGTCTCATCCACTCATAGAGTGTGTAAGCACTCAGACACAGACCAGTGGCCACTCCTCTTCTGATAAGCTAACTGGTGCTGTGGCCAGCCCTCTGGCCTTGAGGCTAGCTGGCATGGCCTGGCTATATCCATACGATCAAGCTCCTTCAGCCTCCAAAACAGCGTGGGGACACCTAAACTGCCCTAGTGGAAATGGTTCCTTGGGTCATGTTGACCTCTAAATTGTACCCACAAATTGCCTGGACGTGGGATAGCTGTCCTGGGCCAAAACCATGCCAAAAAAACATGCCACAAACAGCTGAAACTGGAATGGGTTCAAAACTAAGTCAAAAAGAGAGATAGACTGCACTTACGTATATATGTTCATGTACAGATGCGCAAACACTCCCTGTGCTTGCATAAGTCACTAGCATCACAGTATGTACAGTCAGTGAAGCCGAAAGGGCAGTTCAGCTGACCAGCCCCTAAGAGAAAGATCAAAAGAACAGAGGCATCTAGTGCTGCTTAAAATGTCCCAAGCAATCAAAAACTTTGTTGTGAGATGCCAGATCTGATCGAGTGTCTCCAGCAGATCCTTACCCTTCTGCCACGGAGTGACAAGCCAAGGGAAATATCGTAGGGCATTTTAAGTAGCACTAGATATCTCTCCATGAGCAATCAAATCAAGGACACAGGTTTCCATCAGCTGTAATGGGACACATTGCCAGTGTCTACATGGTGAACACACATGTTCTTCTATGTTTATATGTCTTCAACCCAATTTGAATTCACTCATATTGAATTTCTGGCTCACCCGCCAAATCTTTCCAGTAATTTTTGATTGCTGAATAAGCTCCAAGAGCTACGTCACAGATTTACTGTAGTACCTTTCACCCAAAAAGTAATTTGTTCATTTATGCTTTGGGTTCCTCTATGATGATTAAGACAAGAAACAAATGGGTTTTCATTTCCATCTATAAACAGTGGTATTATCACAAGGGCCCATTGAAATCAAGTGAAAACTAGCATCTTAACACTGGAAAAGCAATTATCTAGTTGCCAAAAAAGTTCTGTCACTCACAATAACAAAAGTTTATTCTTGAGTTTCATATCTCCCTTGTACCGCTGTCTGATCCCATAATGTTGATGGGAAACCATAACTATATAGACTGAAACAGGTTGCTTAGGTTGTGAGCTTGGGTCAGTCTTAACAAGGTTTGATGATCTAAATTGACTCAATTCACCTCACAGCAAGCAAAGAACAGCAAAATAAAAGACCAGAAAGTCCTGATGAGGTGGGTAAGAAAGGCATGGCTCCAACAGAATGGCAGAAATGTATCTACTGGAAAGTTTTCTTTTAATTAAATACAGAATGAACTAATATCTTCTGTATAAAATGGCTATTCATTGCATGAGAGGTGGGCCCATGAAATCATAAAATGTTAAATCCAGTTTTAGTAGGAAACATAATACATGAATCTGATAGTTTATGAAATTAACAGCAGTGAAATCAGAAGGCAAAGATTTTCTGCTTAAGACATGAAAATCTACCTTATTCATGACCACTTATTCTTTGCGAGCATTTGGGGAAATCTCGCATAAAGAGAATAAATGGAAACCCTCTCAGAACTTGACTTAAAATATAATGAAAATCAAACTTTTTTTTTTTTTAAGACAGCATCTTATTATCAGCTGAGGTGTTTCCCTCATGATCTGGAAGTATTTTATAGGTCAGCACTCAGAAAATCTTGGCAAAGTTTGCAATTTGCCCACTGAATCTCTGTTTCTGGGGCTTGGCCATCAATCGCAGTTTGAAGATTTGAGTGTCAGTGCCCGCCTTGAGTTGGATTCTCATTTCTACAAAGGCCCATTTATATACCCCTGGTATTTTAAGAGTGACAAAATAGCAGTACACCACAATCTCCACTAAAAAGGCTCACTTAACATTGCCAGAATTGTCTCAGGACAGGAATCAAGACTATAGGTAGGAAACCAAGGTAAGACAGATAAGCAGCTTGCTGAGAACCTCAGAAAAAAAATGAACTTGGGCAGGTCCAAGTAAATAAAATAAACCAAAGACTGTCCTGTGGCCTGGATAATTCTTGCAGCTGTCTATACAGCTAAGTTCTCCTCCCCAAAAACATGATGACTACATCCAAATTGCCAGATGGGAATGCTCCCTGTGCTATCTCTCAAACCATGCCTGAGAACTATCTGGGTGAGAAGTAGCCAGAAAAAACAGCCAGAGACCATGTGGACAACAACGTGGACTAATGTATGCCAGTACTCAGGCTTTTGACCTAGTTTAGGACCCAGCAGAGAGGCTGGAGTCTTGGGACTGTGTTCAGACCCAGCAGCTCTCTTAATATAAAACATAGCAAGCGACATCCATGCCAATTTTTCAAAAGTGGAATGGTTACTTACAAATGAAGAGACATACGGTGGAAAACAAGGTCCCTGCCACAAACACTGCCACCAGAAGCTTGACTGAAGTTGGCACTGGCTGTGCAAGACACCACAAGGATATCTGTGGAAGGGAGGAGGTGGCTTCCTTTCTGCCCTGTGACAGAGCCGTCGAGATCCTCAAGGATGGCAGAGTGAGGAAAGGGGAAGGACACTTGGAAAGGTGAGTTGATGAAGTTCAGACGTTCAGCTCTCACTGTAAACCCACCTGAAGGAAACAAGCAGCATTTCAGAAAAAAAGACTGGTACCTCTTCAAGTAATAGGCGTGAAGACGTCTCTAGAGAAAAAGAGATTAGTTTCACTTCACCTTTGCTTTAGAAAAATGTCTGCTGAGTCAACAAGAAGGGGAGATTAAGCAAAATGAATAAATAGAGATGGTTGTAGGATTGCCACCTGTCCAGCACCCTTTTGTGATGGGACTTGTGGTTAGACACTCCTCTGATCGAGGTGCTGCTCCTGGTCCTTGTCAGTGACCCCAAATGCTTCTTCGCAAGTCCCACTGCCAAAAGTTACAGTCTCCAAAACAGTGATTTGTACAGATCCTTTCTGCCTTGTGTATAAGATAAATTCTTTAGAGATAAGGACTGTTTACGTGTGTGTGTAAATATATTTGTATGCATATGTAACAGCACCTGGCACAATAAAGCCCTGGCTGAAAACTGTGGCTGGAGGATCTCTTCATTACTGTAATGAAGATAGCTACAAAAAGGAGGAGTATTCATGCAGGCTAAAGCACAGGGGGGTTCTGAACACATTAATATTTCCAGAAGTGTCAGAAAATCATTGCCCCATGCACCATAACAAGTCAGCTTTGGCGTAAGTGTTCATGCACCGCATTTGGTTACTATGTGACTATCATATTGTCTGTTGCAGCCTCTCTGAGTCAGATTTTACTATTCCTTCTGTCCTTTGATCTCACCTCCTGAAGTCTTTTTCTCTGTTATGTTATTGTAGGGCAGTATACGTTTATATATAAATATATTTAAGAGGTAATTGCAGTTGGAACATTCTTCAAAGAGCCTTTGAGTACCTTTTCAAAGCTCAAAAGGATACTTAGTTTACACATGTTATCTTAGGCAAATTCACCAAAGGTTTAGGCTGGCCTGAGGTAGGAGCTTGGCGAAATTCTGTGAGGATGTGTCATAGCTATTAAAGAAATCATTGCTCTTGAAATTTTACCTCCCAAAATGAAGAACCAGTTAGAAAGTCAGTGTATAAAAACCGCTTCCACTGAGAAAATGAAATCAGTGCAAAAATAAGGCTACCTTTGTCTCAAAATACATGTGCAGCATGTGGCTTCAGCTAAATGATGAAGCTAATTCTTAGGGAGATTGTCTGGAGAGAACCTGCAGCCTCAGCCCTCGCAGAGCAGAGCAGCTAAAGGCTCTGATTTAGCCTGCCAGCAGTGTCAGCAAAATGCACACACTAAAGAGGGTGAGCGTTGTTGAGGACTGGTTGTTATGTGTATCACTACAATCCCAGCTCAGCGATTTTCTCAGTTCACCTGAGCTGCATACCATGTACAGTATTTATCTTGCATCTACATATCATCATCTCATGCCCCACCTCCCTGCTATTATCCTTCTGTCCCAGCTGGGAAAGTGAAACAGAGAGAGTGGCACTTCTGGAAACCATTTAGTGCTGTGAAACCTAAGCAAAGCAGGTATGCAAATACCTCAAAACCTAGCTCTTGATGCAAACATAGTGACAAGATTACAGAAGCAAAGCTGGGGCCAGTACTCCTCATCCCTATACAGTGCTTTTTGCAGGATTCAACGGAAACATCTTTCAATGGTTGTCTGTGGAAACTATGAACTTCTGAACATCTGAATCTGAAATGGGAGGAAGCCAAAGACTGTGGAAACCCTGCTAATTCAGAGTAAATCAGACTCACCCTGCCCTTGGTAACAGCCAGAACAAGTCCTGATTGCTGTGCAAGTGATCGCATCAAAGTTCCTGAAAGTTGTGTTGGAGATGAATAGTTGGTATCTTTTGGGAGTTTTTAGTCCTGCTGACATACAGGTCCCATCCTGCAATGAAGAAATGAAGAGCGCTGGGAAACATATCACCACCTCAATCTCCAAGTCTAATGAGTCCAGGGTGCAGCAACTGGCACACGGGGACGTGATTGCACTCACACCCATGGTTGTGGGGCAACGTATGCTGTTTGAAGGACAGACCTAAGCTATTGCTCTGCAAATTCTGACAAGTAACATCTGTTTAACTCAGCATTTGCAGTATGGGATAGTATTACATTCAGGGCAGCGATTGCCTTGTTTGCTTTGTCCGGATTGTTGCATACTAGTTAAGGTTGGACATTTGAAGGGAAAGGAAATTGCACATTCCCTGGGAAGAAAGAATCCACCTGGAAGGCACAGTGAGCAGATTTGTTTAGGGCCCCTTTTATTTTACCTTGTCTTGACCAGCAGGCAGGGAATTTCCCTACTCCACAAAGACGATCATCCTAATTTACGTTCTAAGAAAAACCTGACTGCCGAGATCCAAAGCCCTTTTGTGTGATTGGGGATGGGGGGAAGCATTTAAGCTAGGCTCTTTTCAAAGCTCTGGTTGACTTCAGGGTCCATCAGAATAACAAGAAGACAAGTGTATCAGTGAGAGACAGAAGAAAACATAAGATGTGAAAAAGAAGAGCAAAACCCACAGGTGATGGGAAACACAACGGACAAACCAGATTTTGTGGGGATTGTAGGCCATGGCACAGGGGAGGTGTACATCTCTCTGCCAATTTATCTTGGAGACAGGCCGGGAAGAAGGATGTACTCAGAGCTAGTAGGTAACCTGGAGGGGAAAATGCTGGCAGGAATGCGTGATGCTATTTCTGAGGCCAATAAACACTTTTGTAGGACAACTCTCAAAAGCCATAGTAGGGAGTCAATCAAGAAATCCATCCTCTGTGAAAACATCCTCTTTAATTGAAAATGTAGAAGGAAATGGACTTTTATAGTTTATCACTTCAAAGAGATGGTACTATCTTCAGTCTCATTAAGAGACAGCATCTCCATGACCTTTTTTACTCCAAGGCCAAAACACCCGGGGTGATGGTCCTGGTCCTTGTGCATCTTCTTCCAAGTCACTGCTAAGCAGAAATCCCTGGCTTCTGGTAACATCTCAGTCAGAAAGACTCTGTTGGTTTTTTGCTTACACTTGCCTGTTCTTCCACACCACTCTTATTTCTATAATTATTTTTTTAGTTAATTTATTTTATTTAAATAAATAGTAAATAGAAGAAGGGTGTGAGGTGATAATTCCTCCCTAGTGTGTGTCATCTGTCTCGGACCTCCTGCTTTTTCAGGAAGAAATGCTTTTCCTCAACTGGCTCCACAAAGACAATGAGTTGCTTTATGAAAGTATGGAAGAGGCTTGCTGAATGTTTAGGAAACTAATGAAAGTCTTTCCCTTAGCTTTTTTAGGCCCTGGATCTAGCCTTGCCACTAATGTTTTAATTGATCAAAGCCCAAATTTTTAAATGCCCTCATAGTTCCAGAAAACAATCTTGTTTTAAAGCACCTCTTTCAAAAACTGGAAGGGCTAGCAGAGAGGAATATCCAAGGTTCCCATTAAATTAATGTCATAAAGTTTTAATTGATATTAAAGAGACATCATTATTAAAGGGAGAATTACATAAATTAAGATGTAAATTATGACAAGGAGGCTCTTATCATGAGATAATCAAAGATAATCACCCCCCTGGGGTACTGCAAGAAACAAGGCACAGCTGAGCGCCTCTAAATCTCTTAACAAGTACAACATCAGAGTCCTTCCATGGATCCTGCAAAGCAAAAACAAAGACATCCACCCTTTGGTGTCCAAGAGAAATTCATTGTGTCTTTGGGATGCTGCAAGGTTGGACTGGTGAGGCCAGGATTATATCTGAGCTACATACTTCCAATAGATCCACTACAGAGGCTTCTTTCTGTGAGTTTCTAAAGAAAACTCATTTAAAACTCTTTTTCTGCCAGTCAGAGAGAAAATTAATTTCATAAACAACAATAGAAAACTAAGCAGGGCAAAAAAAGCCCTCAAAATCATGAACAAGCAGCTGTGGCCAGTTGTAACTAAAATTCCATTGTTATCCATGTTATTAATCTGTTAACAACCTGGTAGCCCCCAAAGGACTTTGACCAGCTGCCTAAAGAAATAATGGAAGAAGATCATATTTACTGCATAAATAAAAATATTACATTTTGACAGCATTTTTCATTCTTGAGTAAGCAAGTAGCACTCTGTGTTCAAGGTGGACCAATGATGCTATGAGAAAGCAGAGGAAACCAAAATGTTAACTAGGATAGAAATCAAATCTGTCGTACCCCCTTATTATTCTCAAATCAGTAAACTAAACCCAGTTGTGTACGGTTAACTGGTGTCTGTTTATTACAGACAGCAAAAGGTATATGGGAATTTATGTTAGAAAAGCTTACTTAAACAAAAATTATGATTTCTCTCAAAAATTCAGGTTCTGTGAAATTCCAAGGGTTTTCTGAGACCATATCAATCTTGGAAAAAAAACATGAGTAGGGAAAAAATTAACACTTATCTTACTAAAATCCTTCAGCTCATAAGTTGAACAGAAATGTGATTTTGTTTTTACTTTTGACTATTGTTCTATAAAGAATATACATGAATATGCATTATAACATAATGTATTATAACATCTTCTAATAGTTTCAAATTAAAATAGAAAAATCAGAGTCCTTGTTTCAAATTTGTTCAAAAAACTCTTCAAAACTTCTATACTGAAACAAAAAGACATTTGGGAAAAATGTTGCATTTTCCTGCAGAATGTAATCTCCACTTTCTCATCAGCTAGTATGAATGGAGCACCTGAAAAATGATGCAGGATCTAGCTGATCAAATGCTATTTCTCTTCTGCTGCTGCAAGCAGAAGCGACAAAATCCTCCGTTCCAGCAGGCTGGGAGAGCAGTACTGATGCTCCAAGTTTCTCTGCTTTATCACCAAATCAATGTCCCTTGCAGGTGCTGCTGCTAAAGGCATCATCTTTCCAAGGCATGGAAGACAGCTAGAGGACTAAGCAAACAGATCAGTGCCCAAACCTCATCTGAAGCTGTATTTATCTTTACATACAATCTGTTTAAAATCCAAGTTTTACCAAGGCTGCCATGGTGCAGGGGCTGTTCTTCAGGTTGCTTTCTTATTTCTCCAAATTCCTGTTTGAAGGGTTGCTGTGTAACTCAAGAGACATTGAAATAATTCCTGCAGTACTTACCTTTTGCCCAATGTGTCCAATTAAAACGCTATCAGCTACAGAAGTGTTTCCCAGGCTTTCTATGATGTCAATGCCAAAGTCTTTGCAAGCATAAATCCGGAAATGTTTGAGTTCAAGATTGCTGCTTCTACAAATCTATATAAAAGCATAATAAAGGAATGATGATAAATTAAAAAAAGATTATAACTCTGCTTTCTTTCTTTACAATACAAAGGGGAAGAGCAAAAACATACAAGTGTTGAATGTATATTTAGTATCTGAGAGTCTCCCCTTAATGTCTGGTTTGTGCTTTCAATTAATACTACAAAAATATTTACATACTGTTAACTTATTTTCATGTTAAAAAAAAAGAATAGTATGAAACAGAATCAATAATAGACAGAGTAAAAGTGCTCTAAATTTTGGGGGGTTTATTACTGAAAAAAATATTAGGGTAAAGAAGTTAATGTTTATGGCAGAAAGATGCCTTGAAAATAACCAGAGGTATTTCTTACAATTACCTAACAACAAGAAGATTGTTCCTAGAGGGAGCCCATGGAAAGAAGCAGAATAAACTTAGTTATTAATGTATGCTAGGTCAGTAACATACAAAGAAATTACGAGTTAGGCAGAGAAAACCACAAAAACAAAACTGCAAAACATCCTTTTGTTTTATTTCTTTTCATACAAATAAGCTTTTCCAGAAAGAGAATGCACCAGTCTGAAAAAAACCACAGTGAAAAATTGGACACCTTCAAAGGAAGAGCCATAGGATGGATTAGACTAGAAAACATGTCTTACAGAGAAATAAATAGAATCTGTTCAGGTCATCAGACTAGGGTTTAAGAAGATCATAGCCTGTAAGCACTGGTATGGGAAGAAAGCGTAAGTTAATAAAGGGTGGTGTGGGGTTTTTAATCAGATTAAGTAATAATGTGCTACAATAGCTGGAAAGTGAAGCTAGACAAATTCAAACAAAAAAAGTGCACATTTTTAACAAGGATGAAAAAATTCCCAAGCAAACCATTAACCCTATGAAGGTAACAGACCCTCTACCAACTGCAATCTTTACGAATAGCTCAGATGCACTAGGAGGATTTTTTTGGCTGCATGATCTAGTGGAAGGTGTCCCTGCCCATGGCAGAGGGGTTGGAACTAGATGATCTTTAAAGTCCCTTCCCACCCAAACCGTTCTATGATTCTACAATTATAGTGGCAGACATATGCTAGGTGATTACAGAGGACACTAGCTATTGATGGAAGTAGCACTGATTCTGCATTGAAGCAGTAAGAAGAGCTCACACAAACTGTGTTTCTGGGTTTCTCACCAAAATAGGAGCCTCCATCTGAGAGACATGGACATACAGGTACAAGAGCTTTTACCGTCACTCTGGCCTATTTGCAGACTTAAGAGATGAAGTCAGTGTAGAGGTGATGTACTTGTAAAGATCCTTAGCACTACAGAGGTCAGTCAGGACGAACGTACCTGTGCTCCACCTTGGCTGCTCCAAGCTGTAAAGTTGTTGAACTGCACAGGTCTGTTTGGGCTGTCTGGCAAATATTCTGGGTACACCAGCAACCCATACCTGTTTAAGAAAGAAAGCAAGGGAGACTGTTTCTTTACAGTGCATGTATTCATGAGCATGTTTTCCTACTCAACATTTTGATATTTAAAATTTTAAATCTATAACAGTTCTCTGCATCATACCTTATCATTTAATCCAAAATCAAAAACTGGTGGTTAGCAATATTTATTTTAAGCATCTGATCACGCTGGAGAGCATCCTTAAAATTTCTTTTCAAGTATTTTCAGAATTAGCCATGCCAGGGCTAACAACCAGCATGCAGTACCACTGACAGGTGCTCTCTGCAAAACACCCCCACCACGCTCATGAGCTTTCAACCAGTGCTGGCTTCAGAGGAGCCCGACATGAATCTGGACAGATAAGGCTTTTCTAGCTCTTGGATTTAGCCAACTTGGAGTACGCTCCAAGTGTAAGCGCTCCTGAATGCAGTCCTTGGATTGACCTTCTCAGAGATTTTAAATCCAGATTAATATGCAGATTTCCTCAAAATTCAGGTGACTCCATCCACTGACTTTTAGCACAATATCATTTTTTTACTATCGTTTCTGGTTTAGGGAAGTACAGGCAAAAATTCTTGCGAATAGCCATTCCTGGATGCTACAGGAATAACTGTTATATGTAATGTCTGACACACTTACAGCACCTTTTATCCCATTGGACTGCAAAGTGCTTAGTCTCCATTTCAATCTACTTAATCAGAGGCCAAACTCTAAGGGTTAAGCATTCATGATGCTATGACATAAGGCATCTGGAGGTAAGAAATGCCACTCCAGGTTGTCTAAGCCAGCATCATGTCTCTAATGGTGGCCTGCAGGAGGTGTTAAAGGAGGAGGGTAAGAAAGAAATCGCCTATCTGTTCTCCTGCATGCCACCCTCTTCTTCTCAAAATGCCTAGTATACTTAAAAATGAGCTTTCAATTCGACACAAGTGCATGCTTCAGTGCTTTGCTGTTAAATGGTTGATGAGGAAATGTGTTAAATGTGGCACCTTAAACTATATCAGGATCATTTAAACAAGGGGGTAAAGTGGAGGAGCTTGTTACCAGCACAGGGAAATGATGCAAGTTAACAAATTGGGCTTGTGAATTAAGAGAAAGGACCATATTGAAGCTACTAAGGAAACCATTTGCAATCAGGCATTGAAAATCAGCCCCAACCACATCACTGTCAAACACTAATTCTGCTCTGCTGTGGAGAACTCTGCTTACAAGAGAGGAAGCCCTTAAAAGGGTGCAAAATTTAAAAAAAAAAAAAAAAAGTCTGAAGGGAGGGGCAAAGCCTTTTCTGCTCATCACTGCAATTATAGTTAGCACTAACATGCACAAAATGAAAATCTCCTCAACCAAAAATCCCCAAGTACCTTGTGCAGGAATGAGCTATGTTCTCACTGAAGGACAGGAGAGGCATTTTGGATGGTCCCTCAGGGGAGAGATGAAAGAAATAGCCATACCCAGCAGCACACACTGTGTTACCCTGCAGAGAAGCATATGTGACTGTGAAAAAAAGACTACCACAGATTTCTGGAAGTTAAAATAAACTTAAGAAAAACCCAAATTAAAATCCCAGCTGAGGTCCATTCAAATTCTGGTAAGTCTGGCTGGCAGAAGCTGGTACCTTGTTTCTGTGTGCTCAATCTCGTCCTGTTTTCACTCCGTCCTTGGGCCAGTCTTAAAAAAAGCTGTTCTCAAGCCAGGCAACAAGGGTCGGCCAAGCAATAGAAACAAATGACAGAAAAATGGTATTGCTGTAATTCTTCAAAATGTAGGTAAGAAAAAAGGTGTGTGGAAAACTCCTTACCCCTATAAAATCCTTTCTAAGCAGGAAGACAATGTCATGAAAGAAAAGTAAATCACAAACTACTCAGTTTATCGATTTACTTCTCAATCCGTACCTTTCTTGTATCTCCCAAAGCGAATACAGGAAAAGGAAACAACATTGGTGCAAAAAAGCGAGACCCACTAAAAGTCAAGAGAAAACAGAGAATTGCATCTTCAAGATATGTCAGTGGCTGAACAGCTAAACTTACTCAGACCTGTGGTAAATTACTTGCTTTGAGTTGTTTTTAACAGGCAAAGTGAATAACCATGGGAAGATGCCCTGTAAGTTATTGTTACTTAATATCTCTTAATGAAGAAATTATGGAGTTGCATTCTTTGTATTATTGCAAGAGGTGAAAAATAAGTGAACGTAAAGTCTGCCTGGCCTTAAATTAGGAGTTTAGTACTTACAGAGTCTGTAGCAAGTGGGTTATGTGGATTATATACAGTGGGTTAGGAGCCTTTCTACTCTAGGGAAAAAAACCTGCTCGTAACTGCTTCATTTAGACAGCAGCCAAACCTAGTTGGTTTTGGATGGTGTCCATACAGCAGCTAACGTGCGCATCTAGGCATGATCCCTCTCACCTACCTTAGATGCATAAAAATTTGATGCTGAAGTCCAGGCTGGTAAAGCTAGGCTCCTTTTCCAGGAAAAAAATAAGGCATAGGCATGTCCAGAGGGCAATTCTTCTGGTCTGTTCTTAGATAAGATGAATTGCTCTCTGGAGGTATCTCGTTCTCTAAGGGGAGTCTAAGATGAGCTTTATTGCAGCTATAAGAAGAGCTTGTTCTCCAAGACCAGGACTGACACCCACCACTACCATTCATTGGTCACTGGACAGTGTTAAAACACTAATGACTTTTTGGTCCCTGATAGTCCAAATCAAAGCCAAGCCTGATGACCTAGAGGTGAAAGCCTCCATAGGGCAATTACTTTCTTCTGACCCATCCAAGTGTGTTCCCTGCAGTTGTGATCTCTGACATCTGTCAAGCAACAAAGAAGTATCAATACCCAAAGCACTGCTTTCTCTATCCCCTGGTAAAACTGCTGCTTTTTCCAGAAGTGCAGCCACAGACCCTTTAACAAAATACTTCTGCAGTCCGGTCACATTATTTCCAGGATCTTTTACTTGCGACTCCAATCATGCATTCTACAGATGATTCATAAGGAAAAAAAATGCATATTTATTCAGCCAGCTAGTGGCTGGAGGGCAGGGGTTTTAGGCAAGCAGGGAATTTTGTGTGGAAATCAATTCTTTGTGGAAGTCAGTATATTACGAATGTCCATGCAACCAAAATTCCAGAGAGAAATTACCTCCCTGAGCATGCCAACTACCTGGAGGTATGCATTGCAAGTCAGTAAAATAAAGTGGCTGACGTTTTAAGTGTCTCTTAAGCATACAACACTGCTAATGTAAATATTTCATGAATTTCTTTTAGACAACCAGGGCTCAAACTGTTGACCTTAAAGATGACATTAAAGCTCTGGAGAGTGTGCCCAGCACAGCTCCCCCAGTTTCAGAACCTGGCAGGATGCAAGGAGTACCCCCAATGGGTCCACTTCAACGTGCACTCACCTTGCAGAAGGTTTTAGAAAAGATCTCAGTAGGGATGAAATTATGAGAAACAATCAATGCCAAACAGATGCAGCCTCACCTCATTGGTACTGTGGAGAATGGCTGGGTTGGGTGATACTGGGAAACAAATTCATTTATCAACAGCATGACCATCAGTCACTCCTCTGACATGGAAACACTGGCTGATCTCCACCCCGTTCATTCATTTAAGCTGTTTACCAGTCCTCAACACCATGGCAAGAAAGGAAAGGGAGGATGCTTGTTGAATTTCTTAAACCCAGTCTGGACGTTATGCATAAGCACTGCATGCTGGCTCTGGGATTTAAGGGCATTAAATCTTTATGAATAGGAAGTTACTACAAAAGGTCAAAGACCCACTGGGCCAAGAGAACCAAGAAAAGAAGATAAGAAACTACTCTTTCTTTTTTTTTTTTTTTTCCCTGCACACAAAAATAAAACCAAGTATGTAGGGCATGCGCTTCAGTGACAAAAGAGCCAAGATCAAAGAGGGGCATCTTCAGTTCCTCATGCTGATAGCATTTAAAAGGCACAAAACCAGCCTGCTAGTGAAATTGTCTTATGACACTAAGAAGTGATAACCAGAACTTCCATATTTTATTAAAAAAAAAAATACTAACCTTGCAATAATCATTTTGCCCTTATACTGTATAAAATTTTATCTAACACCCTGATTCACAAATGCACTTAAGAGTTTAAGTCAAATGGAAACCAGTGGGAATTGGGTCTCCAAATGTCTTTGTAGTCTCAGGTCTGAGTGACTGCTGTGTCCCAATTTCAACACCGTTTAGGAGACCACTGATTTTCAAGGAAGTTTAAGCTCTTCAGTCACCGATGCAAATTTAGGGCTCCCAAGTTAATGGAGCAGTTATGAAAATATTATTGCAGGGCTCACTGTGGAAAGCTTAACCCGTCACGCACAGAAGATGTAACACAGTCTGGACCTAGAGCTGGAATCCTTGCCTTAAAGATTGCAGCCTGTAAGTTTAAAACCAGTAATTGAAAGATGGCAATCTGAAAACAAAAAAAAACAAACAGAAAACCCAACAATGACCTAACATTAAAATCTAGAGGGGGAAATTTCTATTCTTTGTCATGGCTTGGAAACCAGGCAGTAGGAAGATGAGCCTTTCCCATTACACTCTTCAAACCTTCCTATTACATTAAGATTATAAATACCAAAAAAGCAATACCCAGTTCCTGAACAATTTGACCAAATTAAAGGTGCTGAAACCCTGTAACATCGTAATTTTGGTGCTGGACCAGCACCCCTTGTATTTACTGATTATTATTGTACTAAGAAAAAGTCCACAAGACACAGGTGTTTTGCTTGGAAGAAGTATGACTTTTTCTCTTAATATCCATGTCCTTTCATGTCTTCTGCTGAGCACTGCTTTGCGCTGTAGAACAGTAAGTGCAGCTAATAATAGTTTTAAGCTAGACAACTTCTTCATATTTTCCTTTTGCTGCTGCAACGCCTCAAATAGCTCACTCCAAGAGACCAACGAGGTTTATCAGCAACCCTTCAAGGGCCATCTGCTATTCTGCCTTGAGTAGCACACCTCTGGAGAGCAGACTTAACCCTGATGTTTGGGTACACAGCCACAGACACAGCTTTGGGCGTATCTATGAAGACACGTGAACCGAGAGAGCTAAACAAATGTGCTGAAAACCTGCCACAGTCAGTTCACACGTACCCGTAGAGATAATTGCAGCAAACCTTTTCAAAAGCTGAGCCACTGGCGATTGAGTAGACAGCTCCAGGGTAAGTCAGTGCATGATAGTACAAAACTCTGTGTTTAGTGGAGCTGAAATTCATGTGATTCTGCCTAGTTGTTGTATTTTTTAACCATATTTGATGGTCTTAAAAATGATAAATATGCCCTTGAGGGAATTGCAGAAAAGTCCTCTCCTTCTTCCTAAGTACTATTGTCTTCATACTAACATAGGAAATGTGTTGGTCTCTTTTTCACCTTCGAATTTAGGTGCAATTCTTTTCTCTTGGAACAGAAGCCCAGGGGGCAATTAGGTCTTCACATACAGTTAATAATTGGTTTGGTTTCCGTGGGTTAGCAATAGAACAGGTTAGGAATTTTTTTTTTTTTTTTTTTGAGGAAAATGTACATTTGCCACAACTGAAACGGTAGTAAGAAAGTTCGGTTTCAATGAAATTTCAGACTTAAAATAGTTGAGAAGGAAAAATGATTTGAAATCATGGAAAATCATATTTTTTCCCCATGAAACATGTAAGAGAGACTCTTTATTCTGAAATGTAAGTGACTTGAATAAGACAAAAAAAGTATGAACTAAAAGAAAGCATCAGAGAATTAGTGAACAAAAAGATTTTTACAGAGCTCAACTTTTTGATGTGAGGGATGTTATTCTGTTAGCTTTTTAAGAGTTCAATGTTTCATCATTATTTAGAATACAGAAGCTTCTTTTTTTTTTTAAATCAATGTCATTTTCATAGGACTGGGAAAACATTCTCTTTCTCAGCCTGGAATGCAAATCTTGGACTGTACATAACTTGTCATTTTAAATCCAGACAGAGATGCATTTGATATTGCTGAATTTTAGTGTGTCATCAGTCCATTAAAATTGAGATTATTTTTTTTATAATGACAGAAGTAGGAAAAAATTCTAGAGAAGCTGAGCCTAAACTTTTTTCCAGTTTTTATGAATCCATGAGTATTAGAAAATAAAACAACTTTTCCAAGTATCCCAGGATGAAGGATCTCACTGCAATATTTCATTCCACTCAAGTGCAGTAAAATTTTCAGTAATAAATTTGCCCATGAATATAATTTATTTTGTAATATGCACTTGTTTTAATATCCCGTCACAAGCAGTTTCTGACAGCTCAGCCAAGAAGCAAATGCTGTGTATATGATCCGCCAGATAAACGAAGCTCCATATCTTTCTGATATCGTTGATTAGAAAGGAAATGTTATGTTTTATACCTGAACTTCTCACCTTGATGTGATTGTCAGGAGCCGTGACGTAGATCCCTGCTGGTGACAGTGTCTCAATGTTGGATAAACCGTCTGTTCCAGAAAGGCCAGTCACTATGTTGTTACTGACTCTGTTCCCCTCTTCCAGTCCCTCTCCTTTAAAAAAAAAAAAAAAATACATAAGAAAAGGAAAAAAGAGAGAAAAAAGATAGAATGAAAGAAAAAATTGAAAAAAGAAACAGAAATGTAAATATAGCTGGAAACCCTCCATTATGCAAGTCACAGAAATTGCTGGGTTTTGCCCTGCCTGCTTTGCTGGCATGGCCCCCACCTGGGAATTAGCTTTCCCTGCTAACTGTCCCTGGGTAAATCACTGTTTGAAAAGCACTTAGAAAGCTGTGTTTAACACACAGAAGGCAGCTGCGAGGTGGTCAAAGACTGACATGACTACTCAACACAGTGGTGCACAGCACGGAGAGGGAAAGGCTGTGTGCTTCAGAAATGTCAAGAGACCACAAGCAAGATCTGATCAACATTGTAAATATGATAAGAAGCAGTTTCTGCCACAAAGAGCTTACACTCTAATGAGATAAAAACAATCAGGGAAAGGAATACTACAATACATACTCTACAAAGAGGCAACAGAGACCATGATTCTGCAATTCAATATGAACAAGGCCCTGTGTCAGGTGTTATATGTTAATATAACACCAGCCATACTGTACTCCAGGTTTATGGAGCAAATGGATAAAGGAAATACTGTAAAAAACATATACAGTTGGAAAAAGAGAGACTCAGAGTGGGGAAGTGGCTCACCCATGCACATATAGCCATGCTTCTGGCAGTACTAGAATTCAAAGTTTTATCTATCTCCTCTGTCTCCATCCACTGCCCTACTTACATGTAAGAAAATTTCTAAATAGACTTAAAAACACCTGGTGCAGCTCTGCACAAAAGTGGGGCGTTTGCCCCATAAGCAATGAAGTATGAGAAGAAAAAGGAAAAATCAATCAAAAAATTGATCACACAACTCAGAGTCATGGGGTGCCCCATATATAGGAACAGTATTGAAATAGGAATTAAAAAAAAAGAAATATCCTTTTGAACTACACCATGAAGAAATGTGCCATTTAGCAGCAAAAAGTGGACAGCTGCATACAGGTCAAGCCCGAATAAGGACACATCATATGTCCTACCGCTCTGGCGTTTTGGAAGCAGAATACAAAGTGGATCATCTCTGTTTGGCCCACATCAGGAGCAAATTAAATCTATTTAGTTTTATCAAACATAAACAATTATCTTCAACTATACCTGCTCAAGTTCTATTCCAAATACAGATCCCTTCCACAATCATCATTACCCCAAATATAAGCCACTTGCCAGGAAAACTTATGTATTTTTGTTGGGGGAAGGCAGCAATTATTTTTAGCCTTCCTCTCAGTCTTTTGAGCCTTTCTCCATTTTGGGAACAAGATTCGTTTAGGAAATATTTCCTTTCCAGGCTGTATTTACTACAAACAATGCCACTACCAGAGCATGAACAGGATCCTAAAGCAGTCCTTTTGACAGCCATTTAGGTTTTAGAGGTGGCGTACGAGGTCTTGGCTTCCAAGCTGAGACCTGGTGTGTCAATTAATTTTAAGCCCAGAGCGACTTTTTATGACTGTCTTGCAAACCCCCTGAAAATAAGGGGTTTAGATGAAATCACTGAGGGAGTCCAATTCTAGAGCTGCAAATAGCCAGCTATAATAAATATTCCTTCACAGGCAACAAAATGATATATAAATTCATCCATCAGACCCTCTAGAGCTGCTGACAGTGAAGCCATTAAAGACATCTTGGGGATAAGGTGTACTCAGGCTGAAATTTCAGTGGAAACATTCAGCCTCAGCACAGAGTCCTTTAACTCAGACACATGTCCTAGCACGAGCGAGCCGAGGCATGCCGGCAGCTTGGAGATCTTGTTCTGCTTCCCCACGGCCTCAAGGCCTCTGTGCATCACCTTGGGCAAGCCGTTGCATCTCTCTGAGCCACCTCTCTTCCTCTGCAAGATGTGTACAGTCACTCTCATTTTATAGTCTCCTCTGTTTAAATCGTAATCTATCACTTCTCATTATGTTTATATACAGGACCTAGCATAGGGACTCGCTGTGTGTGTGGAACTGCAGGATCAGGACTGATGGCTTTTTTTTTCCCCCTCTGTTTATCTTAAAATTGGTCATTTTTATCCCATCTCTGATGGAAAACAAAAATCAAGCTCTAGCTTTAGGTATTCAGGCAACATGAGATCCCAGCAGAAGATGCTGCAAGTCAGTCTCCTGATGGTTAGTTAGGAGAAATATTTTGTTGTTTAACATTTTTGTTGCTCCAAGCTCCAATTTATTTAAGTGCTAAATCCTCTGCTTAACTTTTAACATATGTTTTCACTCCATTATCTTCCACGTCAAATGACTGAAGTTAAAGGTAACTATGCTCCTAAATGCCTCGCTGAACTGGGGTCTTAAATATTGCATAATGGTCTTCTTCCAAAGACAGATAAATCAATGCCCTAAAAAAAAAAATCTCCTTCCACTTGTACACTGCAAAAAAAAGGATCCAGATCAAGTGAAGACTGACCTGAACAAACAGAGAGTGTATGGTCGAACGGAAACGGCTGCTAGGAGTTGCATGTGGAATTGTGGGAGCTTTATTCCAGATTCACCGATAACAGAAAATGCAGAAGATGTGATTAATGTTCTCAGGGTACAGTTAAGGATCTGCCATTCTTTCCTCCAAAGACATTTTCATGCAGATGATAATCAGAACATGTTGCTGTTACATGTAGGATAAGTATTTTCCTACTTCACTTACCCAGTAGAAGCCCATGGCCTGAAATGTTGTAGAAAATATTACTGTCCACACTAAGGTTTGAGATCCCGGTCAGATGGAGTCCTTGGCCAAAGGAGTCCAAAACACAACAGCCATGTATGTAAGAGTCTGGAAAGAAACGAGCGCTGTCAGCAAAAAGCACGCTGCAGCCTGAAGGTTGGGAGAGTTTTATATTAGCTCCTCATCATTTGAAGTTGTGCAATTAATCCTTTTGGCTCTCGTGAGACTGCTCAGTTGCAGCTGCCCACCCTTGCTCACCTGGCAGATCTTTGCCAACAGGAGGGCATTGCTGAGACGGGCACAACAGAGAAGAGGGGTCCTGAGCACAGAAATGGGTTAATGGAGGTGGTCCACTATTGTGAGGAAGGAGGAGGAGATGCAGTGAAAGGATAGGGTGGGATCCCAAGAGTGAAGTATGTTATCAGCTCAGGCAGTTGGATGATTGAAGTGGGACTGAAGGAGAGGAGGAACATTTCAGAAGGGCAGCAAGGACAGGGTAGGTATCTTGTACACCTTGTCCAGCCAGGCGTGGTGACCTGCCCACTCTACTCCAGCATCATGGCTAGTGCTGCCTTCTCTCACCAGGAAGCCTAGATCGTCACTCAGTGATGAAGATGGCATTGGGAAGGCAGAAGTGTGAGTTAGCTGGAGGGGAAAGTCCCTTCCAGTACCCTTAAAACATTATTCGAGCCCACCTAACTTGCTCCCATCACCACCAGTCTTCAGACATCTCATTGCCTCTTCCACAGAGACAAATTTTGCACTTACCAGTGACAAATCCAGAAGAACTTACTATTTTCTTTAATTTTCAGGTGATAGAATTAAATTTTGACCTATGCTACCGAACAGCCTTGAGCCACCTCTGGGCTCCCTCACAGTATATTAGTGCTTTCATTTCCAGAGCTAGAAGTAGCATGCCAACTCAGAGGTGTGGCATAAAAATGAAATACTATTTTAGGAAGAAGCTGCGAAGAGATGCAAAGGAACTAAAGCAACTTAAAGCACTCCATCACGTTTCACTTGGGATTAGACTACAGGTGAGGTTTTCCGACATTTACGAATCCAATTTGTCAACTGACTCGAGGGCTTAGAAGGCTTTTGAGGATATCTGCCCCAGCTTTGGGTAGGAAAAAGTGGACATTTGAGGTCATTCCATCCCACCTCCAGTGCAGCCATCTCACCTGCCATCTGTGCGCTGCCAGCAACAGTCAGGGCACTGCAGCGCTGCCGAAAGGCTTGGCCCATGTGGCGGAACTGGACCCCCTCCATCCAGAGCCGACTCCCTTCTCCCTGGAAGGCCTCCACAATCACGACAGCCCCCAGGTCCCGAGACCCCAGCTGCCTCTCACTTCGCTTGTACAGACACCTGGAGCTACCTAGAATACAACCCGACGAGAGCTGTCAGCGTTACTTCTCCATGGTGACCATGGGATGTGCTGAGTGCCCCAAGCAACATCGTGAGACCCACCACATATTGACTCAGTGAGACTCCATCCCCAGCAGTGATCTTAAACATGGGCCCAAAGACAAATAGCCACAGCATATTTAATACTCCCTCTAAATACTCTCATGTTTCCTTCCCTAAGAGTCTGGACATTTTTAGAGGAACATATATTAAAACCAGCAGGAAGCTCTGGTACTTTTATGCCTTGGAAATTTTCTTGTATTCAATTTTAAATAGTCCTATGCATGGGGAAGATGGATTTGACATTGATTTACCTTGGGTGAGGTTCTTGAAAAGGAGATTGGGCACGGATGTACTGAGCTAAACTGAAGTGAGAACATTTTGAAATTTCTTTAAAACTCTTGCTCTCCCCACTGTCCCTGCAGATGGGCGAGGAACTCTTACTACCCACAGTCTGAAGACAAGGGAAGTAAATCGTAGGGCTGGAGAAGGAATCGAGATTCCTGAAAGGCATCCTTCCATGGGTCTCTGCTTAGGTTATTTTGGTGCAAGGGGATTCAGGCTACGAATGTGCAACTTGGGCTTGTTCAGTGGAGGTGCAGAGGGGATTTCAAATTCTGGCACTGCCTGCTTATGCTCAGTAATGCTCATTTTTCTTTTAAAGAAGGTAAATTAACCACAGAAAACACTGCCCACTCATCTTCTGGTGACTCCTCTGAGAAATCCTCCTATCCTTTAGCTCAAATAAAAACCTCAAACGGTTAGCACATTTCAGAGACTATATTTATGAGTTCCACAGAAAATGGACCATAAATCTATGAGTAATATAAGCAGTTGGCTGCTGGATTTCAAATGAAGTCTTGTGTCACAGTCTGAAAGCCCAAGGCATTTTATTTTTAAAGGAAACCTTACAACTGGGTTGCCAGATAACCTAATTCTCCTCAAATTATAATAACTGTGTCTGATTCTGCTTCCTCATCAGCTGGTGTAAATCAGGAAGCCACCTGTAAAACTTCCTGGTGTTTCATACAGATAAAACTAAAGGAGAACCGAGATACCTAGTATTGTTTCACCAGTGTTACTATATGCTACAAGAAACCATCACCTGTTTTTTTCCCTTGATATCTCTAAACACCGAACAACATCTCAATATTTTACACTAAAGAGTACAAACAGCATTGGGCTGTTTTGTTTTCACTTCTTCTTAAAGTGACTAAATAGTAAACACAATTAAAAATTTAATATCTTATGTACACTGAAACATGTTTTCAGAAGGTACTTTCTTTTCTACACCCTTAGGCTCAGGCAAAACTAAAGGGTCTTTCCCAAGATGACTTGAAACAACAATGTGAAAATAATACATCGGAGATATTACAATGAAATGCAGTTCAGCTCCCAAGACTTCACACTTCAATGTCAAACAATGTTTGGAAAGATAAACTCACTTTCCTGGTGCTGGTAAGTCTCAAAGATACCCTATTAAGAAAGATTTCTAATGCACAGTGATACAACAATGTGATTTTAATGGAGCAATTTTCCTCCTCAGCACATTTCTGTGAAAAAAAGACCTCCTCACCTCGTTTAACACCTGCTTTGGCACACTGTCTGAGGTGTGACATCCTCTCCACTGTGATATTTCCTTGAACAACAACCCTTCTGCTAATCAGTGCCACCACAGCACTCAGAGGCAGACTTTGGCCATTCACCCATCCCTCTCCAACGCTGTGGGAGTACCTAGGGAAAGACAAAAAAGGCACAGAAGCATCTGCACTTGCCAGATGGCAAGAATGTTTGCCCTCAGCTTATGACTCCAACTGCCCAAATCCAGAGCTGGGTTCACTCCTCACCACAGACAGTGGCATAACCAGTGTACCTATGTATATTGGCTAGATAAATTGTTCATTGGCTGATGCTTATTTTCATCCTTCTGTCTCTCAAGCTCCAAAATTTTCCTTAGATTATTTATGTTTACACCAAAATATTTCAGTCTTTGAATTTCCTTTATCTTCCCAAAACATATTTTGGTGAAAAACATCAGTACTTTCTTCCTGAAGCCCCAAATATTTCTGAAAATTAATCTTCCTGGGCACTGGAGTTGGGTTGCCTCCCAAATAGCTAACATGTTTCAACACTGGGGCTCCAGGTGATGATGATAAGGAGTACAGTTTGTCCAAGATCTACATGTACAGAAGACAAAGAGAGCATAAGGCTCACTGAAAACACAAAAGCAGTATTTCCAAACTGAAGTAATTCACTTTGAGTGTGGTGTTAATCATCTTAAGTAAATCAGTCAAGAAGGGAGGATTTTTTTTTGTTTGTTTTAACAGAAGTCAGACACTTTTTGTGAAACAACTGCAGCTTCTGAAGAAATTAACTATGCCGGAAAATCTGTGTCAACCCTATGCCACTGGACTGTACTGGCCATCGGTGTTTTCTGCTTCAAAGGTTTTCTGAGTTCATGG
Organism: Harpia harpyja; assembly: GCF_026419915.1. Classification (NCBI taxonomy): domain Eukaryota; kingdom Metazoa; phylum Chordata; class Aves; order Accipitriformes; family Accipitridae; genus Harpia; species Harpia harpyja. Next base: position 4,425,197 of record NC_068954.1, on the reverse strand, counting down.
TTATGATACAAAATTTAAACATAGTCAGAAACATTCAGGACTGAACGTCCACTAGCTTTAGGGAGAGTGAGGAACCGAAATATCTCTGACCACTTTTGTTAAAGGGATTTATATAGTTATTATGTCCCACAGGAAACTGCAAATCCTCACCTTGATGAAATTTTCCCCTGGCTTAGCTCTCTGCTATAGAAATCCCCTTGGCCCTTGAAAGTGTACCTGAGCGGTGATCTAAGGTACAGCTCTGTGTTGTTCACAGACTCAATAACAGCCATTTCTTCTTGCTGCTGTGCATCTCCAAGGCCTGTCCTTCCCACCATGATTTCATCACCGGGTTGCCAGTCAACAGGTTCCTGAAGCACTAGTAGTCTATCATTAGCATGAGCTGATGATTTCAAGTGTGTGAAAGCTACTTTGGGCATCCAGCCTGGGGAAAAAAAAAAAAAAAAAAAAAAGGCAAGTCAATCAACATAAAAAAACCAGGAGCTGCATGCTTAGAAAACACTGCCTCACTGGGATGATCCCACAGCCATTCATTTCTTTTTGATGCTGTGTAGGAGAGACAGGATTAACGCTACAAAATAGGATTTGTGCACATCTGCTTGGATCAGAAATGCAGCGCTTTCCAAACAACATCTTCATTTCATATCTTTTGTCTTTATTGGTCCCAAAAAGCTGAAAAAACATGCTGGAAAGAAGTTTATTCAACAGGCAGTGGGAGCTGAGGTTCAGTTTCCTTCCTCCAAAGTGGCTTCTCTATATGAGAAACTCTCTTTTTAAGCACCCTTTATAACCAAGGGAGACAAGCAGTCTCTGCAGGGACCATTCTCCTTCTCTGAATACAAAGAGCACTTTGAATTATCAGACACACCAGCCAAGCGACCACAACAACATGCAGTGAATCTAGGCTCACAAGCAACTTGTGTTCACAAAAACACATGCTTCTATCAGTAACATTTCAGTGACATATGGAAAGACAAATATCGACAGTTTCAAAAACTTTTAAGAGGGATTACAGATTGCTCAGGTAGCAACACAAGGTCATCTCAAAACTGTCTCAAATGGAGGATTCAAAACGAGGGGTCATTTTTTGAAATCTTGGGTTAAGTGTCTTAAACATTTCTTATGAGAAGAATTTGCTTCAGCCTTTTTCATCCAAAAGCAGAAATAACATCACATGCTATTTTAAATCTTGTAACTTTGATTTTTTTCCAGAAAACTCAAATCTCAGAAAATACTGCTGAAACATATTCTTGGTGAGGCCTTAGTCTGGCTAGACCTGAAAACATATTTTCAACTTTAAGGTGAAGGTGAGGTGAAGGTCACGTAACATCCCTTGGGATGGGGATGGGACACAGGTTTGGCAAGCAGCATGAATACACAGGTCAGCACGACTGCAAGATGAAGAAGAACCCCCCTTGCATCAGCAGCCTTAGGCCACCACTGGAAGGCAATAGCAAGGCTGCAACCTCAGTTTCCCAAATTCCCTCCTCTTCATGTCTCAAGCCTTCAAAAGACTGATTAACAAATAAGAAGGCAGCGACAGCTTAAAGAAAAAAACCCTAAAATATGAGAAGTGTAATATGCTTGCTATTCAAGGACTGTTTAGATTATGTGTATTCAAGGTAAAGCTTATCTAGTTTAAGATTCTGATTACAATAGAGGATGCTTAAGGAGTGTTTGGATAATAGTCAAGGCATCAGATAACGGACATTTCAGGGTCACAGATTTGTGAATGAAGGACATACATCCTCCTTCTGCATTGAGAAAACGAGGGGTTGCCAAGAGAAACAAACACCCTGGTGTCCTCAGATGAGGCATGCCCATAGGAGGACAAAATGAGGAGGGGGATTCTTCCCCAAACGACCCCCGAAGACCACCAGAGACCCCTGCCCAGGCGTAGAAGACTCTGGGATGATTGCTCAAGAGAACACCACATCACGCTTGCTCAACATAATGAATATGCCATAGTTAGGTGGAACATATGTATTAGATAAGCGTGGTGATTTAACTAGAGTGTGTAAGTATGGACTGAAAACCTCAGTAGGGGTGCTTGATTTGTGGAAATCTTCTACCTTGCACCTTGTGCAGAATAAAGCAATGTCTCCTCTCTAAACATACTTTGTGGGTTTCGGGAGTCAGTTTCTGATCAGGTAGCAATACTACCAAGTCTATGTACAACAAGCCCCAGCAATGAAACATCTTGCCATTTCACCCTCCCATCTTCACTTCATGAAGTTTGCTTTAAGTCTTGACATGTCTTTTTGCCTAGGTCCTGTGAGATCCAACGCACTGAATGCCATCCGGGGACAGTACACGCCTCACACACCCGCCTTTAGTACATTTTTCCTTCCCTCCTTTGCAATAGATGATAATTTACCTTTAGCCCTGCTGTGGTTTCAGCCCAGCCGGTAACAAAGCACCACGCAGCTGCTCGCTCACCTCCCCCCGGCCACGGTGGGATGAGGAGAAAATATAAAGGCAGGCTCGTGGGTTGAGACAAGGACGGGAAGGGATCACCCCCCACTTGTGGGCACAGGCAAAAGACAGGCTCAACTTGGGGAAGAAACAACGTCAATTTAATTTACTACCAATCAAATCAGAACAAGGATATTAGGAAGTAAAACCCAACCTGAGAACACCTTCCCCCCAGCCCTCGCGCCTTCCCCCCTCAGCCCCACTCCCGGTTCTCTCTCCCCAGGGGAACAGGGGATGGGGAGGCTGGGGTCGATTCCTCACCCCTGGTCTCTGCCGCTCCTTCCTCCTCGGGGAGGAGGACTCCGCACTCAGCCCCTGCTCCGCTGTGGGGTCCTCTCTCCCCGGGCTGCAGGTGGGCATCTGCTGCCCCGCTCCCCTCCGTGGGCTGGGGGGGGACAGCCTGCCGCCTCACCGCGGGCTGCGGGGGCGTCCCCTCCTGCCCCGCTCCTCCTCCTCCTCCTTCACTCCCCTTGGTACCTGCACAGGGGTTTCTCTCACATTCCAATCTCCTCCCCACTGCAGGTTCCCCTTCTTAAATCCGTTCTCCCAGAGGCGCTACCACCATCACTGATGGGCTCAGCCTTGGCCAGCAGCGGGTCCGACTTGGAGCCAGGGAAGCTTCTAGCAGCTTCTCACAGGAGCCGGCCCTGCAGCCCCTCTACCACTACCAAAACCCCACCACACGAACCCAAAACAAGCCCACAGCAAGTTACTGTCCTCCCTGGTTGGACTATAGAAAAGTAGTAACACCAGAAATCACTGAAGGTAGAAGTTGCATCCAATAAATTATTGTGAAATTATTTTAAGCAAGCTTCTCTCTCCCCATATCCTGTTTCACTTTCTCATTGTTTATAATCTAGTGTCCCAATTCTTAACTTAATGAAGATGGAAATAAGGAGCAGCACCTCCAAGTCAATAAATTCACAGCAGAATGAAAAAAAGGAAGAATCAAGTCTTTATACTCTGTCATCTTGAAGTATATTTGAGCACCTGCTCTGTGTGCCAGTGATGGTCATCTAAACATAGCTGGGATACTTCTGGCTTATTATCTTTTCTTTTTTTTCTGAAATCAGACTTGAAATTTCTCAACTTACAGCTAAGCAGATCTCCCAGACATCCTTCACTTTATGTGCTTCAGTTCATATCATGGAACTGTTTTGGAATGCATCAAATGGATTTCCTTCAGGTGAAACTAATGCAGAAACTCTGGCTGCAGAAACTTTGCAGCCCAGAAGGCCAACCGTATCCTGGGCTGCATCAAAAGCAGCGTGACCACCAGGTCGAGGGAGGGGATTCTCCCCCTCTACTCCACTCTTGTGAGACCCCACCTGGAGTTCTGTGTCCAGCTCTGGGGCCCCCAACATGAGAAGGACATGGACCTGTTGGAGCGAGTCCAGAGGAGGCCACGAAGATGATCAGAGGGCTGGAGCACCTCTGCTATGAGGGCAGGCTGAGAGAGTTGGGGTTGTTCAGCCTGGAGAAGAGAAGGCTCCAGGGACACCTTGTTGCAGCCTTCCAGTACCTAAAGGGGGCCAACAAGAAAGCCAGAGAGGGAATTTTACAACGGCATGTAGTGATAGGACAAGGGGTAACGGCTTTAATCTGAAAGAGGGCAGATTTAGATTAGATGTAAGGAAGAAGCTCTTCACTGTGAGGGTGGTGAGGCACTGGAACAGGTTGCCCAGAGAAGTTGTGGCTGCCCCATCCCTGGCAGTGTCCAAGGCCAGGTTGGATGGGGCTTTGAGCAACCTGGTCTAGTGGAAGGTGTCCCTGCTCCATGGCATGGGGGTTGGAACTAGATGACCTTTAAGGTCTCTCCCAACCCAAACCATTCTATGATTCTATGATAAGCTGTAATGCAGTAGGACATATAATACAGTTTGGACGCTAATGGAACCAGGCTAGAATGACCCTATAGTAGCCCCCAAAACACATACAGTGTGGAGCCTGCATCCTCAGCACCTATATCATTCACTCTACAGACCTGCTTCTATTGGGCCACACTGTTTTCTGACATAGACATAACCAAAGCACACCTTGCACCATTCACAAGCACAGACATCAAAGATTTTCCCTGTGAGACCTCATCCTCAACACAGCTTTAGCCAGCTCAAAAAAACCCCTCTTGATATCAGCCTATGTGCATTCTTTTACTAGCAGCAGTCTCATCATCTTTATTCATTTACCTTCTTTCATTGAGAGATCCTCGTGAATTTTTAGGACTCACATAAAAGCGAACGACTGACAGCAGCCATCTGCATGTTGAGCAGCAGACAATTTTTCTCCAGCTCTGGACATTTTGTTTATAGTACTGATTTGTGTGCATGTGTTAATGTGTGCTTGCATGCATCTGTGGCCAGACACACAACTGACTCCCATTGCGTACATCTGTCACGCTCATACTACAGCAGCACTGCTGGGCAACAACTCTCATCATTAAGAAGTGCAAACCACCATTCTGCATTCAAAATATGCTCTAATGGAAAAGGTTTGTTTCAAGCTTTTTTCCTCTTCCAAGCTCTGAAAAAAATTTTTTTAAGGAAAAACCTCTCAAGATTTTTTTTCTTCTAAAAGAAGAGTGTTCAAGGTATCCAAATATCCCCCCCTTTTTTTCCTTTTTCTTTTTTGACTTCTTACTGTGCTCTCACAGCCTCCCTCTCTGTCTCCCATTCCCCAGTCTGTTTTACCTTTTTCCTGATGATTTAGGTGGGGTGGGGTATTTCTTTGTATGTGTAAGATCTACTTCCAATTTCCAATACTTTTAGTATATATAGGGGGAAAAAAAAAAGTAGCAGATTCCTCTTTCCTTGCTTTGCATTTATATTCCCACATACAACACCACCTGCAGATAAACTCTCCTCTACTCTAAGCAGCATGAGTGACACACAGGATTTGGTCAGTGATACTTTTCTGCTCAATTCACCAAGTAGGGACCATAACTGAGGCTTCTTTGCCTTAACTATAACATATTCCTAGTGCTATGGTTTTGGTGAGAGCCCGTCATACACTGTGGGTTGATTTTAAGTGCCTAAACATGTCATTTTGGATGTACGATTGGCCTCTATCTGCTGTTCCAGAAAGACATTGGTCTGATGCAAGTCCCTTGTCCTATCTGCCAGACCCACAGAGATACCGTGGATACCATTCAGTGTGCCTGAAATGGTCCTTTATATTAACACTCAGGTAACTGAACAGCCAAACAGCTAGCAGACAGCCAAATCAAATTGTTCCTTCTTGAAGGAGTTTCCAGGCCTCTGCTCACCTACCAGGGGTGGGCTGGCTGGATAGGGTACACCACTTTTGAGAGGCACTTCTACGCCCAGCTTTTTAATGGGGAGGTGAAATGTGCTGATGAACATGTCAGGAGGGAATGATCTCCAGCAGGGAGGCAACCTGCATTTCCCAGAGGTCTTCTGCAGCTTCTCTGCTTCAAAGAACCAATGGACTCTCTACAAAGATCATGAATAGCTCAAGGGCATTCCCTGGAACAAAGATCCCTGTCTCTGCAGTCTGCAGGACTACCCTTTGGAGGCCCAGAGCCCTCTTTCTTGTTTCCCCTTGGAAACAAACTCTATTTCAGATGAAACATGCAGGGTTCATAAAATAACCTTCGGTGATTGGGACTGAGCTGTGCAACAGGTAAATAAATGACTTGTTTGAGAGTAGAAGGTTTAAAAGACCAACAGCTGTGGTATATTTAAATTATTTCTTCCCCCAAAAAGTACTGCAAGCAGAAACACTCAAAAGTGCTGAAAAATAGATGAATCTGTATAACTCCTTAATTATTGAACTCATATTTAATAATTAACTATGCCTAGATTGGAAAAAAAACATATCTTGAGATCTAAAGCAGAAGTGCCTTCATGTTAAAGGGACAGGACAGAGCCTTTAGACTTGAAATGCTATCGCAGGCAAAGCAAGAATTGAACGTTTTACTAAATTACTGGACAGGAACACCCTTAAATGCTGAGCAGAGCAGAACTGTGTTATCAAATGGCAACCTAGAAATGCAAGGGACTTGAAAGCAAATTCCAAAGTGAATTAATCACAAACTGTAGCATAAGGAACATCTTGGCACCAGGACACTGGTTTATGCTTCCTATTGGAAGCATGATGTGAAGAGCCAGTCTTGTATAGACCTGGCAAAATTGTTATGAACAAGGCAATTCTGATGGGTACAATGCCACTCTCTTTTCTAAGTTAAGTAGAGAAGAAGAAAAAAAGTACAAATTTAATTTCTTACACTCCCTACCACAAAACAATTTATAAATCTATGTAGGATGCTGTATGACCTCACTAACTGATTTCACCTAGTCCTAAGTAGTTCAACTGGAGATGAGAATTTGACCTTTACAGAAATGTCTTAGAATCTCCAGGGTTACAAGAAAGTCTGTCTACAGTAGGCAAAGTGTGGATTGTACCTAGTGTTGTAGGTTTAGATAAATTAGGTCATTATTTATGATCCTTTGATCACAAAAGACATGAATACCATTTCCTCTTCCAGGTGTACCCTCAATGGGTGTTGAAAATTTAAACTGGGTGTTGGAGAGCTATCTCTGGTCATTCAGCTTTGAAAGCAGAAGCTGCTGCAATTGGAAACACTGAAATAGAGGGTTCTGAAAAAAAATGACTACAGGCTAGGGAGAGGCAGTTGTAAGCTAATTAATTAGGAGACACGTCCTGTAGTCAAAGGGAAAAATAGGCTCCTGGGGAGCCTATACACGCTGAATCACCTTCTGGAGGAGTTTCTCTGTCCCATTACAGGCTCAGGAGAGTTGTCTCCTAATTCAGGCAGGGGGATTCTCCTGAAGTGACTCAGAAGCACTTCAGTGGCCAAGGAGCCTTGGAAATTCCAGCTACTGTGACTAGTGGCTGCCCCTACAAAGCTACAAGTTTCCTCGGGTCTGAACGGATGCACAGACCTGTGCTCCCCTGATCACTGATTCCCTTCTCTCATTTATAACCCCTGAGCACATTTCCAGTCTTTCTGTCAGCATTCCAGAGCAGAAAGGGAGAGAGGGAGAGACAAAAAAGCAGTGGTATTGATCTCCGCTGAGAAAGGCCACTCCAGATCCCGCTCCTCATCCCAGTAGGAAATTTTGTTTCAGACAAAACAACTCGTTTAAAGTCTCTGTTTGTCAGACCGGACAGTTATGAAGTGTTGAAGTGTTCATTTTACCCATTCCTTGTAAATTTATGAAAAAAATCACCTCTTGCCCACTGCCTTAAAATGACTTCAAGCTTCCACCAGAAGAGAAACTTGGATTGATACTTGTCACCAAAGGAGGTGCATAGTTTGTAATCTATTATTTGTACTAAAGTTAAGGCCCACCATGCTAGATACTCTGCACGTGCAGATAGCTAGGGCCAGACTTAATGGGAGTCTCTCCACTGGATATAGACAAGTCCTACCACAGCACTCATTGACTTGAGGAGCCTACGGTTGGGTGCTTCCCTCCATGCAAACATGGGTGAGGCCTCCACAAGAGAAAGTTATTAATCTCATTGTACACAAATGAAGGTGCAGAGGAGATGAAGAAGGGTTAAGTGGCTTGTTTGGGGTTACACAAGTATCTGGGATAAATCTGGGAAGTGAGTTTCCTCTGAGCCAGCCCAGTTTCTCAAAAATGAAGCCTCCTATTCTGGCTGGGAATAATGTAACACATCTAAAAAAACAACACTTAGACTCTTGTTAGCATTTTCAGTTACTGCTCACTGTTCAGATATTAGCTCCAGAGGCAGGTGGCTCAATTGCATCTACTCAAATGCCTTATTCCATTTTACAAGAAAGGGAAACTGAGTCAGTTCAAAGAGATAAACTGAAAAGCAGCTAGTTTGCCCTGGTCTGAGAAGCAGATCAAAACCAAAAGGGGAGGTCAGAGCCCCCTGAGTCACTTCCAGCTCTCTGCCAGGACACCACGAGGTGTTGATACCACAGTTACCAATCTCCCATCCTCCAGGGGAATAACTTTCCAGACAACAGCTCTCCTTTGAACTGAGAGTGATCCATTAAATTCCAGCCTTTTTTCAGTCTCCAACAGCCACTGCCAGCACACTTCTCTTCCTATTGATCCACCGCTTCTTTCTTTTCAGCTTCTTATAGCTCCTGTCCTTCACCTCTCCCAATCTCTCCCAGAGGGCAATTCCAGTCAACACATAGATCTCACAGCCTTGCCCTTTCTCCTGTCATTCCTTCAAACCTGTTCCCTTCCTCCTTTCTGTGTCTCAGTCTGATGCCGCATCTCCCAGACTACTACTTCTCTTCCTCACATAGCTTCAGGAATGTATGGGGCATGGGCAGAGAAAACTGACTGTTAACCAGTTCTCCAGCTGATTCGTGAAGGCATGTGGCTTGAGCAGCCAACCTTAGGCAGAGTGATTTTTTCAGCCTGCTTTGCCCAAGTTCTCATTTCTTCCATCCACAGATTCAGCCTCCACGTCTCTTTTTATGCTTCCAGGTCTTCCTGTTAGGTTCTGCTGCATAGGTTCCACTTCGTGGTCTGCCTTCTTCCAAGTCTTCCCTCAATCTGTACTTTTTCTGTCTACTGTTTTCCTTCTGGAGAATGTTCCTTTGGACTCCTGACTCCTTCACTTCAGCCAAGACTGCTGATACCACTTCTTTCTTCCAGCCATGCTGTCCTTTGGGTGCTGTGTTCCAAGACTGACGTTCAGTCATCTAGTTAGGTACACCTTCATATTTCTCCCCATGAGTTTCTCAGTTTCCACCTCTGCTTCTCCTTTTTGTCTCCAACTCTCTTCCCAACCCACAGGCTGTCTTGGGATCAGTCTGTATTTGAACAAAACGTGTGCTCACCTCTGCTAAGCATTTGTGGTCACCAGCTTCTCGCACATCTACAACATACCAATCCAATGGTGACGCATATAGAGAGAGTCTTTAGGTCTTCTCATTCTTCAACTCAGCTTCTTCCATAAGGCTGTCCTGTGGTGCTGTTGTTTTTTCCAGCATTTTCAGAGTTACTGGCCGTAATCTTTCAACTTTGTTAGTTTGTTTCCAGAACATGCTGCTTCAAGATACAACAGTCCTTCCCTGCAGTATATTCAGCACAAGCACTCTTCTGTGTCCAAGTTATCCTCTTGCAATCTGCATCCACAGATGCGTTCCTGTTCTTACTCCGGTGGCAACCAGAAGGCGTTTGAAACCTCAGATCTCACTGCCTAATGATTTCCCTAACCACCAGTTTGCTCTGAAGGGAACTTTTGCCTTTCACACATTTCTATTTAGTTAGATGAATTCCACCTTACATCTATGGGATAGTCCAGGTCTAAGAATTTCCGTGACTAGATGACACGCTGCTTAGACGAAAACCAGATACCCCTGACCTGAAAACAAGACTTTTTGGAGTATATGTTGTCACCTAACTTTAGATACCCAGGGAACCTCCTAACCAAGCCTGACTGCAACCACTATGAGGCACATCCAGAGTTAGGCAGAGCTGGAGAGTCTGGCTTATGCATGGGAGTGTTGGTAGAAACTAGACTCCTTAAATGGGTTTTCAGAGGACTGGTTCCAGCCCTAAGCCTGCCATGGGACTGTTGGTCTTTCTCCCAAAAGTTGTTTAAATGTTCTAAACAATCTTCCTTTTCTGGCATGGGACAGCAGGTTTTGAACCCTTCTCCTCTGACTACACAGGGCCAGGATCCTGCTGCATCTCGTCTTCGCTCCTATTTACTACAAATTAATTAACTTGGGTTATGAACACACAGTTTGTTTGTAGTGTTGACAAACTGTAAAGCTCTTTTACACCTTTTGACAGTTTATTGGCGCTTTAAAGTTGAGGTAATGAGATCCCTTTATACCACAAAAGGAATTTACAAGAACTGCAGGGCTCAGACACACAATCTACTTACTGTGACTATACAAGTTATACTGCAGATAATCTGTCAATCTGTTGCAGCTACATTGTAAATCTTTAGTGTAAATGAGAATAAGATCTTTCAATTGCCATGAACAAAGTGAAAAGAAACAAGCAGTTTACATTCCCCAAAACGAAAATAATTTTGCAAGAGATGGAGTTAAAAATGTAATTCAATGGATTATAGCTATGATTAAAAAAAAAAAAAGAAGAAAAAAACCAGTAATACAACACAACACGATTTACTGCAGCATTTCAGGTGTCAGACTGCCTAAGGAATCCAGCCTCCTCTCCACTGTCTATTTCCTTATTATTCCCTTTTCCCTACCCAAATTGCACTGCCTACTCAAACTTAGCTTGGCCATTCCTAAAATTTCCATATGTCAAAGTGATAAATGGCAATACAGCCATTGGAAATGGGTGCTTCAGAAAATATTTTTTTTTTTTTTAAATATATTGTTGGATTAAGGACGGAGACTTTTTCCTGCTGCTGCTTCAGTTAATAAAACAAACCATAAAAATAACAAGGTACAAAATTCCTTAAGTTAAAAGGAATAGAAAATCTTTTCCAGAAAGCCTCCATAGTCAGGATAGCACACAGCTGTGCCTCTATAGATCTCTATGGTCAAATGGACCTTAAAGTCACAGATCTTTAATTAAGGAGCTGGCAAAATTCTTTCATCAACTTGGATTTGATGAAGGCTTTTTTAGAAAAATGCCACAGCTACCTCACCTCTCGCCGTGACTAGTCCAGTCACTGGCCATGAAGTGTAGGGAATCAGAAAAGGAAGAATGAGAGCTGCTTCCCTCTGTTTTCATATGTGTTTAAAAACAATTCCCCTGAACTGTGAGCCCTCAGCCCTCTGGACTTGAAGGTTTCCAGCTTACTTTTGTTTTCTGTTAATTCCACTCCTAGGTATATTCCTTAAGCGTTTGCACAACCTTTCTAGCTTGTTTTGCAATGAGAGGAGATTGGGGTTTTTTTTTCCTGCTATGCAGCTTAGAAAGACAGGGATGTCTCTGCCTGAAACTGGGAGATGTCTTTCCACCCCCGTACAGTCCTGCAAGACAAACTGCTGTGTGTGGGCAGCTCCTGGGGAGATGCAGACAGCTTTCCTGCTACCTCCTGCCACAGCCAGCGCAGAAAGCTTTTCATTCATGCCCTGAAGTAAAATAGGAGGTCCTTTCTAATTTATAACTGCTCATTAACCCTTAGGACACCCAAGAGTTTATCAGCTTTTTGACTGCTGCACAGGCAAGCTGCAGCAGCCTCGGTGCTGGGCTCTCAGGATCACGCTGGTTATTTTACGTTGGGTTTGAGCATGGGCTCAAACTGTAGCTTGTCTGATGTCCCCGTCGTGTGGGACAAAACCCAGGATCAGGCACAAGCTTTACACAAGCAATGGGCAGACCGAGACAAGAAATTTGGACCTACCCGATCCCCTCACGTAGGTCCTTACGCACAAAGCCATCACGTGCCATCTCACTGGGCAGAGGGCTTCATGGAGAGGCTCCGATGCTGCGCACCACCGAGGCAGGATTGGGGTGCTGCTCTAGGCTCAGGTTGCCACTGCAACGTGAGGACATGCGATATTTTCTAGCAGTTATTTTCTGTTCGAGCACTGGGAATGCACAGAGATGGGTCATGGCTCAGCTTTTCAACATCAGCTTTTAACCTGTTTGGTGGCCCACTCATCCAAGGCCCAAGGTAGACACAACTTCGGTATCTCTCTGACTTCTTCCACTTCTCATGAAAATAGGGCTGGTGCTTCCCCATTATACATGGGTTCTGGAGGATGAAATCCAAGTCTACAACTAGCCAGATGTGATTTCACTTCAAATTCAAATGAGGCCAAACCTTCGACATCTTCCACAGTGTAAAAATTCCACAAAAAAATTACTTTTGGAACCATTACACTTTTTTGACTAACGTCACTTTGGGGGTTTAGGGGTTTTGATTTTTATTATGTACAACATTGCATTTTAATAGTGTGGAAATGTTGATATGAAACAGATATAATATTAAAAATAATATTATGAAAGTCTAGATGAAAGCAAAATAATAGAATTAAACACCTTTTCATTCTCCCAGTGGGTAAAAAAATCTGATAACTTCCGAAGAAGAGGACAAAGTAAATAATTTTTATTTTCTCCAGTAGGAAATATCCT